>NC_133463.1:15360075-15663106 GCF_048565385.1 Saimiri boliviensis
CAAATCTTAGGCTAAGCTGTAGGACACACAGGCATCCACAGGAAGTGTCTGCACAAGCTTCCTTGAAGTGCTAAGGAATAGTGTAGGCTTTGCTCAGCTTTTGTCTGGGAGCATGGAAGTTAATTATATTTTTCATGTTAATATTTCAAAGTTTCAGTCTGATCATCTGCGAAATAAGGTTATGAATATGTAACCTACCTATCTTAAAGGATTATTGCACACATTAATATATGTCAAAGAGCTTTGTAGACTGCAAGATGATGTAAAAATTAGAAGTAATTTTTGTCCAACTGTAGCAAGATCTTTAACCTGTGCCAATTCAATTACATTGCCAAATTATCACTGATTTCTGCTCCTTTTTAAATTATCTATACCCCCATATTTACAAATCACCATGACAGATATTCACAAAAATAATTGAATAATTTATTGCAAATCAAAGTTAATGCTTTTTCTTATGACCTTTCTATTCAGACAGAATACATGCATTTTTCTTCTGACTAAGGCTTGAGAAATTTGTGGTGGCCTGATTTATGCAGACGACAGGAAGTAGCAAGAGTAGAGCAACTGTGTTTAAACCACCCACACTAGTGATGTGCTAGACACCTGTGGAAGTTCCATGCTGGGCTTTGAGGGCCAGGGACTTGAAGATTCCAATGTGGATTAGGAAGGAAGAATGCCCAAACCAGCAGCTATTGTTCTCCTCTGCTGCTCATTGACAGCTACAAGATACACTTTCAGGAGCACCAGACAATGGCATACTGGTGGTACAGAAGGACATGCTGACCTGATAAGAAGTTCCTCATAAAAGCAGGTGGACATGTCATCTCAGGCTGATCAAATCTGCCTGCTGTCTTAGATGGACCATAGCCAGGCCAACTATGCCTTCTAGTAGTAATACATGGACCTTGTTATTTTGAGTTTGCTTTTAAATTAGAAAGAGGGGATTTATTTGACATTGTTTTCTCTATTATTCTTTATATTAACTTTATTTATTTAAAGTGCCCACCCACATGATAGGCAATGAGCTAGATTTCTGCATGAAGGATATTTAATTTAATATTCACAAAAATCTTGTGAGGTAGCTAGGTACAATTGATCCTCAATTTACAGAAGCCCAGAGAGACTATGTAACTTGTTCAAAGATACGTAGTTAGCAAGTGGAAAGATGGAAATTTATACCCAGATCTGTCTGACTCCAAAGAACATGCTTGTTAGCTTAGAGTAGGCTAGATATTGAAAGTATACTATATTATGGGTCAAATTAAATTACCAAAGGTTTAAAAGCTAAAAATATCTCTAACTGATGGAATGCTGGGAAGATGGCCGCCTAAGAACAGCGCAGGACTTCAGCTCCCAGTGAAAGTGCAGAGGGTGAGTGGACGTCGCATTTCCAGATGAACTCTTATTGCCCACAGACCAAGGAGATACCCAGGCAGAGGGGTCGCCAGCGTCGCAGTCCCCGCAGGTGCGGCTGTTTTGGCCCCCGCGGGGCTGATTCCGCCCGGGCGGCTGCTGTGACCACGCCCTGTTGCTGCGGTTCTCCGTACAAAAGCCACTGGTCTGGGAGCCCTCTTAGCTGGCGAGCAGAGCCCTGAGACGGCAGAGTTGCCCATTCATCTGAAATAGCGAGTCAGGCCAGGAGATTCATAGGCAAAAAATCCGCCAGGAGCCGGCACCGCAGTTCGAGCCGACTCCGTGAGTCGCGGCACGGGAGATCCCGGCGCCTTTTCAACAAGCGACCGGAACGCGGGGTCGTTCAACTTAAAAGAAAAGACTCTGAGTCAGGGAGCCAGGTGATCAGGCTCGGTTGGTCCCACCCCTCCACCCCCAACAACAATGAAAACAAAAACAGTAATTGGAAACCCTCTGGGTTGAGCCCTTCAAACCAAGCACAGCTAAACCGGGACAGTCCCGCTCGGTCGGGGAGGGGCTTCCGCCATTACTGAGACTCTCCACCTCTACGGAGGCAGGATGCCATTGCCGAGGCCACCCGCCATTGCCGAGGCAACCTGCCGCAACAGAGAGAGTCCGCCATAACAGAGGCGGGGACACCATTGCCAAGACAGTTCTAACTACGCCCATATAAAAAGGACTACAGGGAAGAGCTCAGGGCAGCTGGGCGCAGCCCACAGCAGCTCAGCAAAGCCCCTGCAGCCAGGCAGTGGCTAGGCGTGCTGCTAGCTGGGCGGGTCAGACCTGAAAGAAAAATCAAAAAAGGCAGTAGTGCAACGGAAACTCATAAAGCTCCAACTCCCTGGGACAGAGACAGACAACAGGTGGATAAACCCACAAAAATGGGAAGAAACCAGCGCAAAAAGGATGAAAACTCCTGGAACCAGAACACCTCTCCTCCTAAAAGGGATCACAACTCCTCACCAGCAAGGGTACCAGACCGGATGGAGAAGGAGGGTGATGAAATGACAGAATCAGACTTCAGAAGGTGGGTAGTAAGAAACTACAGTGAGCTAAAAGAACATGTTCTAACCGAACGCAAAGAAAAGAGGAACGTTGAAAAAAGATTGGACGAACTGCTGACGAGAATGGACAGCATAGAGAGGAGTAGAAGTGAATTGATGGAGCTGAAAAACGCAACACGAGAACTTCGTGAAGCATGCACAAGCTTCAACAGCCGAATTGACCAAGCAGAAGAAAGGATATCAGAGGTCAAAGATCAAATCAATGAAATAAAAAGAGAAGGCAAGAACAGAGAAAAAAGCGCAAAAAGGAACGAACAAAATCTTCAAGAAATGTGGGACTATGTGAAAAGACCTAATCTATGTCTGATAGGTGTACCTGAATGTGATGAAGAGAATGAATCCAAGCTGGAAAATACTCTTCAGGATATTATCCAGGAAAACTTCCCCAACCTAGCAAGGCAGACCAATATTCAAATCCAGGAAATACAGAGAACACCACAAAGATATTCCTCAAGAAGAGCAACCCCAAGGCACATAATCGTCAGATTCACCAGGGTTGAAATGAAAGAGAAAATGCTAAGGGCAGCCAGAGAGAAAGGTCGGGTTACCCACAAAGGGAAGCCCATTAGACTCACAGCAGATCTCTCAGCAGAAACCCTACAAGCCAGAAGAGATTGGGGGGCCAATATTCAACATCCTTAAAGAAAAGAACTTTCAACCCAGAATCTCCTATCCAGCCAAACTAAGCTTCATAAGTGAAGGAAAAATAAAATCCTTTGTGAACAAGCAGGCACTCAGAGATTTCATCACCACCAAACCTGCTCTACAAGAACTCCTGAAAGAGGCTCTACACATATAAAGGAACAACCAGCACCAGCCACTCCAAAAACACACCAAATGGTAAAAGAGCATCAACACAATCAAGAATCTGCATCAACTAACCAACAAAACAGCCAGGTAGCATCAAAATGACAGCATCAAATTCACACATAACAATACTATCCCTAAATGTCAATGGACTAAATGCCCCAATCAAAAGACACAGACTGGCAAATTGGATAAAAAGCCAAAACCCATCAGTGTGCTGTATCCAGGAAACCCATCTTACATGCAAGGAAACACAAAGGCTCAAAATAAAGGGATGGAGGAAGATCTACCAAGCAAATGGAGAGCAAAAAAAGACAGGAGTTGCAACTCTCATCTCTGATAAAATAGACTTTAAAGCAACAAAGATCAAAAGAGACAAAGAAGGACATTACATAATGGTAAAAGGATCACTGCAACAAGAAGAGCTAACGATCCTAAATATATACACACCCAATACAGGAGCACCCAGATACATAAGGCAAGTTCTTAATGACTTACAGAGACTTAGACTCCCACACAATAATAATGGGAGACTTTAACACCCCATTGTCAATATTAGACAGATCAACCAGACAGAAAATCAACAAGGATATCCAGGACCTGAATACAGACCTGGAACGAGCAAACCTAATAGACATTTACAGAACTCTCCACCCCAAATCCACAGAATATACAGTCTTCTCAGCACCACATCACACCTACTCTAAAATTGACCACATAATTGGCAATAAATCACTCCTCAACAAATGCAAAAGAACAGAAATCATAACAAACAGTCTCTCAGACCACAGTGCAATCGAGTTAGAACTCAAGTGCAGAAACTAACTCAGAACCGCACAGCTTCATGGAAACTGAATAACTTGCTCTTGAACGTTGACTGGATAAACAATGAAATGAAGGCAGAAATAAAGATGTTCTTCGAAACCAATGAGAACGAAGACACAACATACCAGAATCTCTAGGACACATTTAAAGCAGTCTCTAGAGGAAAATATATAGCAATGAGTGCCCACATGAGAAGAAAGGAGAGATCTAAAATTGACACCCTATCATCAAAATTGAAAGAGCTAGAGGAGCAAGATCAAAAAAACTCAAAACCTAGCAGAAGACAGGAAATAACTAAGATCAGAGCAGAACTGAAGGAAATAGAGACACAAAAAACTCTTCAAAAAATCAATAAATCCAGGAGCTGGTTTTTTGAAAAGATCAACAAAATAGACAGACCACTAGCCAGATTAATAAAAAAGAAAAGAGAGAATAACCAAATTGATGCAATAAAAAACGATAAAGGGGATATCACCACAGATTCCACAGAAATCCAAACCATCATCAGAGATTATTACAAACAACTCTATGCACATAAACTAGTAAACCTGGAAGAAATGGATAAATTCCTGGACACCTGCACCCTCCCAAGCCTAAACCTGGAAGAAGCCGAAACCCTGAATAGACCAATAACATGGTCTGAAGTCGAGGCAGCAATAAAGAGCCTACCACCCAAAAAAAGCCCAGGTCCAGATGGGTTCACAGCTGAATTCTACCAGACATAGAAAGAGGAGCTGATACCATTCCTTCTGAAACTATTCCAGACAATCCAAAAAGAGGGAATCCTTCCCAAATCATTTTACGAGACAAACATCATCCTGATACCAAAACCCGGCAGAGACTCAACAAGAAAAGAAAATTTCAGGCCAATATCCATGATGAACATAGATGCAAAAATCTTCAATAAAATACTGGCAAACCGATTGCAACAGCATATCAAAAAGCTCATCCACCGTGATCAAGTAGGATTCATCCCGGGGATGCAAGGCTGGTTCAACATACGCAAGTCCATAAACGTAATCCACCACATAAACAGAACCAAAGACAAAAAACACATGATTATCTCGATTGATGCAGAGAAGGCTTTTGACAAAATTCAACAACCCTTTATGCTAAAAACCCTCAATAAACTAGGTATTGATGGAACGTATCTCAAAACAATAAAAACTATTTACAACAAACCAACAGCCAATATCATACTGAATGGGCAAAAACTGGAAGCATTCCCTTTGAAATCTGGCACTAGACAAGGATGCCCTCTCTCACCACTCCTATTCAATATAGTACTGGAAGTTCTAGCCAGAGCAATCAGGCAAGAAAAAGAAATAAAGGGTATCCAAATTGGAAAGGAGGAAATCAAATTGTCTCTATTTGCAGATGACATGATTGTATATCTGGAAGACCCCATCATCTCAGCCCCAAATCTCCTGAAACTGATAAACAACTTCAGCAAAGTCTCAGGATACAAAATCAACGTGCAAAAATCACAAGCATTCCGATACACCAGTAATAGACTTCAAGAGAGCCAAATCAAGAACGAACTGCCATTCACAATTGCTACAAAGAGAATAAAGTACCTAGGAATACAACTAACAAGGAACGTAAAGGACCTCTTCAAGGAGAACTACAAGCCATTGCTCAACGAAATAAGAGAGGATACAAACAGATGGAGAAACATTCCATGTTCATGGTTAGGAAGAATCAACATCGTGAAAATGGCCATACTGCCCAAAGTAATTTACAGATTCAATGCTATTCCCATCAAGCTACCAATGACCTTCTTCACAGAACTGGAAAAAAACACCTTAAACTTCATATGGAACCGAAAGAGAGCCCGCATAGCCAAGTCAATTCTAAGCAAAAAGAACAAAGCAGGAGGCATCACACTACCGGACTTCAAACTATACTACAAGGCTACAGTAATCAAAACAGCATGGTACTGGTACCAAAACAGAGATATAGACCAATGGAACAGAACAGAGGCCTCAGAGGAAATACAACATACCTACAACCATCTGATCTTCGACAAACCTGACAAAAACAAGCAATGGGGAAAGGACTCCCTGTTTAATAAATGGTGTTGGGAAAACTGGCTAACCATGTGCAGAAAGCAGAAACAGAACCCCTTCCTGACACCTTACACCAAAATTAACTCCAGATGGATTAAAGACTTAAACATCAGACCTAATACCATAAAAACCTTAGAAGAAAATCTAGGCAAAACCATTCAGGACATAGGTGTAGGCAAGGACTTCATGACCAAAACGCCAAAAGCAATGGCAACAAAAGCCAAAATAGACAAATGGGACCTAATCAAACTCCACAGCTTCTGCACGGCAAAAGAAACAGTCAGTAGAGTGAATCGGCAACCAACAGAATGGGAAAAAATTTTTGCAGCCTACCCGTCTGACAAGGGGCTGATATCCAGCATTTACAAAGAACTAAAGCAGATCTACAAGAAAAAAACAAGCAAGCCCATTCAAAAATGGGCGAAGGATATGAACAGATACTTTACAAAAGAAGACATACAGGAGGCCAACAAACATATGAAAAAATGCTCATCATCACTGGTCATCAGAGAAATGCAAATCAAAACCACATTGAGATACCATCTCACACCAGTTAGAATGGCGATCATTAAAAAATCGGGAAACAACAGATGCTGGAGAGGATGTGGAGAAATAGGAACACTTTTATACTGTTGGTGGGAATGTAAATTAATTCAACCATTGTGGAAGACAGTGTGGCGATTCCTCAAGGACCTAAAAATAGAAATCCCATTTGACCCAGCAATCCCATTACTGGGTATATATCCAAAGGTTTATAAATCATTCTACTACAAGGACACGTGCACACGAATGTTCATTGCAGCACTGTTTACAATAGCAAAGACCTGGAACCAACCCAAATGCCCAACGATGATAGACTGGATAGGGAAAATGTGGTACATATACACCATGGAATATTACACAGCCATCAAAAACGATGAGTTCACGTCCTTTGTAGGGACATGGATGAACCTGGAAACCATCATTCTCAGCAAACTGACACAAGAGCAGAAAATCAAACACCATATATTCTCACTCAGAGGCGGGTGTTGAACAATGAAAACATATGGACACAGGGAGGGGAGCACTACACACTGGGGTCCATTGGGGGGAAATGGGGGAGGGGTGGGGGGGTGGGGTGGTGGGAAGAGATAGCATGGGGAGAAATGACAGATATAGGTGAGGGGATGGAAGGCAGCAAACCACACTGCTATGTGTGTACCTATGCAACAATCTTGCATGTTCATCACATGTACCCCCAAACCTAAAATGCAATAAAATAAATAAATAAATAAAATATCTCTAACTTTGTGTCTGAGCTATATGAGATTTATGTATCTGTAAACCAACAGGCATTGAGGTATCAGTTACCTTCTCTAATAGGCTGCAAATATCTTGAAAGAAGAATCTATATCTGCTTTATTTGTATTGCAGTGAGTTACACTGGGTTGACATGTTAAAAAAAAATTGTAGATTGAGCTTAGGAAATTATGCAGTATTCGAAAGAGGCAAGTAAGAGATTTGACAGAGACTGCTCAATTCCACCCAATGCCCACATTTTGTTGTCTCCCACTCCTATTGGTTGCATAATAACCAATTATCTAATAGCTTTTTAGATCATTACAATATTAATACAGTTCATTAAAATGGCCTATGTAACCAAGATTAATATTTTATAGGCCAGTCATTTCAAACATATTATCAGTATAACCATATTATCATTGAATAATTTATCAAAAATATCTAGAAAATACTTGATCCATGCTATATAAATTTTTTTCTATTAACGTAGGTATATAGATTGTTGAAAACATTAGAGTTTGTGTTGTGGTTTATCACATAACACATGAATACTAAGTTAGCTAATAAATGTGTCATATCTCTAGTGAATAAGGCTGGAACATAAACAGGGCATTTTTGTAACATTCCATACCAAGTGGTACCTATTAAAAAATATGAAACGAGGAGCAACAGTGTCTTGTGGTAAGGGATGAGTAATTCAGACCAGAACCAGATACCTTCCAGAAAGACATAATTAGAGATCCCAGATTGGGATTGACAAGTTTGGAAGCCATGCTGTTTAACCCAGACAGGTTTGAGAACAGAGAAAATCATATATTCCAACATCCAGACTAAGCAGCAAAGACGTCATTTGTCAGAATTAAAGGAGCAACAAAGAGCTGGCAGAAGAGTAGATTTGAGGATTCACTAAGAATAGGAACCTTGGAAACTGAAGCCATTTCTGACAAGAATCATTATATGTTTCCCATATAGAAGTAAACAAAGCCTAGGAGACACACCCAGAGTTTGTAGTTGGAGGTGAGAGGGTGCATCTAGCAAAGGTGAGAGGCAATAGGACAAAAAATGGCCAACTCTTAACAGCACAGTAGTCAGATGGATCCTCCAAAGATGACCACACCCTAATTCTTGGGACTTGTGAACGTGTTTCCTTACATGGTGTATTAGTCCACTTTTGAACTGCTATAAATAAATATCTGAGACTGGGTAATTTATAAAGAAAAAAGATTTGATTGACTCATGGTTCCACAGGCTGTACAGTAAGCATAGCAGATTTTTTAAAAAATGAACAAAGCCATCAAGAAGTTTGGGATTATGTTCAACTACCAAATCTAAGAATAATTGGCCTTCTTGACAAAGATGGGAAATCTGAAAGTTTGGAAAATATATTTTGGGGAATAATAAAGGAAAACTTCCTGGCCTTGATAGAGATCTAGACATCAAAATAAAAGCAACTCAAAGAACATCTAGGAAATTCATTGCAAAAAGATTATCGCCCAGGCATATCATCACCATGTTATCTAGAGTCATGATGTAGGTAAGAATCTTAAGAGCTGTCAGGCTAAAGCACGAGGTAACCTACAAAGGAAAAACCTATTAGATTAACAGCAGATTTCTCAGCAGAAACCCTTTAAGCCAGAAGGGATTGGGGCCATATCTTCAGCTTCCTTAAACAAAACAATTATGAGCCAAAGATTTTGTATCCAGAGAAACTAAGCTTCATAAATGAAGAATAGATACAGTGTTTTTCAGACAAACAGATGCTGAGAGAATATGCCACTATGAAGCCAGCACTATAAGAACTGCTAAATGGAACTCTAAATCTTGAAACAAATCCTTGAAATACATCAAAACAGTATTTTCTTAAAGCATAAATCTCACAGGACTTGAAAAAGAATGACACAGTAAAGAGAAGAATAAGGTATTCAGGCAACAACTAGCATGATAAATAGAATAGCACCTCGTATCTCAATACTAACTTTGAATGTAAATGGCCTAAATGCTACACTTAAAAAATACAGAATAGCAGAATGGATAAGAATTCACCAACCAAGTATCGCTGTCTTCCAGAGACTCACCTAACACATAAAGACTCACATAAACTTAAGGTTAAAAGGGTGGAAAAGATATTCCATGCAAATGGACACCAAAAGCAAGCAGGAGTAGCTATTCTTATATCAGACAATATATACTTTAAAGCAACAGCAATAGAAAAAACAAAGAGGGACATTGTATAATGATAAAGGCCTTGTCCAGCAAGAAAGTGTCACAATCCTAAATATATATGCACCTAGTGCTGGAGCTCCCAAATTTATAAAACAATTTCTACTAGTCCTAAGAAATGAGATAGCAACACAATAATAGTGGAGGACTTCAGTACTCCACTATTTAGGACTTCAGTACTCCACTAAAGTGACACTTACAGATCATTCTACTCAACAGCTGCAGAATATGCATTTTATTCATTGGCATATGGAACATTCTCCAAGATAGACCATATGATAGGGCCACAAAACAAGTCTCAATAAGTTTAAGAAAATTGGAAACCAACTCCAAAAGGAACTTTAAAACCATGCGAATACATGGAAATTAAATAACCTGTTCCTGAATGATCATTGGGTCAACAATGAAATCAATATGGAAATTAAAAATTATTTGAATGAAACAATAATAGTGATACAACCTATCAAAACCTGGGATACAGCAAAGGTTGTGCTAAGGAAAGTTCATAGCCTTAAGTGCTTACATCAAAATGTCTGAAAGAGCACAGGCAATTTAAGATTACACCTTAAGGAACTCTAGAGGTTTTCTTATTTCTCACATAGAGAAATAAGAACAAACTAAATACAACCCCAGCAGAAGAAAATAAATAACCAGGATCAGAGCAGAACTAAGTAAAATTGAAGAAAAAAAAATACAAAAGATAAATGAAACAAAAAGCTGGTTTTTTGAAAAGATAAATAAAATTGATAGACCATTAGCAATAGTAACCAAGAAAAGAAGAGAGAAGATCCAGAGAAGCTCAATTAGAAATGAAACAAGAGGGCCGGGTGTGGTGGCTCAAGCCTGTAATCCCAGCACTTAGGGAGGCCGAGGCGGGTGGATCACGAGGTCAAGAGATCAAGACCATCCTGGTCAACATGGTGAAACCCCGTCTCTACTAAAAAATACAAAAAATTCACTGGGCATGGTGGCGCGTGCCTGTAGTCCCAGCTACTCAGGAGGCTGAGGCAGGCGAATTGCCTGAACCCAGGAGGTGGAGGTTGCAGTGAGCCAAGATCGCACCATTGCACTCCAACCTGGGTAACAAGAGCGAAACTCCATCTCAAAAAAAAAAAAAAAAAAAAAAAAAAAAAAAAAAAGAAATGAAATGAGAAAAAAGAGGTAGTAGTACAACCAACACCATACAAATGCAAAAGAACATTCAAGCTTCCTATGACTGCCTTTATGTGCATAGACTAAATTTATCCATCTGGATAAATTTCTGGAAATACACCCCTCATAGCTAAAACCCAGAAGAATTAGAAACTCTGAACAGACCAGTAACAAGTAGTGAGATTGAAGTGGTAATTAAAACATTTCCAACAAATAAACAGTCCAGGACCAGATGGATTCACAGCTGAATTCTATCAGACATTCAATGAAGAATTGGTTTCAATCCTATTGACACTATTTCACAAGATAGAGAAAGAGGACATCCACCCTACATCGTTCTGTAAGGCCAGCATTACCCTAATACCCACAACAGGAAAGGACATAGCAAAAAAAGGAAGCTACAGACTAATATCTCTGATGACTACAGATGTAAAAAAAAAAAAAAAAAAAAGTCCTTAACAAAATACTAGCAAACTGAATCCAACAGTCAAAAAAGTAATCCACCATGATCAAATGGGTTTTATTTCTAAATGAAGTAACTCAGAAATGGAAAACTAAACAGCAGATGTTCTCACTCAAAAGTAAGAATTAAGCTATTAGATGAAAAAACATAAGAATGATACAGTGGACGTTGGGGACTTGGGGGGAAAGGTGGAAAAGAGGTGAGAGATAAATGACTGCAAATTGGGTAGAGTGTATACTGCTTGGATGATGGGTGCACCAAAATCTCCCAAATCACTACTAAAGAACTTGCTCATGTGACCAAACATCACCTATTCTCCAAAAACCTATGGAAATAAAATTAAATTAAAATTGTTAAAATGAGGATTATCATCCTAGCTCACAGTACCTTTCTTACAATTTGTTATGAGAATTAGATGAGATAATGTTGATAGTCTTAAAAAAAATCACCTGGAATGTAGAGTCCTCTCAGTAAATATTAGCAGTTTTTATTTTAAAAATGGCAATTAACAAGGAAAACAAAGCGGGCAGAAAGATTAGAAATTCACATAAAGTGGATGCTGAAGTATGTTTTGGAATGTTGGAGAGAGGATCGAGGATTTTCTGTTTTCATTGGGAGTGACTGGAGACCTGTTAAGCAATGTATTTGATTCCTCATGGACATTCTAAAGTTATTACATAGTGCTTGTCTTCGCTTTCTGCTGCTGTTTTGCAACAGAATATCACAGACTTGGTAATTTATAAACAATAGAATTTTATTTGGCTCATGGCTTTGGAGGCTGGGAAGTCAAAGAGTGTAGCCCCAGCATCTGGTGAGGACCTTGATGTTGTGTCATAACATGGTGATAGGGCATGAGAACATGAAAGACAGATAGAGAAAATTTGGTCAAATTTATCATTTTATCAGGAGCTTACTCACAATTACAAATCCACTCCTGTGAGAATGGTATTAATCCATTCATGAGTATAGAACTCTTAGGACCTAATAACGACTTAATGATCTCCCCTCTTAATATACTTCTAAATACCTGTCACAATGGCAATTAAATTTTGACATAAGTTTTAAAGAAAACATTCAAGCCATAGCAGTGGTGCATACAAATATTCTCTTTGTCACTGTGTCATAGCCAGAATTGTTTTTCAATTACTTTTATATATGAGTGACATTCACATAGAGGTTTTCTTATGTTTAACCAAATATTCAAATTCAAGACTATTATAGGCCATACTTGTTACCAGTCACAGGATTTAAGAAGGACCAGAACTTACCAGCAGGGCACTGTTGGCTATTCTTCGTAGGAGATTTTGAAGCAATCCATATAGTGGTTTAGGCCTGAGATGAGTTTTACACCAAATACATCTAGGAGTTGCACTGGGTTAAAAACTTTATACACCAGAGAAACTAATCTATTTTGCAAAACTTCCATAGGCATAGTTTCTAAAGTCCCTACTGGGGACATGGTGCTTACTCAAGAAAGCTAAAATTGATGGCTTCTCACCAGTATTTATAATAGATAATTCCAATTTATAATTTCAAAGTAGTAATTTGCCAACTACGGGTCAATTTTTAATGATACTCGCTGTTGCTTCATAATGCAGTTGGTACATGTCTTTATCAAGTTACCAGGAAAGCAATACTAAGGAGTTACCAAAGGTCATATTCTCATGCAGCAGGAAATGAGATATTATTAGCTCTTTATGTGCAAGGTGTAGCTGATTTATTGAGAAATCATAATGTGTTAGGGTATAAAAATAACACTGTGTTATTCTTTGTCAGTAAGTGCCCCAAAGTGCACTGTTGAATCTCACCTTTCATACTTGCCAGGTGAGCTTCAATAATAGAATTATAGCTATAATCTTGCCTTTCATTTATTTATTAAAACAGTCACTTAGAGTTCTTAAAACTCAGAATCTTGTAAACATTTCATAACTCTTCTTCTGCTCCACCACTCAGAAAATGGAAGGAAAGGAGATTTGGTCTGTCTTTCACAAGCTTCTCTCTCACATGTATTGCCCACATGTTGGCAAAAATGAAAGACACGAAGTAAAGCCGGCTCTCAGAGGCCTCCCTGAATGAGGAGGCCATTCCCCGTCTGGAAGGCTCACTGTTGACCTGGCTGGTACATGGTTTAACAAGGATGGATGGGGTATTGTCAGCTAGTTGAGGCTTACTCTTAGCTAGTCTCCCCAGTATTGTGCTTCCATGTGTGATTTAGCCACTTCTTCTGCCCAATTCCCACTGCAACCCTACCCTGCCTTCTTCTCAAATACAGACTGCAGCCACCAATCACCATCAAACATTCGCTATCAGCTTGAGGCCTACAGGCACGTTGAGACTCCATCTTACATATTAGAAACTAGAAACCCAAGAACGTTCAAGTTGAAGATGGCGTGAAACTCACCTTGGCCTGGAAGAAGCCACCAGGCCATCTCTCCCCAGTGTTCTCTCCCTACTCCACTAGCACAGAAACTCTGGCATCAATGCAGATGTCCAGCTAGGGAAGAATGGTCAATTTCTTCTTCTTGTAAGCACATCTAACTCTAATGAGTTATTCTTTTCATATTTCCTTCCTTAGATTTGGAAAAATAAAGTGCCGCCTTCCACACCCTAACAAAGTCCGTTCTCCTGACAAAGCAGTACCTCTTCTCTTTCCAGGTCATCTTGTTAGTCTGAGTGTGTTTGGGGAGTGGGAATGTTGGGACAAGATGGGTGTAAAGCCAGTGCTGCTGAGACAGCACTTCTCTGCAAAACTGGATGGGGCATAGCTGACTAAAGCTGTCAGATCCATGAGAAAAGAATGTAGGTCTACTAACACTTCTGTTCTCAGACACCAATCTGAATTTTGTAGCCCCAAAATCTTATGTTGAAGCCCTATCCTCCAGTAGTTCAGAATGTGACTGTATTTAAAGATAACATCTTTAAAGAGGTAATTGAGTTAGAACGAGGTCATTGGGGTGGGCCCTAATCCACTATGATTGGTGCCCTTATAAGAAAAGGAGGTTATGACACAGACAGTAAGAGGGAAGACCATATGAAGACAGCAGAAGAAGATGGCCAACCATAAGCCAAGGTGAGAGGTCCTCAGAAGAAACCAGCCCTGTCTGCTCCTTAATCTTGAATTTCTACCCTCCAAAATATTGAGAAGATAAGTTTCTGTTGTTTAAGCCCCTAGGAGCTCACATAGTCCTAAGACACTCACATAGGAAGGCAAAATCCTGCTATACACGTAACATCCCATGTTCAAATGCTCCAGGAGACAGTGTTGCCAAGTTGTTTTAAAGGCGCTTACCTCTAGCAATGGTTTTCCTCCCAAGCAGGCTTAGGTTAACATTGTTGAGATTCATGACAAAACAGCAGGTAGGAGAGGGTTTTAATACTTTCTCTGGGGAATATATAGTTTAAACTTACCGGAGCTCAAGGGAGCAAACTGAACTCAGGAAGATTGGGACTTGAGTGAGATCTTCTGATTGGTCTCTATTACTATGTCACTTGGTTTAGAAAAAAAATGATATTAAAAGGGTTCAGTCCTCATTTTTAGTCACTGGCTTGTAAACTATCCCCTTTTTTTCATTTTTGGTATAGTTCCCTTCCTCACAACTGAGGAAAGTGATTCTAATAAACTGTAGATTTTTACTTCTGAACCACCTGCTTGGGTCATTCTTGTTGGAAACATAATTAACAATCATTTCAAATGAATCACTAGGACTTCCCTTTTTCTTTCATTTTAACAAAGCAAATTCAAGAATATTAATTCTTCTTTGCTTATTCTTTAAGTCAAGTAGGGAATTTTATTTTTTTCTAAGTTTCATTGCTATGTATAGTCACAGTGGCATTCAAATGCTTGCCCTAAGAGGTTTAATTGGGATGTCAATAGAATCCATACAAAAAGTACCTGCAAAAGTGTACATATGAACAATTAAGTTTCTCTAGCAAGCGTGGCGTGGAAAATGACTCGTTCTGACAGTGCAACTATTAAGACTTGTGGGTAAAGTGTTCGCAGATAATTGGCAGATCATTTAGGCCAAGTACTTCTTTTCTGCCTAATGCCATCCCCTTCCTATTTTCTCTCTCCAAAGATATTCTCATAAACTGACTCCATATCTGCATCCATAAAATTTTAAGAATTAATTACATTTTAAAATTAAATAATGGTGATTATAGAAGCCATGGTCATATGCCATTCAGATCTCCTTTCAAGAGAAAATCTGCACTGAAGAAGTCAGTTAGTTGACAGCCTGCATCTACCAGTCCTTCGGGACCTGTCATGGCTTACTCTCCAAGGCCACGTTCTCCCCAGTTTGTACCTAACAAATCACTGATCACACCAAGGGTACAAACCAGACTATTTCTGCCTAATGAGGTCTTCCTTTAGCAGACCATCTTTGATCTGAGGCTTTTCATCAGTCTTTGTTCAAAGCTGCAAGGTGATCTAAACCCTTCACACCCAACTCTCCTCCTTCCCTCTCTCCTGTACAAGGTGTCAGACCCATGTTGTGTACTGAAAACTCTCCCTGCCTATTCCTGCTCTCCTGTGCCTTACCTTTCACACATTTTTTCCATTTAAATCTCTTGCACTTTTTGATGTCGGCTTTAGAAAGAACTCTACCCAGTGTGACAATCTCTATACAACCTGCAGGGAAAAAAAGTGTTATTAGAGAAAGGAATATAGAGAGATACTCTTCACCACTACCCTTACTGTAGCAAACTATTATTTTCTGGGTGAAACAGAAAGGTTTAACTTAATATAAGGTTCCAAATCTAGGTATTTTTTAAACATTTGACACTAGAATAATTAATGGAAAACAGATGAAGACGGCCTCTCAAAATAAGCAAGTTAGCCCCACTTTTTTCATTCAGTCAATTTTTTTATTGCACACAACACTCCCAACTCAATTACATCTTACTTCAAACTGAAAACTAATATCCATTTTGCACAAGCATACTTTAATAAGCACATACCCATTACGTCTTGTGCTTTGTATCTCCCTGTACACAAAGAACCACATAAATATATTAAGTAAACAACCACAAGCATACGGGTTAATTACTTACCACAAAAACAAGATCCCTTAGAGATGTTATCTGTATGATAGGATTGGTGTTTACCCAAGGCTAACAGATATTTAGAATGGAAAGGTAACAGATGCAATTTAATCTAGTGAAGAGCTCTAATTTACTTGTATCAAACAATAGAATTAGATAAAGCAACATAAGCATAATGCTTCCTATGATAATAATGATTATGAAAAAGAAGAAGACCACATCAATCCTAACTAAGAACAGTCTACGTGTGAACTTCATAACATGATCACGTGTGAATTGTTCAGGACACAAATTAAACTCTTCTTATTTGAAGAATATGTGTGTTTTCATGTCAACTAGAAAAAAAAACTAGAAGAAAAACACAGGAATGTGAAGAGTTAAAAATGAAATGTTCAATCTGTTGTTTGGTTAGTTGTTGTTTGGTTAGCTTCAGAACAAATCTTCAAGTCCCTTGTTCCACTCTTCTTGTCCCTTCAGAGTCTGCTCCTTTCCGCAGAGTGGTGTCTAAGTTTGGGAGTGTCCTAAGGGGCCAAGGTCCCTGAGTGGGGAGTGACCCTTTCAACCTTGAGTCATTTGATGCTGTCTCTGGCTGTTTCTGCCCGGATATTCCTTCCAGACAATGTTTTGCTGGGTCCCTCTATCTGCTCAGGATTTTACCTGAAAACAGATATGGTCTCTTGCATTCCCAAGCCCTCCAACCCCACTTTCTGAATAGTACTACTTCCACATGGCTCTACCCAAAAATGAGTGTATAATCACTTCATTCTCTGAAGCATCAAAAACACTCTGCTTGCCATTAACTTTTCCGTATTTCATGCAGTTAGTTCTAATTCACCAGTCGAGATTACCTTTTTCAAATTTGTCAGGAAGCCATGCTCTCTCTTTTGATCTTTCTCTCAAATATTTTGTCTGTGTCCCTAAGCTTTCAACTTCCCTTGAAGGTTTAGGCTTTTGGATTGGAAAGCCGAAAGTTAGCAGGCTTTCCCTGATTGCTGTTCTGTAGATTCTTCTCCTGGGGCAACAAACACAATAGCAAACATCTGCTTTTAAAGGATAAGAAAAGGGAGAAACTACCAAGAGAGAGGAAGAACCATATTATTCTGCCACTTCAGCATATGGCTAGACAGTAAATTCAAGTTTTCAAGTTGGGAAGAACATCAGAGGTTTCAAAATTCAACCTCTTTTCTCATCTTCTCTGTTACAGGTTTCTGGCAGATGGTCAAACAGACTCCATAATTTCAGTGACAAATAATTCAGTTCCTCATAAGAGAGTGCATTCCTTCCAGAATCGTTAGACTTCTTAGAAAGTACATTCTTATATCGAGTAAGCATCTGTTTCCATTATGGGTAACAGGAGCTGACGGGAGTAATACTGGCCTTGGATCTAAACAGACAGAGATGGTTCAAATAGTCTCTGGAAGCTTCAGTTTCTTGAACTATAAAATGGCGCAGATGATATCTGTCTTTCAAATTCACTGGGAAGATAAAGTGAAATCAATATACATAAATACCTAGTGTACTCTTTATTATGGTAGGCTTTTGCTAAACAGGTCTGTGTGCCCTAAAACATCCAGTAATATTCCAAATCATTCATTCATTCATTCATTCACTCATATAACATTGATTGAGCATTTATCTTATTTCAAACCCTGGAATAAACCCTGGTAATATAGCTGAGAATAAAACAAATGTATACCTTGGTGCAAGGAAAGATAGTATATCCAGCATAAACATTGAATTACAAATGTGAGAAGTTCTGTGAAGCAAAACTCTACTTAGAGATAGCACATACCGAAGGAAACATTAAAAAGTCTACTTTCAATCTTTCACACAGACACAAACATACACACACACACAAGCATAAGTTATTGTCTCCCCTACAGAATCTTCTTATATCAAGAATAAACATTCCAAAGTCTTCATATATTCTTCAGATAGCATGGTTATGTGATGGCTCAATTTTTCCTATCACAATGTGAAATGTTGAAAAATCTTTTTTTATATTAACTTTAAACCTAATAAAGAATTTATACTATTTTAAATTCTTCATGTTATTTATGCCTCTTTTAATGTGTAAAATAACAACTGCAAGTGTGTATTCCTTTTATAGTCTGCCCATTCTACCTGTCAACTTTTATTTGCTATTATATTTGCTTCTTTAATGTTGAGGGAGAAAATAAGTTTTAAGAGAAACTATAATTTATTTTCTTTTGGAAACTTATTTTTAAAATTACTTATACCTAGATTGAGTTTCTAAGTTTCTCCTCATTAGTAGACCTACTGCTGTTGCAGAGTGACAAAAAGTGCTTGGGTATCATCCTTTATAAGGAGACACCTCAACTAAATACCTCTAGTCTTCTGCTTACTCTGTCTAGCTGCCCTGGTCTCCTGCTCATAAACGCAGCACCCAGAGACCGTATCTCTCCTCCCTCCTCCCGCACACTCTAGTATTTAAGCCATCAGCCTGCTTTTATATCACATTTTTCATTTGCTTCTGGTTTTAAGAAGAATTAGGTAAAGCAACATAAGCATAATGCTTCCTATAATAATAATGATTATGAAAAAGAAGAAGACCACATCAATCTTCACGAAGTGCAGTCTAAGTGTGAACTCCATAACGTGGTCACATGTGAATTGTTCGGGACACAATTGGAGATTGTGGAGATTGCTTGTACATTTTGCATTTTAGGCATGCCTTGAACTGACCCCATCAGAAGCACCCAGACAATGAATCTGCACTCTTTACCCCATTGATCTACATTTTAACAGCCACAGTTGTACTGATATATCAGGTTTTAAAACCTCAGTAGACAATGTGCTTGTTCCAGAAATACTGTTTCCCTTTCTTTGTAAAATAGACCTCCTTGGAGTTCACTGTGCCTTTATGTTAGAAGAGCACATTTTAAAGAATGTTCAGATAATAATTCTACGTCGTCCAGAATTCCTATGCCCCTCTCTGAATTTCCTCTGCTTTATCTTTATCTCTTTGACCTTGGAATTAAATTTAAATATAAATTTTGAGATTTAATCATTGAGTTAGATGAGTTTTCCAGTAAAGAAACTGACAAAGTCTCAGTTGAACCTGAATAAGCCCTAAGAAAAATTACATCATATCTCAATTTCCTCAGCTGGTACCAAGGGAAGTTCATGGCATTGGGCTATTTGACCACTGCACTAAACAAAAGAAAAAGAAGGAAAAAGTAGCACATGTTGAGGAAAGGAGATAAGAGGGAAAGAAGATTCCTTCCCCTTACTAAGTGTCTACGTTCAGGTCCTTCTTGACCCACCCCACCCATCTGAATTAGCTTGCTTCAGAAGAGCCAGTGGGACAGCGCACTGGTCACAGGGTGTTTCCCAGGAGCCCATGCACCATCGTGAGTGTTTCCCAGCGGGGCTGTGCACCAGACACAGGGCTCCACCCAGAGATGCCGTGCACCATCGTGAGTGTTTCCCAGCAAGGCTGTGCACCAGACACAGGGCTCCACCCAGAGATGCCGTGCAGCATCGTGAGTGTTTCCCAGCGGGGCTATGCACCAATCACCGGGCTTTCTCTAGCAGGGCCCCGTGCCCCTGGACCCCTCCCAACTACACACACTCACCAGCAGCTACCACTCCAGGTCAGGCACTGTCCCTGAAAGAAGGAAGAACTGTCACCCTCCCTCTGTGAATAGATATGATTGTTCTCACTGTCTCCTTTGAAAGCTTTATTCTCTGAAGTACAAGCTATTATGCTACGACAGATGTGCAATCTGGGAAGTTTTCCAAATTCATCACTGAAAAGCATGAAGTATTCAGCATTAGCACCTCCGTGGAAGATTCTGTCTCTGCCTCAGTCAGTCTGGCTGACTGCCCTCAAGAGTAGACAGTTCTCCAGAGGCCAGGTAGGTGGGAGCTAGAGCCCTGTGACAGAGGCACCCCTAGCCAACTTCTCAGTTTGCAGAGCCATTAAGGTTTTCCCTGAGAGCTGCCCATATGCCACATGAGCAAAACGTTCCACTGATGAGGGGGCAGATTGGGTTTGTCTGAATAAGCTAACCTCTGGGAAACTGTAAAGTCGTGAGCGTCACCACGCAGCATCTACAAGGGAACGATGCAAGAGCAATTGCCATTGTCATTGCTTCCAGCACCGGCTATAGGAGACAGTACAGATGGCAACTTCTTTACCAATTTCCAGTATGTGCCCTGATACTTTGGATCCTGAGTAGAAGCCAAGGAATAAATTATGAAAAACAACAATTTGTTCCCCGGATATAATGCAAGTGCATATCAGAGCTGTAATCCCTGCCATCTATAACACGGCATCAAATTGTCTGACTCTCAGAGGCCGTTAAAAACATTCACGTATTTTAGAGTTTTTCACAGTTTCAAGTACATAGTTCAGTGTTTGTCTTATAAGACGTTCTTGAAGCTAAGTAGCAGGCAGCCTTCTTTATCTTGCATTACCCATTATCTCCTACTTTGTAGAAGTGCTTTCAGCCCT
Source organism: Saimiri boliviensis (assembly GCF_048565385.1). Classification (NCBI taxonomy): domain Eukaryota; kingdom Metazoa; phylum Chordata; class Mammalia; order Primates; family Cebidae; genus Saimiri; species Saimiri boliviensis. The sequence continues at coordinate 15,380,896 of NC_133463.1, forward strand.
GAAGCAGGTGTTATTTTAGAGAGATGGACTTGAAAGAAAGCTTGGAGGATCTTAAGTGCCTGTACTGTAGAAGGTAACCTGAGAAAGAGGTGAGATGCGGGGCCATTCCACTGTGTCTGATGCTGGCACTGTTCCAAATGTAGGGCTTAGATAACAAGCAGAGCGGGGGAAGTTGAGGCTGAGCGATAAGGTGGGTGCTCTCTGGGTGTGTTTGCCTGAGTTAGAGAAAATGGAGGATTCTTGAATATTTTCAAGTAGATTTCCAATTTTCTCAAGATTCAAGAATTTTTAACGTAATTACAATGTTGTTGCTATTGGTTTTTGGATTTTGTTTTTTAAACCAAGTGAAAAAAATGGAATTATTTGAGAATGTTAAATTCTAAGATACTGAATAAGGCCTGCTAAGTCCTGCATGCTCTGGGTCCTGTCTTCCTCTGTCACCTCATCTCATGCCACTCACTTATACAAAAAAAAAAAAAAAAAAGAAAGAAACTGCTTTGTTTTAATTTTTTTATCTAACAAAATTTATCAAGGCAGCTTTCATGAAAGTAAGGAGGTATGGGTCGGTACACTGTATCAGTTAGCTACTGCAGCAAAACAAGCCACATTAAAACATAGTAGACTAAAATGACAAACATTGTTTTTTCTCATGAATCTAAGAGCCAGCTAGTAGGTCTTCTGGACTCTTCTTGAAAGTATTCATGTGTCCATGGTATAAGAATTATAGCAATTCTTATACTGCAGCATTTATCACCGACCTCCTTTTTCTTATTCTGGAAACTTCCCCTTTCTGTGAATGCAATGATAATTACTCTGTCTTGGTGTACTTATTATTTCTCTAATGTTTATTCCTTACGGTATTAGTTCTCTTCCTCTGTCCTCCCTTAATTTGAGGCCATTCAATGTTCCTCTTTAGCCTTTGTTGTTCAAAAATTTCTCCTCATTAATTTCTTCTACTTTATTAATTTTCACTAATGTCATTTGATGGCTGTCAGATCTATAGCCCTCCCAGATTCTGCTGAGCTGTGGCCTTGTTTATATAACTGCGTCCCGGATATACATCTGCAGTTCTAACTTAACTTGTTTCAGAGAGGGTCTCCTTCTTTTGCCTTCTATGGTCCTCATTCTCCTGTGTATTCTCCTAGTTAAAGATCACTATTATCCATTCAAATACACAAGTCAGAAAGTCAGGAAACACCTGAGCATCCTCTTTCTCCCTCATTTCTTACATTTAGTCTTTAGGTCCTGAGTCAATTATATTTCCTAATATGTTATCAGTACATGAATGCTCTATGAGCTGTGGCTGTGGCTATGGCTCCTTGAGTTCTCCAAATTGTGTAGGAAGGACAGAGATAATTTGCCTCACCTAATTTTAATTGGAAGATTATTGTATTGATGTTTTGATGTTATTGTGACCAAGTCATATATAAGTAAAAAATATATTTTTGAAGCATTCCATAATCTGCCCCCAACAACCTAAGATCATACAGCTCATTAAAAGAGGCAGGTGTGTTATCCTGAAAGACTGGCAGGAATGTGCCTTTCAATGTAACTTTTGACCATCTTATGCACTAGACTCAGAAATCTTGTTTTCCTGTAACTTGCAGTCATATGGCATATAGCATTTCTCCATGGTCAGTGCAACAGACCATCTACATCCTAGCACGGTATGAATTGGGCTCTTCCCCAAAGTCTGACAACAATACACACAATGAACACTGAAATTTCGTAAGTTCTGCTCACTCCCTTGAGCAAGGGTTATTTAAGCAGCTTTCTAAAAACAAAATTTTATGTGGAACCTCACACAGAAAACAAATACAGGAAGAACTGGCTTTGCTAAAGCATGGATAAAAGTACTCAAACTTTGTCCCTGGTCTCCATCCCAGTCTTTCTAATCACCTCCTGCAAAGCCCTTGAAGCACCTCTAACTAATCTTAAGGCTCTGAAGAATCCAAGTAAAAATATCACGAACCTAAGGGAAACATGAGACCAATATACTCTAGGAAAAGAGCAAATGTCATTTATGCAGAAGTACATAATGACTTGAGCTATATCTGATCAATCCTAGAAAACAAAAAAGAAAAAAGTGGGATGAATCTTAACAGATTGAATTCATATTTTTATTGATATATAATATACATATTTTGGGGATACATGTGATGTTTTGATTTGTGTATACCATGTCTAATGATCAAATAAGGGTAACTGCAATATATGTTACTTTAAACATTTGCTTTTTTGTGTGTTGGGAACATTCCAATTCTTCTAGCTATTTTGAGATGGGCAATAAATTATTGTTAACTATAGTCTTTCTACTAGACTATTAACTCCTGGAATTTATTCCTTCTATCTAGTTGTATTTTGGTCCCCATTAACTGTCTTCTCTTTATCTACTCTCCCCACTACCCTTCCTAGCCTCTGGTAATTGCAGCACTATTGACAATAGTCAAGATATGGATCCAACTTGTGTCCATCAATGGAGGAATAGACTTTTTAAACTATGGTGTATACACACAATAGGATGTCATTCAGCCATAGTGAAATCTTATGATTTGCTGCAACATGGATGGAAATAGAGATCATTGTGTTAAGTGAAATAAGTCATTCACAGAAGACAAATACCACATGTTCTCGGTCATATGTGGGAGCCAAAGTAATAGATCATACGGAAGTGGATTCAGAGTCTTGACCAGACAAAGAAAGAGGCAGAATGTCTCCCTCAATTCCAACAGAACGTCCTCTATATCACAACTCTAGAATGAGGCTTTTTCTCCCCAGTCTTCATCATTGCTTCCCTTACCTGGACTGACCTGATCATAGCTTACCAGGATTCCTGAACTAAACTACCTGATTGCCTTGCTGTCAGTTCCTGACCCATCCAGTAAATGAGTAGAACACTTTCCAAAGTCATCTCATAAAACCCAAATATTATCTCATAGTTTCTATTATCTGTGAAATATGCTATAAAGTTCCAATTATATAGCTTTCCCCAGAAAAACCCACCCTTGAGGAGTCCCTGACCAAACTCTCTGATCAATTCTGGCTTTCCTAATTCGCATCCTAAACATAAGTAATCCTAGAAAAAGAAGAGATTTTCAAACTTTCTAAATTTTGTATCTCTATATCTCTGTAAATATTGTTTTCTTTGCCTAGAATTAGCTTTTCTGTAGTGTCTGCCTGGTGCAAGCGCATCTATTCCTCACTACACAGGTTTCATATTGCCCTCTCCTCTCTGAAGACTTTTCTAATCCTCTCACCTGAGCCTGGATCCCTCCTTCCCCACATTATCATAGCACTTTGTACATACTCAAAATGTTTCACCAATCATACTGTATTACAATTATTTCATGGCATGTCTTTGTACCAAACTTAATTGCAATTTCTATGGGTGAAAAGACCAAGTCTTATTTACTTTCTCATCACATCACCCACACTTAACACAGTACATGGCATCAGGCAATGGTTTAGCGATATTCAACGAATAAATTATGGAAGCAAATCCTTAAGAAAATAAGTATAGAAACAGCATGGAAAGTGACTAAGAGAGAAAGCCATGTGCACAAGATCAGTTAAGCAGGTATTGAGATAATCCTAGCTGGTGATAATAATAATGATGTAAAAATAATAATGAGGCAGAAAATTGTCAGTGCATATGGAGCCAGAAAGAATACTGGGTATCTCTGAAAACAGAATCCATAATATTCAGCAAGAGTTTGAAAGGGCAAAAGGAGTAATTGGCAATAAATCCAAAATTGAGCCCAGAGCCAAGAATGAATGATTTTAATAACAAGGCTTGGGAAAGCGGGAAGGAAGCTGAATAACTCGGTTTGGAGGATGATAAGCATTGATTCTGTGCTGTGCACAATGCTAGCTATTGCTGACATGTTGCTTTTTTTTGTACTTTCCTGAGTTTTGAAAGTAGAACTCAGGGGACAGTGAGGGCTCAGACTGTTCACTGCGTGACGTATGTCTAAAAGCACTGAACTTAGTCATGGTCAAAGCTGTAATCTCTGCTATTTTCTTTTCTGTCACATTGTAAACCATATAATAGTATAAATTTTAATTAGAATGGTTTATTTCCAGCACCTTAAAATGAATGGCTCCAAACGAAAAAGCATTTTTTTAGAGAAACACATATTGTATATATGCACACACATATATAGTACATTTATTTCCGTCTATATATAAAAGCAAAAAAAATACAAATTTTTATATACATAAATATACAATCTTTATATTAGGAAACTGAGCTTCTGCTTTTTAATTTTTAATGGCCTCTGTTAATTTTCACTCAGTGAGATATCTAATTTGATCACTGTGTTTTAGTGTCTGAAGTATATTTTTCAAGGGAATCTATGTTAACTATACGGAACTATTCTGTTAAACTTTTAAATTATTGTCAGGAATTTTTCCTTTCAGGTCATTCATTGTAATGGAGTAAGAATGAATCTAAATCTGGATTAAAAGATTTTGGTGAATTTGGAGTGTTTTTGCCCCTGACTCAGAATTAATGACTTAATGCTCCCTGAAGCTTTCATATCTATAGGCAACATGCACCATCTTGCTGAGTTAAAATCCTAGCAAGGATTGGATTAATATTCCATTTCTAATGAGAAGAGAATAATACCAACAATGATTCTAATTATATCTCTGACTTGTAGAGTTCATTCCTTCCTAGAAGCTAAAGGAAGGTCTGCGTCTGTTAAGTAAGTTATACATAAAGACAAAGTCACTTGACAAAGGTTACACTGTATTATTAGAATGCAATGTGATCAGAATTCTGCATCTTTGATTCTACATTTAGTATTCTTTGCTTTAAGTTCTCATTTTTTAAAAAAAGAAACAAAGAATAAATTGTAATTTATAGAATGAATAATTCTAATTTAATGTAAGGAAGACATTTCTGAGAGACATCTGTGCGGCTTTGGAATGTGGATTATAAGAAGCTGTGAACTTTCTTTTCTAGAAGTGTTCTAACATAAAGCAGATTCATATATCTGAACTAGTTTATGGGGATACTATCTGATTGAAGCAAGGTGGAATAAATTATTTATCAAGATTTCTTCTAGTCATAGAATTCAATGATTTGTCTTTGATATGCTCTATTACTTTTTTTCCTAGTAAGACTCGAAAATACATATATAAATGCAAAATGACACTATTAAATTGCTTCCTTTTTGCTCGAGACTAAAAGGAAGAGACTTGGGCTGAATTTTTTCATGCTTGTCTCTCTAAAGTTTATTTTCAAAACTGTAGCCAGAGTAATCCTTTAAAAATGTAGGTCAGACCGTGGCAGCCCCTGCTCAACACTCTGCATGGCTCCCTGTTTCACTTAGAGGAAGAGCCAAGTCCTTTCAACGGCCAACAGAGCCCTACATGGTCTCCAGAGCCATCTCTTCCCCACCTCCCCACGACCTCCCCAGCCTCATCCTCTGTCTTACTACTTGTCTCCTCTGTTCCAGCCACACTGGCTGCCTTGTGGTCCCTCTGCTGAGATTGCTTCTGCCTCAGGGCCTTTGCATGTGCTGTTTCCTCAGCCTAGGATTCTCTTCCGTGACTTATCCCTATGGCTTTTGACCTCCCCTTCTTCAAGTTTTTTCTCAAGTATTGCTTTCTCAATAAGACTATCCTCATCATCCCTTAATTAAAGTTTTAGACTTCGCCTCCAATGAACTCTTTTTTAACATAATATTTGTCACTTTCTCACATTCTTCATAACTTGCTTACTTAATGTTTATTTCTGTTGTTTTTCTCTCCCCTCCCAACCTCTAGAATCTCCCAAGTTCTAGAACATATGCTCTTGATGGGCAAGGATCTTTGTCTATTTTAGTTGATGTTTGTTGATTAATTTCAAAATGGTGCCTGTCACATACCAGTTCTTAATAATATGTTTTATACAAATGAATTAATACTCATTAAGTGAGATGAGCAATGATTACAAGTGACTAGTAGGTAGCTTTCTCTTTGCAAAAGATGTAATTTCTATGTAAGGACATTTTATGGTCAGAGGAGGAAAAATTTGCCATTCCTGAAAAATTATTCAAAAATATACTCTAGCAAATTGAAAGGTGACTCAAAATAAAATGAAAAGGCAAAGTATAAAATAAGTAGGGTTGAATATCAATACCAACAAAATATAGAATTAAATCATTTTCATTTTGCTAACCTTTTTAAAAATAATGCACATTTCAAAAACAATTACTGAAGGAGAAAACATAATATAATAAAATAATGTAATCACAAATTGGATCTAAAAATAACAGATTAAATCAGTACAAACTAAGAAATAGAAAAAAATAGAAGGGACAAAGTAAAAATGGGGAGAAAAAGTTCCCATTATTTACAAACAGCATCAATGGAATAAGCATTATTTTAGTATAATGATGCCATGAGGGGAAAAAAAGGTACTTTTCTTAAACCTGACTTCCACATAAAAGACCTTCAAATATTTGAAGAGAGTTATCATGTCCCACCCAGTGCTTAGTATTGTGTAAAGCATGATAGACTTTGAACTGTCTCATATACAACAGAAGCTCAAGTTCCTCTGTCATCTGAGTCTCCTACTCTATCTCCTCTTGCAAATTGGCTGCCAGAAAGGGACAATAACTTCAGCTGTGGTCCCCTGCAACACAAAGGAGGGCATAAAGATCCTCTCACTTGCTCTAGATATTTTGTTTTTATTATTTGACCTAAGATCGTGTTTTTGAGGCTATGTTAATGACTCCCATGGAGTCCTTACCAAATTTAATTCCTCAGAATAGGCTACATATTCTTCACTGTGTATAACCAAGTGTAGGACCTTATTCTTTTCCAACTAAATAACAATTTGGTAGATTTTAGCCCATGGCTACATCATGTCAGTGCAATTTTGATTCAGCATATTCATTAATCATGAAGTTAATTTCAACTACAAATTTGGGAGATAATGTTATTTCTTTATTTAAGAAATGTAAGTAATTGGGGAAAGGCTGAGAAGGATAATGGAGGAGATATAACCATGCAAAAATCCACTGGAAACCTCCCTTGTGATTGACATCAACACACTAATAAGCACCATAGAGATAGGGATTGAGTTACTTATCTGTTTTTGAAATTTCATATGTTTCTATATTAAGAGTAAGAACAATGTTTAAGATTTTTCCAATTTAAGAACTTGTCCTAGACAATTATTTCTTTGCATTCTATATCCACTAACACTATCCTAGAAATAAATTCTGATGTGCTATTATCACTGAAACACACTGGCTTTCTTCTGACCTTCCTTGGGATATTTACATGCTATCTCTTAATAATTTATTCTAAAATCTCTTTCAAGATTCGTATCAATAGTTTGCATAATTTTTCTTTCAACTTTTTGAAAACTAGGAAATTAATTTGATATAGCTACACAAAAGCTGTTCAAAAAAGGTCAAGCAAGTTCAAGGAAATTAGTATGATATGCTGCAATATTATAAAGCACACTGCTAGATTTCTTTGTAATTATACTTTCAATTCTAAATCAATTACATTGAGAATCTATATTAAACCTTGAATGATGATCAATTAAAAACATCTTTAAATGGCATTGCCCTTCAAAATGGAATTAGTGCTAATGAAATAAACTGCTTTTGATACTGTGAAAATCTGATTAAATGATTGCTTCTGTAGCTAATTGGGCAACCTTGCATATTGAATGCTTCTAAATATCTGCTTCTCTTTCACCTACTTTTCTATCATTTTGCATTGATGAGGAGGCAGAAAAGAAGAGCCCTCTTAGTTGAACTTTAGAACTTCAAAAGCCTTTCCACGGTTTATTCATGCCTGTCTTCTCCTTTGGTGTTGTTAAAGGAAGACGTTTAAACTTGCTTGGCTGTTATTAACATTTCTGGGGTTATGATTAGTCTTGAACTGTAGTCTGTAGTAGAATCTCACAGAAGGGTGAAGTCATAGTATCTTATGTTATTCAAACTTATCTACTATGTAGCATGAAAAAACAAGTAACCTATGAATTATTACTTAGAATTTAGTATTTTTAGAAAAAGATTGTTAAAGAAAATTTGATCATTTAATTGTTTGGGAGGTCAAGGAAGGAGGATTACTTGAGGCCAGGAGTTCAAGACCAGCATGGGCAATGTACTAAGACTCCATCTCTAAAAATTTCTTTTTAAAATCTACCTGGGTGTGGTAGCACATGCCTGTAGTTCCAGCTACTGAATAAGCTAAAGTGGGCACTAGGGCCCAGGAGTTCAAGGCTGCAGTGAACTACGATTGCACCACTGCCCTCCACTCTGGGCAATAGTGCAAGACCCTGTCTCTAAAAAAAAGTATTTAGTTGCTTGATGGTGATTTTAAAATTTGGAATGACTTTAGGTAGTTTAGGTTATGTCTCTGTGATGTAAAAATGGTCAACTTGGGAAAATGTAGGGAGTAGGAAGAAATCTCTCAGACAGTTTTAGAGGTTCAAATGTACTTGACAATTCAGAGAAGCTACACAGGGTAAAATAAAGACGCAAAGAACCTGAAGACCATACAGATTCCACATGTTGTATTTAAACACTGGTGCTTTCAGTCAGATTGTTACAACTCTCTGCGTTGCAATTTCCTTAGCCAAAAAATGTAGAAATAATATTTTCCAGGATTGCCTCAGGATAATTTCATTCAAATGTGGAAGTGTCCTATGAACTATGAAATGCAGTGCAGATTCCCAGAAATATAATCTCTTTTTCTATTCATCCCCTAATTCAATAAGAATGGTCAATTTGGCAGACATGTATTTGTTAAATCTTGAATCACCTATTAATCATCACCTTTGGCAAAGAAAATGGAGATGCAAAAGTAGGTTCTGTATAAAAAGCTTAATATGATCTGCAGCAAAGCTGTATTTACTCAGTTAAAAAAAGAGAAAGTTATCTTAGGAGCCCATTTAAAAATGATAATCAATTAACTGTTTTGTGTTGTCTAGTTAACTGATTCTTCAACAAACATAGTCTGAAGAAATAGATTTTCTCTGATTTATGCAAAATAAATCATCATCAGACCATATTTTCTGGACAGAAAATTGTTGTATTTTTATACTATTGTCTTCCATTTAGTTTATATACTTTAACTGTTTCATGGTGCTCTTGGCCAGAAACAAATTATTTCTAAATATTATGTTGCATTTTGATCCTTTATCTTAGCTCTAAAATTATACATAGCAAGTCATAATAAACCCATCTGTGATAGCTGAAAAGTAAATTATTTTGTTGAAGGTCAGCACTAAATCCAGCCTGATTTACCTTTTATTAATCCCTGTTTGTTGCTTGGTTGTAACTGAGCTGTAACCACTTTTTGGCCCCAGAATCTTTTCTCTCAATTTGATTCATAATGCCACTATAATGCAATAGATGTTAGGTTTCGGCCATCTGGGCATTTTAAAACATGGCAGCAGACCAATGGAATCTCAGTTTGGTGTAGCATCTGATGTACCCTCCTTACTGCACATGACCAGCCATTTGTCAAAAATGCACAGCCTGTATCTAACAGTTTACTGTGGCCTCATGGACTTTAGTCACACTCTGTAACTCACAATTAGAAAAATCTCAAATTTAGTCATTACAAGTTTGGGTTGTGAAAGCACAAGGGGTCCTTAAAATGGCCAGACAGCTGAAAGACATCAGTGAAACACGGAGCAAGGAAGTATCCTCGCAGGCAGGTGAATTACAGTTCCTCCTGAGCTCAGTTTATGTTGAAATTAAAGTAAAATCCTATTTTCAGTATTGAGTAAATCGGGTCGCTACAGTGCTACCCAACAGAGTTACATGTGGAAAAAAAAAATGATATGAAGGATACCATCACCTCAGCTATTCAAATTAGCTCTGGAACCCTGTTTCCATCATTTGGCAATGAACCCAAGGGAAAAACAAACACCACTTCACAGGCTTCTCTCCCAACCGAGGAGCTGCATACTCTTCAAAATACAAATGCCACCTCTTCCTTGAAGCTTCTCTTGCATGGCCATTTGGAACTGACATTTCTGCTGCAATTCCAAAGCACTAACTCCAGGCACCGAAGTCCACCTGCGCTCCACTTACCCCAGTGTACTCAGAACGTGCAGTACGGCATCTGTCCACCGGGGGCGTCTTTTTCCTCGAATTCCGCTAGGGCTCCCCAAAGGGTAACAGTAGCCACCTGAGCGTGTGCACAGGTTATGTATGGTTTCCATCCTTCGTGACTTGGTGATTTAATTCTTTATACTCTCGCCTTCATATTTGGATTATAGACCATTCCCACAGTGTCTTCACCCTTGACCTGCAACCAAAGGATGTTCAGAGTTGAGTAAATATGTAGTATCAAATAAATCTCTGAAATTCTTAATTCTTCTGTACTGTCATATGCTCATTCTAAGAATTTGAATACGTCAGCTGTGTATTATATTTGACGTAAACATACAACTTCTAAACCAATATTTTTGGTATGATTCTACTCCGAAAGTATCCAGTTTAAGACAGAAGAATACACAATTATAATGTTTAAAAAGCTGAGATGGGGTCAAAGGCATTGGAGAAATATTTTAATACCGAGATTATGGAAATTACAGAAGCATATGTTTGGTTATTACAATCTCGAAAGTTGATTCTTATGTACGTTAGATTCTTATGCCCATATTACAGAAAGACAAAATGTCTGTGTAAAATTTGTTTCTTGATCAAATTAATAATTACTGTACTTGTATTACCAAGGGTAAATACCAGTGTCTAAAGTGAACATTGTTTATGTGGTTTTCTAGATGGTTTAAAATTTGAAATTTAGAGGCTGGAGACTAACACTATATTTTAACCACTCTTATAAATTATGTCAGCAACATGCTCTCATTACTCACAGATGTATTTTTGAAAAAGTCTAGATGGTTTTGAAATTTTATTTCAAAGAGTTCTGCTATTGTGGAACCTACTTAGAAACATGAAAGATTTATTTGCTAGAACTTTAATCTAGGAATTTTTTTCTGGTTTCACTTGGATTTTTAGATTAAATTTACGATTCCTCCTGTAGAAATATTATGACCACACATACAACATGTCAATGTAAACGTTAATGAAGCCATATAATAATAGAAGAATTAAAAATAAACCCACAGAGAAGTATGCTGTACTGAATCAAATTGTCAGCATTAATGATTGCCTACTTTTACACCAATATATCGTTCCTTTCATTCTGTAGCATCATGGGAATGAGCACTATTAGAATAATATATTCCAAAGGAGCTCACTATGGTTGGAGGTTGGGAAAGAGAAATATTATTCCTTATCATTACTAATAAATTTAATTACCTCTACCCTGCCAGCAGTACATACATTCATTACTTTAATATATCAAAAATATATTACCTAAAATCACAGCTAACTAAGTAATTGCATTGCTTAATCTCATGATATTCACTGTTTTGGGGTCATTTTTCACTAGATATTCTCTGAAGTAAATTCTCATTTTCATTTTAACAATATAATTTTCTAATTTAGATTTTTAAAGTGTATTTACCATTAAATTATTCCCCAACTCCCCACGAATTGCCTAAAAAAAACTTAAAACATTTAGATATATCAGCTATTTAACCAATTTTATTTCAATTTAATTATTAATCAATTAGAAATTAATTCTCAATTTCATTTCTTGAGAACTCCCTCAAATCTTTTGAGGTAATACAATCTAGATTTGTTAAGCTATGTGCCCAGCTCTCATTCAGAGATCTCCCTCTGGAAACAACCTGGGGATTTCCTTTGCTTCCCTTCTGTGCTTAATATCCTTCTTTCTGTAATTCATGTCTCTCTCTCTCGGTTTTCTCTCTCACTTAGTGGTGCACATCTTGGTGGGCACAGGAAGTACATTTGTTGAGCCTTCTATGTTTAATCTATTTTTATTTAAGCTTCACAGTTGATCTATTATTTGTCTAGGTGTAAAATGCTGGGCATAACATCATTTTTTTCATTATATTCTTCCCATATTCTTTAGCACCCAATATCACTGGTGAGAAAATCAAAGCCGATTTACATCCTAGTCTTTTGTTTATGACTGGTTACCCTACTCTGCCAGCTTGTAGTATTTGCTCTCTGTTCATATACTCTGAAACTTCTGGATGATTTGATTTGATATTGGTCCATTTTCATTCACTGTGCTAGATACTCCAAAACTCTTTCAATATGGCAACTCATGATAACTCATTTGAGAAATGGTCTCAAATTATTTTATTGCTCATTCTGTTCCCTTCTTCTGTATTTCAGGAACATCCATATTTGAGTACCCATATTCCCTGGTTGAATGTTTCATGTTCTTATCTTTCTTATTTTTCATCTTTTAAAAAAATGTATCTTCTAGAAGATTTTTTAACTTTATTTTCTAAAGTTTCTAAATGAGATTTTTGTTTACATCACAATATGTTTCATACCTAAAAGATCATTTTTCCTGCCTAAATTTTCCCTTCTTATAGTATTTTAATCCTGCTCCATCGTTATAATATTTTATCTTGTCTTTCTGCAGATATGAACAATAGTCCTTTTTTTCTAGAGAAGGAGCTACATGCATCATTCAGTTGTCTGTTTCTTTCAAGTACTTTGCATGTTTCTTCCTGTTTGTTGTGGTCTCTGTTCCCCGTTTTAGTGGCTTTATTCAAATGTCTAATAATTCTTATTTGTAGGCTCATATGTAAAAGTTGGATAGGAATTGCTCCAAAGCTCTTAACACAAGCTGTGAGTCTTATTGGCAATCTCCTTTGTAGTAAGATGACAGATTTGGCTTTGTTCTCCTGCTGGTCAGATATCTCAAAGAGAGACTTCTAGATTTCCACCTGGAACAAAAAGCCAGAATTCCTCCTTGCAAGCTTATAAACTTTTCTTAAAACTCTTATTTACATTTCAGTTCAGTTTGAGGAAGGAACCAGAGCATATTTGTCAAACCACAGTCTTGGCCAAGAATTCTCTTTTCTTTTCTTTCTTTTTATTTTTTTCAGATGGAGTCTCACTCTGTCACCAGGTTGGAGTGCAGTGGCACAATCTCGGCTCACTGCAACCTCTGCCTCCCAGTTCAAGTAATTCTCCTGCCCCAGCCTCCCTAGTAACTGGGACCACAGGCACATGCCACCACACCCAGATAATTTTTGTATTTTTAGTAGAGACTGGGTTTCACCATGTTAGCCAGGATGTTCTCGATCTCTTGCCCTTGTGATCTGCCCACCTTGGCCTCCAAAGATGCTAGAATTATGGTCGTGCACCACCGAACCCAGGTGAATTTTCTTTCTTTTCTTGGTAGTCTTAGCAGCTAGAGCATAACTTGCAAAATTAGGTAATAACTAAATAATTATTGAGTGAATATATGATTAAAAGAAGGAATCTAAGAAGTTAAACAATGATTATTGCTGCTGCTTATTTGTATTTTCTTTAGGAAGGGGTTTTACTTTAAATCCAATGCCAAAGTGTCTGAAAGTCCTTAAGAACATACTGAATGGCTCATTGTTGCTGAGAACAATGATTTGGTCAAATGGAATGAAAGGCTTTAAGAATCCTCCTCTTTTACTGACAATACCTGGCACAACTCAGAATCATAAAACATCTTTTTAATAAAAGTTGGTAGTTCTAAAGGTACACCATAGTTTGATATGGATATGAATGTTCTAAAAGATTGCATAAATGATATCATGAACAAATTTCTCTTTCACTTTATACTACTTTATCATTTTTCAATGAAATTATCACTAAGGATTTGAGAGTTTAGTCTTTCATATTTCAAGGAGTTCAGAGAATTTAATGAGAAGACAAACTGAAGAGAGATCCTGAATCATAATATGGTTTGAGGGATTATGAGAATCCTTTAGAAAGGCAGCATTGGACGTAGCGATTGATGAGTTCTGCAGAAGCGGGGCTCTTTACAGGCAAGACATTTCATGCTGGACATTTAGCCAGTCCTCTCTGGAAATCCATTCCATATATTTTTGAAAACTTTTCTTAAATTATTTGTTGATAATTTTTCCCCTTTCATATTTTATGTCTTCACCTTTTGATGGGAATTTTTAATCACTCAAACATTGAGTATTCTGGACTGTTCTTCTGTTTTTTGACTGTTCTCTTCTACTTTCCATTTGTTTGTCTTTTTTACTCCATTTTCAGAGAAATGTATTAAAACTTTGTCTTCTAATCTTTCTGCTGAATTTTTCACTCATGCACTTATGTTTCTGATATTAAATATACTTTTGTTGTTGTTTGAGTCATCTGCATTAAAGCAACCTGTTTATGGTTTCTGCATAGTACAAAGAGCTTTGTTTTGGTTTTCCTTCCTACATGTTTCCTCCAAGTTGCTTACATGTTTTGTTGTTTGTTTGTTTTGATCTTTATGTCAAAAGCCTTTCCTCAGATTTTTCTCATCTTTGACTTTATAGGCATTTCTATGAATAAGGGATTTAAAACCTGATTGCTCCTGATAAACACATGATGGGACTTGCTCAACTCTGAGCTGCATTGTAAATTGACCTGTGTGAATATTTTATCGGGAAATCCCAGTTGTTTTTGTCTTTATCTTTTCTGCTTTAGAGTGGATCAAATTATCAAGGAGAGACTTCCAATTTTTACCTAGAGGAAGGAATCTAGAAGTCAGATTCAAGTAGAGGAAAGAGCTAGGGTTGTTTGCATTCAGTATTCATCTGATGACAAATCCCCATGTTGTCAGTATGGTACATACACACAACTGTGTGTAGCATTCTCCAGCTCAAGATCTTATTTTCTCTCTCTAGTGAATACATCTCCAGATTTTTAGGGGAGGAGGGACATGCAACAGTGAGGAGCAGAAGACCTCAGATATATAATTTGTTCTCAGACAGATTCTACCTAAGCTGCCAGAGTTCAGAACCACTCCCTTCATCTTCACTCTAAAAGTAATGAATACTTTCAATGATCCTGCAAGTGTAGATTGGATTTGTCCCTACTCTTCTCTACAGATGTCAGGTCCCATTCATTTGCTTACAGCTTCCAAAACTGTGCTCTTTACCTCTCCTGTTTTCCCCATCCTTGTGGGTTATGTATTTTAAAATGTACATCCCTTTGCTACATTTTGTATGTATCATTTGCCCTATCTTAATGAAAGACCAAAACGGCATGGTTATTTATTTATTTATTTTTTTATTTTTATTTTTTTCATAAATTATTGGACAGGTGGTATTTGATTACATGAGTAAGTTCTTTAGTGGTGATTTGTGAGATTTTGGTACACCCATCACCCAAGCAGTATACGCTGCACCAAATTTGTAGTCTTTCATCCCTTGCTCCCCTCCCACTCTTCCCTAGATGTCCCCAAAGTGTATCATTCTTATGCCTTTGCGTCCTCATAGCTTAGTTCCCAAATATCAGTGAGAACATATGACATTTGGTTTTCCATTACTGTGTTACTTCACTTAGAATAATAGTCTCCAATCACATCCAGGTCACTGCAAATGCTTTCTATGGCTGCATAGTATTCCATTACATATGTATACACACATACACACACACACACACACACACACACACACACACATATATATATATATATATATATCATAGTTTCTTTATCCACTCATTGATTAATGGGCATTTGGGTTGGTTTCACAATTTTGCAATTGTGAATCGTACTGCTATAAACATGCATGTGCAAGTATCTTTTTTGAATAATGACTCCTTTTCCCCTGGGTAGATACCCAGTGGTAGGATTGCTGAATAAAATGGTAGATCTACTTTTAGTTATTTAAGGAACCTCCACATTGTTTTCCATAGTGGCTGTACTAGTTTACATTCCCACCAACAGTGTAGCAGTGTTCCCTGTTCACCGCACTCATGCCAACATCTGCTGTTTATTGATTTTTTTTATCAAGGCCATTCTTACAGGAATAAGGTGGTATCACATTATGGTTTTGATTTACATTTTCCTGATCATTAGTGATGTTGAGCATTTTTCCATATGTTTGTTGGCCATTTCTATATCTTCATTTGAGAATTGTCTATCCATGTTGTTAGCCCACTTTCTGATGGGATTCTTTTCTTTTTTTCTTACTGATTTGAGTTCATTTGTAGATTCTGGATATTAGCCCTCTCTCAGATGTATAGATTGTCAAGTTTTTCTCCCACTCTAGGTTTTCTATTTACTCTGTGGACTGTTTCTTTTGCTGTGTAAAACCTCTTTAGTTTTATTAGGTCCCAGCTATTTATCTTTGTTTTAATTGCACTTGCTTTTAGGTTCTTGGTCATTAAGTCTTTGCCTAAGGCAATATCTAGACTGGTTTTCTGATGTTATCTTCTAGAAGTTTTATACTGTCAGGTCTTAGATTTAAGTCTTTAATCCATCTTGAGTCGGTTTTTGTATAAGGTGAGAGACGAGGATCCAGTTTCAATCTCCTACATGCTTCTAGGCAGTTATCCCAGCACCATTTGTTGAAAAGGGTGTCCTTTCCCCACTTTATGTTTTCATTTGTTTCATCAAATATCAGTTGGCTGTAAGTATTTGGGTTTATTTCTGGGTTCTCTATTCTGTTTCATTGGTCTATGTGCCTATTTTTACACCAGTACCATGCTATTTTGGTGACTATGGCCTTATAGTATAGTTTGAAATCAGGTAGTGTGATGACTCCAGATTTATTCTTTTTTCTTAGTATTGCTTTGGCTATATGGGCTCTTTTTTGATTCAATATAAATTTTAGAATTGTGTTTTCTAAATCTGTAAGAAATTATGGTGTTATTTTGTTGGGAATTGCATTAAATTTGTAGATTGCTTTTGTCAGTATGGTCATTTTCACAGTATTGAGTCCACTCATCCATAGGCATGGGATCTGTTTCCATTTGTTCATGTTGTCTATGATTTCTTTGAGGGGTGTTTTGTAGTTTTCCTTGTAGAGGTCCTTCAATTCCTTGGTTGGGGATATTCCTAATTATTATTATTACTATTATTATTATTATTTTGCAGAATTGTAAAAGGGGTTGAGTTCTTGATCTGATTCTCCACTTGGTTGCTATTAGTATACAGAAGAGCTGCTGATTTGTGTACATTAATCTTGCCCCAGAAACTTGCTGAATTATTTTATCAGTTCTAGGATCTTGCTGGAGGAGTCCTTAGGGTTTTCAAGGTAAACAGACATATCATCAGCAAATAAGGACAGTTTGGCCTCCTCTTTACTAATTTGGATGCTTTCTATTTTTTTCTCTTGTCTGAGAGGCTAGGACTTCCAGTACTATGTCGAAGAGGAGTGGTGAGAGTGAGCATCCTTGTCTTGTTCCACTTCCCAGGGGGAATGTTTTCAACTTTTTCCCATTCAGTATTACCTTGGCTGTGGGTTTGTCATAGATGAATTTTATTACATTAAGGTATGTCCTTTGTATGCATATTTTGATGAGAATTATAATCATAAAGAAATGCTGAATTATGTTGAATGCTTTTTCTGCACCTATTGAGATGATCACATGATTTTTTGTTTTTCATTCTGTTTATGTGATGTATCACATTTATTGATTTTCATGTGTTAAACCATCCCTGCATCCCTGGTATAAAACCCGCTGGACCATGGTGGATTATCTTTTTGATATACTGTTGGATTCAGTTAACTATTATTTTGCTAAGGATTTTAGCATCTATGTTTATCTTGCCATATTTATCTTGCTAATGATCTCTCAATTTTACTTATCTTTCAAAGAACCAACTTTTGTCTTATTTATCTTTTGTATTTTTTTGTTTCAGTTTCCTATAGTTCTGCTCTGGTCTTGATTATTTCCTTTCTTTTGCTGGATTTGGGTTTATTTTGTTTCTGTTTCTCTAGTTCCTTTAGTTTTGACCTTAGACGTCAGTTTGTGCTCTTTCAGTCTTTTTGATATAGACGTTTAGGGCTATGAATTTTCAACTTAGCACCACCTTTGCTGTATCCTAGAGGTTTTGATAGGTTGTGTCATTGTTGCCATTCAGTTTGAAGAATTTTTAAATTTCTATCTTGATGTCGTTTTTGACCCGATGCTCATCCAGGAGCAGGTTATTTAATTTCCATGTATTTGCATGGTTTTGAAGGTTCATTTTGGAGTTGATTTCCAGTTTTATTCCACTATGGTCTGAGAGAGTGCTTGATATAATTTCCATTTTCTTAAATGTATTGAGGCTCATTTTATGGCCTAGCATATGGTCTATCTTGGAAATTGTTCCATGTGCTGTTGAATAGAATGTGTATTCTGTGGTTGTTGGATGAAATGTTGTGTATATATCTGCTAAGTCCATTTGTTCCAAGGTATAGTTCAAATCATTGTTTCATTGTTGACATTCTGTCTTGATGACCTGTCTAGTACTGTCAGTGGAGTATTGAAATCTCCCACTATTATTTGTTGCTGTCCATCTCATTTATTAGGTTTATTAGTAATTGCTTTATAAATTTGGGAGCTCCAGTGTTAGGTGCATATATGTTTAGGATTATGATATTTTCCTGTTGGACAAGGCCTTTTACCATTATATAATGTCCCTCTTTATCTCTTTTAATTGCTGTTGCTTTAAAGGTTGTTTTGTCTAATATAAAAATAGCTACCCCTGTTCACTTTTGGTGTCCATTTGCATGAAATGCCTTTTCCACGCCTTTAAGTTTATGTGAGTCCTTATGTGTTAGGTGAGTCTCCCAAAGGCAGAAGATAGTTGGTTAGTGAGTTATTTTTGATTCTGCAGTTCTGTATCTTTTAAGTGGAGCATTTAGGCCATTTACATTCAATGATAGTATTGAAATGTGATGCACCATTTTATTCATCATGCTCTCTGTTGCCCATGTACTTTGTTTTTGTTTGTTTTTTGTTTCTTTATTTTTGTTTTTTAGCTTACATTTTTGTTTTATAGGTCCTATGTGATTTATACTTTAAAGAAGTTCTGTTTTGATGTGTTTCCAAGATTTGTTTCAAGATTCAGAGCTCCTTTTAGCAGTTCTTATAATGGTGGCTTGGTAATGGTGAATTCTCTCAGCATTTGTTTGTTTGAAAGGACTATCTTTCCTCCATATATGATGCTTAGTTTTGCTGGATACAAAATTCTTGGCTAGTAATTGTTTTGTTTGAGAAGGCTGAAGATAGGGCCCCAATCCCTTCTAACTTGTAAGGTTTCTGCTGAGAAAGCTGCAGTTAATCTGATAGGTTTTTCTTCATAAATTACCTGGTGCTTGTGTCTCACAGCTCTTAAGATTCTTTCCTTTAGCTCAACTTTGGATAACCTGATGACAATGTGCTAGGTGAGGATCTTTTTGCAATTCATTTCCCAGGTGTTCTTTGTGCTTCTTGTACTTGGATGTCAGGTCTCTAGGTGTTCCCTTGATGAAGTACTCTTCCCCTTTTCCTATGGATGTGGCTTCCTGTAAGCTGCATTGCAGTGATTGTTGCCTCTCTTCTAGGTCTAGCCACCCAGTGAGTCTACCCAGCTCTGGACTGGTACTGGGGGTTGTCTGCAGAAAGTCCTGTGTTGTGAACCATCTATGGGTCTCTAAGTCATGGTTACCAGTGCCTGTTCTGGTTGAGGTGGTGGGAAGTGCAATGGACTCTGTGAGGATTCTTAGTTTTGGTGGCTTGATGCTCTGTTTTTGTGCTGGTTGGTCTTTTGCCAGGAGGTGGCACTTTCCAGAGAGCACCAGCTGTGATAGTATGGGTAGGAACTGGCAGTGGGCAGGACTCTAGAACTTCCAAGATTGTATGCCCTTTGTCTTTTGCTACCAGGGTAGTAGGGAAGGACCATCAGGTGGGGGACAGGGCTAGGCGTGTCCAAGATCAGACTGTCCTTGGACAGGTCATGCTGTGGCTGCTGTGGAGGATGAGGGTGAGATTCTCAGGTCACTGGACTTGTGTACCTAGGAGGATTATGGTTGCCTCTGCTGAGTCATGCAGGTTATCAGGGAAATAAGGGAAAGCCGACAGTCACAGGCCTCAACCAGCTCCCACACAAACTGAAGAGTTGGTCTCACTCCCACTGTGCACCCCCCGCCAATGACCCTGAGTGTGTTTTCAGGCAGAGGGCTTGAGAACTTGCCCCAGGCTACCTGCCTCCCAGCTACAAAAGAAAACAGCTTGGTTCTTCCCTCACTCATGGAGTCTGCACACTGGATTTGCACTCTCCCCCAAGTTCTGACCAGGAGGTTTCTCACTACATTCACCTTGTTAAAAAGTTCAGCTAGGTATTTCCATTTCCTTGTGGACTTATTCTCCTTGCTCCTCTGGCCACCCTCCTGATGGATCCCTGTGGTACCAGGCAGAAATTGCCTGCTAAGGGACCCAGCAAGTTCCCAGCGTTTCTGCTGCTTCCTCTACCACTGCGTTTTGCTGGCCTTTCTAAATTGACTCAGCTCCAGGTAAAGTCAGAAACTTCTCCCACAAACAGAACTTCAGTTTCTCCAGTGGGGGTGTGTGTTCCATAGACCGCTTCCACAGTGGGGACACTCACAGTATCTGGGGTTTCTCCCGGGTCCTACAGGAGCAGTCCGCTTCCTTCAGAGGATCTGTAGGTCGTTTTGGGATTGCTTGCAGCTGAGGTTTGAGTAAGGAGCAGGGAGATTCTGGGAGGTGCAGGGATCCCTTCAGGGTACACATGTACTCAGGATCCACTGTCAGCTTCTTGGTTTTTATTTTTGACTGTCATAGTATATGACAAAAGCTTGCACATAGT
The DNA here is from genome assembly GCF_048565385.1 of Saimiri boliviensis. NCBI lineage: Eukaryota > Metazoa > Chordata > Mammalia > Primates > Cebidae > Saimiri > Saimiri boliviensis. Next base: position 15,401,527 of record NC_133463.1, read on the forward strand.
AGACACTAACCTGGTATTTGTAGGATTGAATAAATGAATATTTTAAACACATCCAGAACATAGAACCACAGCATTTGCACATACTACTGATTTATGCCTTTAACAAATTAATAAAAGTAAATGTCTCTTTCCTTCTCCAATAATGCAATGTATAGATAACTCCATCAGTTTAAAAAATCTACATTGGAAAAAATTAACAATAGTTTGAGTGAGCATTTTATGTAGCCCTGTGTTCTTATCTATCTAACAAGCACTTATTGAACAACCACAATGTCACTCATAAACACCAAGATTAATGTTTGCCTTTTGTTATGCAGCATGTCTATTATAAACTGGACATCACTCAATTAGTAGAGTGTCCCCCCAATAAATTTTTATATACTGAGACTTGTTATTTCTCAAATCAAGAACAGATTGAAGTAAACATTTCTATGGTTTATATGTGCCACTAAATACAACTTTGATATATAGACTCTCACATTCATTACTAAATTTAATAACACAAATGGAGTTTCAGTTTATTGCTTCTGTATAAACTTCATTAGGTTTCTGAGGAAGCTATAAAGCTAATTGTAACGTATTTGGAATTTGGTTAGAAGCAGGTTGCTTTTATTAATATATTTTTTTCAACCAGAATTATATAAAACCACAAGATTATGATCGATCAGACTCAATTTATCCAGATAATATAATATTTCCTTAAGAGTAACGTTAGAGATTTAATTTTTGTGCTTGGATATTTAATCAATACAAGTTCATGGATCAGCAGGCAATATAATTTGCCATACATCTCCATTTTTTATTTCAGAAATAAACCAATTTCTTGTACAAGAGTACATTTTTTCTGTAACAGTTTCACAGATTGTAATTGGTTCTGATTTATTTTTTAAAGTATAAGATTTATATTCAGATAAGTTTTTTAAAGTGTAAATCTTTAAATAAAGAATAAAAGCATTATATTTACTGTATATGATATTTTAAAAATTAAAATAACATGCTACAGTACCTAACTCAAAAATAGAGGGGGCTTTATTGAAATAAAAAAATAAAAACAAAAAATAGAGGAGACTGCTTTTCTTAGCTATACATCTTTAGTATTTATTTCACCTTTTATATCACATGTATATTATTTATTAAAATTAAAACTTAATTGGAAATAAAGTAGCTAATATCTATTGAGTACTTTCTAAATGCCAGGAAATCTGCTAAACACTTTATATGGGTTGTTCCATTTAATCCTCAATATAGCCCTATACATTATTGTTCCTCACATTTTATAGATTAGAAAAATACCAAGGCCTAACATAAAAAATAAAAGAATAAAGTAATCATGTTAACAATAGTTAATATTTAATGAATACAAGCCATTTTTAGGGCACTGTTCTAAGTGTTTCATGTATATTATACTCTTTGAGCCTCACTGCAAGTATGAAATAGGTGTTATTATTCTTGTTTTATAAATGAAGAAGAAGATCCAAAATTCACAAGGCCAAAATTCAAACACCAGCAGCTTCATTCATAGCTTGTGCTAAAATATGATGCTTGGATCACTTGCAAAACTTTATGCTACAAGTTTCATAAACTCTTGACACAAATGCCTCCAACATTAAGACCATTAACAGTGCTGTTTGTTTAGTCCATTCTTGCACTGCTATAAAGACCTGAGACTGTGTAATTTTTTAAAGAAAATAGGTTCTGCAGGCAGTACAGGTTGCATGGATGGGGAGGCCTCAGGAGACTTTCAATCATGGTGAAAGGTGACGTGGAAGCAGATACATCACCACACAGCAGCAGGCGAGAGAGAGAAGTAAGAGATGCTACACATTTAAACAACCAAATATCATGAGAACTCACTATCACGAGAACTTCAAGAAGGAAGTCCTCTCCCTGATCCAGTAACCTCCCACAAAGCCTCCCTTCCAACTTTGGAGATTACAGTTTAACATGAGACTTGGGCGATGACACAAATCCAAACCATATCAAGTGCACATCACAAAATCCAGAAGTAGAGCCAGTGTCAATGTGATAACGTCATAAAAAACTTGGATTCTTTACATGTCTGTTTTACCATATCAGTTTAGCTCCTCTGCTCCTTGTGGGCTATCAATTAAACAAAGCCATTTAAACTTGCTGAGCCTAAATATATTCAAATGTAATTGAGAATGACAACCTTTCAGTGTTGGTGTAGGACTGGAAATAGAGACTGCATCAGTTCCAAGGTTCATATCTCAGTACTTCAGTTTCCTCATCTGCAAGGTCAGCTGTTATTTGCTTGAAACACTTATCCCTCATTTAAAAATTGGAACATCACTCAAAGTTGTTTTGACTGGATAAGTGTAGATTGTCTTCCTCCTTTTCTGCTTCCAAGGTGTCCCTCCTGTACCTGCACTGTCAATGACCTTCCCAAAAAGAAGACACCCCTTTCCACAGTCCTTTTTGGTCAATGATACCCGACACCAGACTTCCCTGCCAGGCCCTACAAACAAATGGAAATGATAATATAGGTCATCCTGACTTCAGAGAATGATTTTAAGAATCAAATACGATAATATGTGTGAGTAAATGTTCTTCTGACCTGTAAAACTGCATATAGCAGTGAAGGATAAGAATTAATTTACTCCTACAAGATTTCAGATCTATCTGCTAGGGTGTTCCATTGGCCTTTTCTGATAATGGATTCATGACAGTTGTACATTAGAAGCCATGTGGATCATTAACCCATGACACTGACTTCTTAGTTATAAAAGTGAGCAACTTTATAGAACATATATTCACGAGAACATTAACTACATGATCAGAATTTGATGTTTCCTAATGGGCCATTATATCTTTTTTGTTCTTCATTTTTAAAGTACATTAAAAAATACATGAATCTGTGGCAGAGAGATTAATATTCTAAAGAGCTAGCATCAGAACACAAATAGACATATATAGAGTTGCTCCCTTTGACCTGGAAACTGGAATTCTGAGAAAGCAAAACAAAACAACACTTAGAGATTAACAGATGTTAGGAATTCTCTCTCAAGAAATCCAAACTGCCAGCCATGGTGGCTCACATCTATATTCCCAGTACTTTGTGAAGACGAGGTGGGAAGATCACTTGAGGCCAGGAGTTTAAGACTAGCCTGAGCAATGTAGCAAGACCCCATCTCTTAAAAGCCCAACCAAAATTTACCTAAACATTAACATTTGTTACTGAAGATGTGTCTGATGTTTTAAATTACTAAAGAGGCTACATCAATGACTGAATTATTATAGTTTTAGTTCCACCTTAAAAATTACTATAGTGAAAGGGCTTTTGATCCAGAAGCTACAGCAAATTTTACAGCAAACAAGGGCTTAAGTATAGCTGGAAAGAGTTTTATACCCAGAATGTAGAGGGTGAAGAGGCCACAATTCAGTAAGTTATCATGTGATTTGTATTGCTGAATAGTCAGTTATTTATAGAAAGAATATTCATTTTCTATTTTAAATGTTCTTTAATATTTTGGAACTACTTCACTCAGTCACTTTCCTAGAAGTATCAGGAAGGTGACTTTTTTTTATGTCTGCTTATGCTTTATGCCTTGCTTTCACCAATTAGTGACTTCCACCTATAAGACTGGTATTATAACACAGGAGACTTTGAGTGAAACCAAAGTTGTGTGTCTTATTGTGTCTTATGTGCTTTATTGTAATTAAGGTGTTTTATTTACAACAGCTGGCAGTGAATAATCATTATCCAGCTAATTTGAGCAATTGCTAATTTTGCATTCTAAGGTGGTCAAATTAATGTTTAAAAGTGTCCAGTATTAATATATGCACATACTGAGATTCTCATTAAAGAAGTATTTAGTTTTATTATTTGTTATGTATGTCTGTTTCAGTATGACTATAGAAAATACACATTATGAATAGATTTTCAAATCTTTTGAATTTACTAGACAGTATTTCCCCAAAAATCTTTGAGATGGTGAATTAGATGGCAAAACTTATAGGTATAAGAATAGAGTATGTGACTTTTTGAGAACATGACTGCCTTTAAGTTATTTCTTAGAGTCCTCAACTATAGGTAAAATTTTGGGTTAGTATGGTGTATTAATCTGTTCTCATACTGCTGATAAAGACATACCTGAGACCTGGAAATTGACAAAAGAAAGAGGTTTAATTGGACTTACAGTTTCACGTAGCTGAGGAAGGTCTCGCAATCATGGCAGAGGGTGAAAGGCACTTCTTACATGTTGGCAGCAAGAGAGTATGGGGACGCAAAAGTGGAAACCCTGATAAACCCATCAGATCTCATGATCCTGATTCACCATAATGAGAAGAGCATGGGAAAGACCAGCCTCCATGATTCAATTACCTTCCACTGGGTCCCATAAAGACTGGTAAATAGAAGGATCATTAATTATATCACTGTGAAGTTAACTGTACATATTTAGCACTATGTAATTCCTAGTACTTTGTTTCCAGAATCATACCTAAGGTACACCAGGTTAACTGACTAAATTCTAAGAAATAGAGTCAAATCAGTTTCATTGATGAGTTTTAGAAGACATTTTAATTCATCTGGCTTAATTCATGTATCATTTTCATTAATTTATTAAACTAATTTATCTGTGTAAACACAGCATTATTTATATGAATATTGTTTTTTTAAGACATGGTTGAAAATATTCAATTGTGGTAAAACCATTTTTTCAAAGTAGTTTAGCAGAACTTGGGCTAGAAAACAACCAATTCTTGATTCTAACGTCAATTTTCATTGACTGTCATCTGAAGCAAATTTATATCTATTTTCAACTGTTTATATTTCTTTACTTTTTTGTTTATAATGTACTTCCTCACTCTAAGATATTCATTTCAGTTTTCTCTATTTTTCTATACTTTACATTTTATGTTTAACTTTTTAATATAAAGAATTGATTATTCTATTTTAAAGTATACATGTTGTTTTATTGAAGAACTAATAATTTATTCAATAAATATTTATCAACTGCCCAATACGTATCTGACTCTGTGCTCAGCATCACAAATAAACAGATGATTTCTTGCTAGCTCTTGAGAGATGTAAAATCAATGGGCAAGACAGGCTATGAAAAGATAAATTACGCTGTGGTATGGAAAGGTCCAAAGACTAAGAAGGAGACATATAGTTGTGTCAGTGGTAGTTTCTCCATTGACTAGGGTTCTTTATCTTGGTGCACTGAGATGCTGAGTTCATGGTGAACTCTCTTTACCAAGCAGAACTCACATTAGTGGAATAAAGCAGGTGTGCTGTTGACTATGGCCTGGCTCAAGACTGCTGACCAAAGCTGAACAAGAACAATAGACAAATGGCACTGGGGAAGCACTTTTGCTGCCACTCCCATCTCATAAGTCCAAAAAGAGTAGAATATTGTAGTTGTTTTCCAGGTAGTTATTAGACATAGGATGGCACTCATAATTTTTGTGATCCATTACTTCATTAAAAATTTGGGAACCATAAGCAACTAACCTACCAAAAATGGTTGCTGTTCTTGCTCCCAAAGTTGTGTTGACCAGAACCCTGGTTAGATTCTCTTGGGAACTAGCCTCAACACTTTAACCCACCATAAGAAGCTTTGCAAAGTTCTGACATGATCTAGTCCTATAAATCATTGTCCTGTAATTAGCTAAGATTTTGTTTGTTTGTTTTTTTCTTCTGAGCATATGGTTTTGTTATGAATAGCAAATGTCAGCAAATAATCCATTTGTCTTATACTTTGCCTGACAGATAAGTCACAACTATCACCAACACTAATGCCATAAGTTGGTTAACATTCCCTCTAATCTTCTGCATACATTTCTATCGGATGCAAGAATTCTCACAATTCAGATACAGACACTTAACGAAGCCCTCATTTTATGTAGGATTATGTCTAAATTATGTAAGTATAAAAATAAGAAGCTGTAATTCATAAATCACAATTTAGAACCTTTTTAATATTGAGAATAACTATATAATAGCCCAGAATGCTTTCAATAATAATTTCTGATATGTTATGATGAGGTGATGGCCTTAACACATTTATACATTTATATTAAATTAAGTAATATATTCATTTCTAAATGTGAATAAATAAATATGCATTGTGTGTGGTACATTCTATTTCAAGCCTCTGAATTTCAGAGCATAATTCATGATCATGAGTAAAATAAATGTCCAAACAATACCATGAATCATTAAATAACTGCCAAAATTCCCAATGGAATTACTATTATATAATTTGAATTTTGTTTTTTGTTAATTGTTTATAATGCATGGATCTAACCCATGGATTCCAGGTTTATTGAATGTTATAAAATTATCTTTTCTCCTGTGCCCAGTCTTTCTGAGTAAGCTAACAATGGAAATATTTATTCCCTTTTTCATCCTTGAAAACTTTTTATCTAGAGTCTATTCCCCAAAGACAATGATGACTGACCCAAGCCATCAAATTATATGGCCTTTTACTGCAATTTGGTTCCATTGGTTAGAGGGCTCCAGAAGAAGCTAGTATTTTGATGCTGGACAAAGGAAAGGAGTTGAGAATAACAGAGAAATTGTTCTTCTCCAAGTTAACTTGCCCATTAACTTGTTCATAGAATAGGCAGTCGGTATATATTCAGCACCCATTCACTAAACTGTACTTTGGAGTTTTTGCAGTTACAGTCCAGACTTACCTGAACTACATGTGGTTGCTATTATGCATCTCTTCCATCGCTTACTTCATGGGTCTTTACAGAGAGCCAGGTAAGAACATGTGCTGGCCTCTGAGATAGTGTGAAACAGTGGAGAGGTGATATCGACGAAAATCTCTGCCCTTATAAAATTTATGTCACACACGCTACCCTATTCCATTACTTTTTCTGTAGCCTAGTCTGTCCAGGAGTAAAATATCCCTGTATCAGAATTACATATTGAAGCTGGAAATTTAAAATATAACTTTCCCCCAAATAGAGCCAAGTATACCAGATAACATAATACTTGGCTGAAAACTGCCTCAATTCTAAAAATATAAGAAAAATATGTGGAATTTTAAATTGACATTTTTTTTTTTTTTGCAACTTGCCTAAGGTGTTATAATACTGCTACTTTGCGCTTGGCCTGAAATTAGAGAATGTTAAGCAGGTAAATGAAAATTAAACTCCTCAAGGATATATAAAGAGTACAAATTCTTCTATTTCAATTCTCCTTTAATTCAAGTTAAAAATTTAGCCAATAGTCTACTATGCAAACTGAGATTTCTTTTTCCTTTTAAAGGTTAGACTATGATTAGAACACCAGCTAAACTGCGCTTTTTAAGCCTCACTCACTGGGTCTGTGGTACAACTGCTGGCTTTGTGCACTACACATTCTTCTTTAGCCAAATGTTGTCCTTGAGTAGAGAACAATGAAAAAAAAAAAAAAGGGTATGAGCAAGAAAAAAGGTATGCATTCATTCTCAGAGATCTAAGTAACCTAGTGAAATTTTTCAATTTCCAATGATCTCTGTATAGGAAGATTATTACATTCATGAGTAGGAAACCCATATCATTTGAAGATTCCTGTGTGTTATCTAAAGGGGAAATAGGGTAGAACATAGACAATGCTTATGGCCTCAACTGTTGTCACTTCAGACACCTTGAAACATGTAGCAATAATAATCTACTCACCATCTCTTGAAGATTCCATCTGGCAAGTGTCCCTGTAGAAATAATCCTACCTCATGATAGAAGAGTTGTTTCATGCCTAGAGACAGATCTGTGAAATGAAAGAGTTTTTCCACCTTGGATAAGAATATGTGTATTCATCTAGATATTTATGGAAAGTATAGCTAAGTAAAATTTTGGGGAGAAAAAAAATGTTTTAAGATTAGCCACTAACAATAAGGAGAACAATCAGAAATTTACCAATGTCTCATAGATAAAATGGGCTCCCCATGATCTGAAGATTTAAAAGAATTTAAATATTGTTTGGAAAATTTCAAATTTAACTTTAATTAAAGAAAAGCTAAAGTGCTTTGCATCATTTAAGGAAATTAAAATTGTTGGAATTAGTCATTGCCAGTAAGAATGAAATCATTCAGTTTCTAATGAATTAAATAATGGCTTGGAAGCCCTTGAGATCCTTGAAACAGTAGGAAAGATACCTCCCTGATTCAGCCATGAATTTAAACATTTTGAAGAATGAAATAACCCTTATTATCATTCCCCCAACAAATTAAATAGTAATAATACAAAATGATGTTCATAATTTAGATTAGTCCTTTGTGGCCATTGAACTTTATGCACTCACGAACTATTTGGCTAGTAATTTGTTTAGGTGAGGGGCACAGAGGTAATTTTGGCATGAAGAATCTGCAAGATTGGTATGATTACTTACCATCAAATCAAGGAGTCCTTGGAGACATGAAGAGAGACAATATTCTCAAAATGAATGTAGCTACAGTGGGGTTTCATCTCCGTTTATTTCCCTCCCCTATAGCAAAGTGAATAGCATCCTTCCTCCCCACATAGACGCATCAAAATATGTATGGAATCCTCATAACTTTAATGGAGAGTCAGGCAAAAAAAATGGGCTAACACACAAGTGATGGCTACATTGAAAATCTATCAAGGGAGTTGTATTTGAATCACTGTCTCTGAAACTTCCAGATCACAAGAGGTTGTCTCCCACAGCCATCCAAGATGGTCGGTCAACAACTTGAGATTGGTGGTGACAAATAGGAACCTGCCAGAGAGGTTTTACCGTCTTCGACTTTATAATTAATCAGACTGTTTCCAGCCTTCATAATTATGTTAGAAAAGGAAGCCATTAAAAAAGAAGCCTTATTTTGCAGGTGATTCAAAACCACATCAGCTGCCACATCCATAAGTCAAAAATAGCAATATTGTTCTATTTATTCAGCTATGTTTCAAAAATGGAAAAACTAAAATAATTATATGGCTTTAAAAAAATCCTATCAAATTAAAACAACATTTATTATTTTTCTCAAAAAAGAAATTTTTTTCTTCCTAAGTTGAAAAATAAGCACACATTCTTTCCATGGGGCAAATTTAACAAAAAAAGCACACACAAATTTGTGTTGTGTAAATTAGGTAAAATGCGTGCATACATACATATGCATGTATGATTTATAAGTACACCAAACCATAAATATAACACATCAGTACAAACACGAAGCACAAAGGTAGCACAATTTTATAGTCTCAAAGTCCCAATTAGCCTAAAAGGGAAAACATCCTAATCAAATAACTGCTGATTAACATAAAGCCAGGTGTGTTGAATGGGTTTACTAATTAACTAAGTAAACTGCAGGTGTTTAAAACTCATAGGTTACTAATGAAATGTATACTTATTTTTTTAAAAATTACCTGTAGCTGAATCTTAGTATATTCAGATAGAGCAATAACACATAGTACTCATGGATGTAAACTATACTCTCACAAAGAATACCTGAAGCATCCCTTATTAAATGTCTTAGGTGTTCAAATTCTTTGAAGCTTTCATAAGGCTGTTTTCACAGGAATATATCTGATTCTGACAATGGATCTGACACACTTTAAAGGTAGACAAAACAGTATAAAGGAAAACATGGGTAATGAATGACCAACTAAGAAATAATCACAGACAAGAGAAGGGGAGTGTGACATTTAAAAGAAAATGTTTTCTAGGAAACTACAGATTTTTGCTAACTTCATACTGTGTTTTCTCTGAACCCCATCAAGGTGGTCCAGCAGTAAAAGTATACTTCATTCACATCACTTTGTGTTATAGGATTAATGATTTCTGAGTCATTAGTAGGAAACTGGGAACTTTTGTTTGTTCCCTTGCAGCAGAATCAAATGGCACACACAAGCTAACTGAAGGAACAAAATTAGGTTTTTAACCATGATTCATTTCCTAGTAGTATTGTATACTGTCTCAATTATTTTAATTATACATAGAAAAGTATCCTGATCCTCCCTATACTTACTTTTCTTTTTTGCTTTTAAATTTTTTATTTTTAATGTTTCTGGGTACACAGTACATGCATATGTTTATGAAGTGTATGAGATATTTTGATACAGGCATACAATATATAATACATCACAGTAAATGAGATATCCATCACCTCAACCATGATCCTTTTTTTTGTGTTAGCATCCAATTATTCCCTTTTAGTTATTTTTAAATGTACAAAAATTATTGTTGACTGTAGTAACCCTGTCTAACTATATATTTGTAACCATGAACCATTCCCACTTCATCCCTATTACCCATTCCAGCCTCTGGTAACTATCATTCTACCCTACATCTCAATGAGTTCCATAGTTTTAATTTTTACCTTCCACAAATATGTGAGAACTTTCGAAGTTTGTCTTTTTGTACCTGGTTTATTTTATTAACATAATGACCTTCAGATCCATCCATGGTGCTGCAAATGACAGGATCTCATTCTTTGCTTATGGCTGAATAGTACTCCATTGTGTATGCATACTGCATTTCCTTTATCCATTCTTTTGTTGATGGACACTTTTGTTGTTCCAAAATCTCAGCTATTGTGAAGAGTGCTACAATAAACATGGCAGTGCAGATATCTCTTTGATATACTGACTTCCTTTTTTGGGAGTATACGCCCACCAATGGGACTGCTGGATCATATATGATAGGTTTGTTTTTGTTTTTGTTTTTTTGAAGAACCTCCGAACTCTTCTCCAAAGTGGTTGTGATAATTTACATGCTTACCAACAGTGTCCAGGGGTTTCTGTTTCTCTGCACCATCACTAGCATTTGTTATTGCCTGTCCTTTGGATATTAGCCATTTTAACTGGAATGAGATGATATCTCATCATAGTTTTTATCTGCATTTCTCTGATGATTAATGATATTGAGCACTTATTGATATATGTCTTCTTTTGAAAAATTGATATATGTCTTCTTTTGAAAAATGTCTATTCAGATGTTTTGTCTGTTTTTAAATCAGATTATTAGATTTTTTCCAATAGAGCTGTTTGAGCTACTTTATATATTCTGGCTATTAATCAAATAGATAGTTCCCAAATATTTTCATCCTTTTTGAGGGTTGTCTGTTAACTGTTAGTTGTTTCATTTGCTGTGCAGAAGCTTTTTAACTTGATGTGATCCCAATTGTCCATTTTTCTTTGGCTGTCTGTGCTTGTAGGGTATTAGTCAAGAAATCTTTGCCTAATCCAACATCCTAGAGAGTTTCCCCTTTTCGTAGTTTTATTGTTTGAGGTCTTACATTTAAGTATTTAATCCATTTTGATGTGATTTTTGTATATGCAGACAGATAGGAGTCTAGTTTCATTCTGCTTTCCCAATACTATTTGTTAAAGAGACTATTATTTTTTTAATGTATGTTCTTTGCACCTTTGTAAAAAAAATGAGTTCACTGTAGATGTATGAATTTATTTCTGAGTTCTTTATTTTATTTCAGTGGTCCATGTGTCTGCCAGTACCATGCTGTTTCGGTTACCATAGCTCTGTAGTATAATTTTAAGCCTGGTAATGTGATTCCCTCAATTTTGCTCTTTCAGTTCAGAATAGCTTTGGCTATTCTGGGTCTTTTGTGGTTCCATATACATTTTACGATTGTTTTTTCTATTTATGTGAAGAATATCATTGATATTTAATAAGGACTGCATTGAATCTGTAGCTTGCTTTGGTTAGTATGGACCTTTTAACAACACTGATTCTTCCAATGTATGAACATCACATATCTTTCCATTGTTTCTTCTCTTCAGTTTCTTTGAATGTTTTATAATTTTTACTGTATAGATATTTCACTTCTTTGGTTAAATTAATTCTAAGGTATTTTATTTTATTTAGGGCTACTATAAATGGATTATTTTCTTGATTTCTTTTTCAGTTTGTTTGCTGTTGGCATTTAGAAATGCTACTTATTTTTGTATGCTAATTTTGTATCCAACTTTACTAAATTTGTTTATCAGTTCTAATATTTTTTGGTGGAGTCTTTAAATTTTTTCAAATATAAGATTATATCATCTGCAGAAAAGGATAATTTGACTTTTTCCTTACTAATTTTCTTGTCCTTTATTTCTTTCTCTTTTCATATTGCTCTAGCTAGCTCAGTGGCAAAAGTGGGCATCCTTGTTGTATTTCAGATCTTACAAGAAAGGCTTTCAGTTTATCTCCATTTAGTATGATACTAGCTGTGAGTCTACAGTATATGGCTTTTTCTATGTTGATGTTTCTTCTTTACCCAATTTTTAGCAGATTTTTATCTTGGATGGATGTTGAATTTTATCAAATGCTTTCTCAGCATCAATTAAAATGATCACATGGTTTTTATCCTTCATTCCATTGATATCATCTATTGCATGGTTTGGTTTGTGTATATTGGGCTATTTTTGCATCCTTGGGATAAACCCCACTTGGTTATGCATAAACAGTTATTTAACATGTTGAATTTGATTTGCTAATATTTTGTTGAAGATTTTTGTATCAGTGTTTATTAAGGATATTGACCTTCTTTTTCCTGTTTGGATGAGTCTTTGTTTTTGATATTAGGGTAATACTGGCCTCATAAAATGAGTTTGAAAGTATTCCCTACTTCACTATTTTTTAGAATAGTTTGAGTAGAATTGGTATTCATTTTTCTTTAATTGTTTGATGAAACTCATCAATGAAACCATTGAGTCCTGGGCTTTTCTTTGGTGGGAGATATTTACAATGACTTCTATATCATTACTTGATATTAATCTATTCAGGTTGTAGATTTCCTCCGTCTATGTGTGTTTCTTCTAGGCAAAAGATTATCAGGTTTTATTTTTGTTTATTAATTCAGCCACTGTATGTCTTTTGATTGGAGAGTCCAGTCCACTTACACTCAATGTAATTATTGACAAAAAAGGACTTATTCCTACCATTTCGATATTTGTTTTCTGGTTGTTTTGTTGTCTTCTCTTTCTTCTTTCCTTCCTTCCTTTCTTCCTGTTAGTGAAGGTTATTTTCTTTTGTGGTATGTTTTAATTTCTTGCTTTTTTGCATGTGTGTTTTTGTTGAATGTTTTTTGACTTAAGGTTACCAAAAGGCTTGTAAATGGTATCTTATAACTCATTATTTTACACAAATAACAACACTGACTGTATAAGCAAACTAACAAATAAGCAAAGAGAAAATTAATAAAAATTTGATACTTTAACTTCATCCACCCACCTTTAAACTTTTTCTTATTTCTATTTACATCTTATCAAACTGTCTGTGTCTTAAAAAGTTGTTGTAGCTGCTACTTTTTTATCAGTTTATCTTTTAGTCTTTCTAGTCAAGATATGAGTAACATAAAAATTACAGTGTTATAATAGTCTGTGTTTTTTATGTATTCAATATTACCAGTGATTGTTACACATTCAGATTATTTCTTATTGCTCATTGACATCATTTTCTTTCAGATTGAAGAACTCCCCTTAGCATTTCTTATAAAAAAGATATGATGTTGATGAAATCCTCAGTTTGTGTTTGTCTAGAAAAGTCTATATTTCTTCTTCATCTTTGAAGAATATTTTCACTAGATATACTATGCTAGGATAAAAGTTTTTTCCTTCAGCACTTTAAATATGTCATGCCAATCTCTCCTGGCCTGTAAGGTTTCCACTGAAAAGTCTGCTGCCAGATGAATTGGAGCTCAATTGTATATTTGTTTCTTTTCTTTTTCTTCCTTTAGGATTCTTTTCTTTATCATCCTTGAGTTAATTCTGCTTGATGTTCTATAACCTTCTTTGAGTTAATTCTGCTTGATGTTTTATAACCTTCTTATACTTGAATATTTATAACTCTCTAGGGTTGGGAAGTTGTCTGTTACTATCCCTTTGAATAAACTTTCAACCTCTATCACTTTCTCTACCTTCACTTTAAGGCCAAACACTTTCAGATATGCCCTTTTGAGGCTATTTTCTAGATCTCATCTCTGCAGCCATATCTGCATTATGGGAGACTCATAAACATACTGTTTTGGTGGTCTTAGATAAGATCCAGAAGAATTATCTGGATTACCTGGCAGAGACAATCATTCTCTTCCGTAAGTTTCTTACTTTCTTCCAAAGAGATTGAGCATCTTTCTCTCTCTCTCTCTCTCTCTCTCTCTCTCTCTCTCCACACACACACACACACACACACACACACACACACACACACACTTCTCTCTCTCATTCTTTTCCTCTCTCTCTCAACAACAGCAGAATACAAATTCTTATCGAGTTTATATTAGAACTCACCAATATAGACCACATTCTAGGACATGAAACACACCTTAAAAATTTGAAAGATAAGAAGTTATACAAAGTCTGCTTTCAGACCACAATGTGATTAAACTGGAAATCAGTAACAGAAGGATAGCTGGAAATTTTCAAAATACATCAAGATTAAGAAGCGCAAGTGGCTAAATAACACATGAAGCAAATAAGAAACCCAAGAGAAATTTTAAAATATTTTGAACAAAATGAGAATGAAAATACAACTTATCAAAATTTTTGTGGGATGCAGTGAAAGCAGCGATTAGATAGAATTTTATAACACTGAATGTGTATGTAAGAAAAGAAAGGTAATCTAAGCTTGCATCTTGGGAAACTAGAAAAAGAAGAGCAAAGTAAATCCAAAGTAAGCAGAAAAAAAGAGAAGTAAAAACAAAATCAGAAATCAATGAAATTGAAAACAGGGAGTCAATAGTGAAAATCGATGAAATCAAGAGCTAGTTTTTTAAAAGATCAATAAAATTGATAAGCCTCTCGCCAGGCTAAGAAAAAAAGAGACAGGACACAAGTTATAAATATTAGAAATGAAAGAGGGGATATTACTACAGGCTTCATGACATTAAAAAGATAATAAAGGAGGCATACTATGGTTAATTTTTTGCCCATAAATTTGATGACCTAGATGAAATAGACCAATTCTCTGAAAGAGACAGTCTGACAAATATCACACAAGAAATAGACAATCTAAATAAGCCTATATTTATGAAGGACATTGAATAAATAATTAATATCCTTCCTAAACAGAAAGCCTCAGGGCCAGATGAGTTCACAGGTGAGTTCTACTAAACATTTAAAGAAGAAGTTATCCCATTGCTCTATGAACTATTTTAGAAGGTAGAAGCAGTGAGAGTACTCCCTAAGTCATACTCTAAGACAGGCATCCCCAAGCTACGGCCCGCGGGCCACATGCGGCCCCATGTGGCCCCCCTGAGGCCATTTATCCGGTCCCCCATTGCACTTCAGGAAGGGGCACCTCTTTCATTGGTGGTCAGTGAGAGGAGCACAGTATGTGGCGGCCCTCCAACGGTCTGAGGGACAGTGAACTGGCCTCCTGGTGTAAAAAGTTTGGGGGCGCCTGCTCTAAGACCATCATTACTCTAATACCAAAACCAGAGAAGAATATTACAAGAAAAGAAAACTACCAACCAATATCTCTCATGAACACATATGCAAAAATCTTTAAAAAAAATATTAGCAAATTGGATCTAACAGTGTGTAAAATGAATTATGTACCACACCAAGATTTATTGCATGCATATGAAGATGATTCAATGTTAAATCAATTAATGTAATTGACCACATCAGCAGGCTAAAGAAGAAAAGTGAAATGGTCATATCAATAGACGCAAAAAAAGCATTTGACAAAATCCAATATGCAGTCCGGTAAAAATGGTCAGCAAATTAGGAATAGAGAAGGACTTCCTCAATTTAATAAAAACATGTACAAAAACTCTATTGCTAACATCATGCTTAGTGGTGCAAAACTAGAATCTTTCCCACTAAGATCAGGAACAAGGCAAGAACGTCCGAGCTCACCACTCTTTTTAACATCATACTGGATGTCCTCACTAAAGCAGTAATACAACAAAAGGAAACAAAAGATATAATAATTGGAAAGGAAGAAATAAAACTTTGTTCACAGATGCCATGATCATCTATGTAGAAAATCTGAAAGAATCGACAATAACAACAATAACAAACTCCTGGAACTAATAAGCAATTATAACAAGGTTGCAGGATAGAAGGTTAATATACAAAAGCAAGGAACAAGTGGCATTTGAAGTTAAAAACACAATGTTATTTGCAGTAGCATCTGTGAAATGAACCAAATAGTTATAAATCTGATAAAATGTGTACAAAATCTTTATGAGGAAAACTACAAAATTCTGATGAAAGAAATCCAAGAAATAAATAATGAAGAGATATTTTATGTTCATGGGTAAGAAGGCTCAATATTGTCAAGATGTCTGTCTTTTCCAACTTACTCTATATATTCAACAAAATCTTAATTGAAATCCAAAGATGTTCTGTGGATATTGATAAACTGTTTCTTTTTTTTAACTTAAAAAAATCTGTTTTATTGAGGTGTAATTTATATACAATAAAATGTACCCACATAAGTATACTGTTGGATGAGTTTGTCTTTTCACTGTCATAATCTTTGCAAAATAACAATAATCTAGAGATAGACCTCATACTTTACACAAGAAATGACTCAAAATGGGTCACATACCAAAATGTAACATGCAAAACTATATACTCCTAGATCATCAGAGAAGAACATCAGAGAAAATCCACATGATCTTGAGTTTGGCAATGACAGTTTAGATATAATATCAAAAGCACAATACATAAAAGAATGAATTGAAAAGCTGGACTTCATTTAAATTAAAAACTCCTGCTCTGCAAAAGACATTGTCAAGAGAATAAGACAGGCCACAGACTGGGAGAAAATATTTACAAAATAAATACCTGTTAAAAGACTGTTGTTCAACATATACAACGTACTTGGAACAATAAAAGTAATCTGATTTTTTTAAGAAAGAACCCAAAGACCTGAACGGAGCCCCACCTCAGCAAAGAAGATAGGTAGACGGAAAAAAGCACATGATAATGTACTCCGCATGATAGTTTGTCACAGAAATTCAAATTAAAACAACAATGTAATGCCACTGCATACCTGCATACCTATTAGAATGACCAAATCTAGAAAACTGACAACACCAAATTCTGTGTAGGATATGAAGCAACAGAAAGTCTAATTCAAGGGGGTAATGCAAAATGGTACACCTACTTTGAAAGACAGTTTGGTAGTTTCTTACAAAACTGAACACACTCTTACCATATGATCTAGCATTTGTGCTCCTTGGTATTAACACAAATTGTATTAACACTTATGCCCACCTAAAAACCTACACCTTGATGTTTATAGCAGCTTTATCCATAATTATATATTATAATAGTTATATGATCTACTATAGACATATAGTATATTTGTTCAACTTTTAAACTTTGTATAACTGAAGAAACACAATATTTTTTTCCGTAAGTTGTTTTTGTCAGCATTGTTTGAAAGATCACCCTTTTCAATATATATGTAGGTTTACTTAATTTTTATTTCCACGTCACATAGCATGGATTGCATTCATACAAATTCATTAACTTTTGATAGACATTTAGATTGCTTCCGATGTAAATGTAAAAATAAACCACTGCTATGAACACTACTATATGTGTATATGGGTGGATGTGTGACGAAACAAGGATAAATGCATAGAGGTGAATTGCAGAATCATAACATATACTCATTTTAAACCGCTAAAGGCTGCCATATTATTCTGTCTAAGACTGGCCATTCTCCTGCATATGAGTGAACAACTTGCCATGTTTGGACAATAACAAATAATATCAAGTTTGATCACTTACAAAGTGTGGCTAATTTTATTGGATTTTTAAAGGACTCTGCTTGGTACATTGCTTATCCTTTATATTTTTGATTTTTAATTATTTTCTGCTCTTACCTGTACTTTTAATATCCTCATTGTTTTCTTTTAAGATAATTCTCATCTTCTAACGCAATATATAATTTACTTCTTGTTACATTTATATTTTGAATTTTCTTCCTAGAATTTAGCTCCACTAGAGCAGAAATCCTTGCCTGTTCTGTTCATGGATTAATTCCAAACCCCAGAACAGTGTAGGCACATAACAAATATTTGTTAATTAAATGTAAATCTATTAATCTTTTATTCTAACGTTAGTCTTGTCAGTCTTTAAAAAATTTTAAACTGAGTGCTCAGCTCATTAATTTGTCTTTCTTTCCTATTATAAATATTAAATGCTATACATTTTCCCTAAATCATTTAATGTACATTCTACAAGTTCTGAAATGATATGTTTTTATATTATTTCTATAAATATTACTTGCCATGAAAAAGAAATCTGTATTATGTACTTTGGTGCTATATGAATTGACCATTTACTTAATTATTTTAAAAACTGCCCACTAATCCTGTAAGAATCAAATCATTTGATTTCAGTTTGTAAGATTGTGTTTTTGAAAATATTATTCCATTCTTTTTATATTTTTTGCCTCACATGTTCAATAATGAAGACTTTTACCTTATCAACTCGGTTATTTTGATATACAATTCTTACTACAAAAGCAAAATAAATTGCTCTTTCCCTTTAATTACTCATTTTTTAAGTAAGGTATTGTTTTAATTGCCGTTTTAATGATTAACAATTGAGCTTTTCTGCCTTTCTTTTTGAGTATTATGGAATAATAGATTTTCACTGATTCAGTGTGTTTTGATAGGCTTCAATCATTCCTTTTGATACTCAAATTATTACAACTTTAGGCAATGATAGAGTCTTCATAGTGGCCCCTACATCTTTTCAATGTGACTCAAGACTTTGTAAAAGTTTTCAGGCTTTCAAGTACAAAAATATACCCTACACTCCCCTTGTTTCTTCCTTGCACCTCACCTAGATTGGGCATTTCTCCAGGGAAGAGTCCTAGCTCTTTTTAGTGAGGAATGGTATCAGACAGCAAAACTGGAGTGCTCATTGCTATACTGGAGCGACATTGTTTCCAAGTCGTTTCAGTGAACAGGGATCACATGATACACACACACCCTACATTCTATACGATTATTTGTAGTCATGAATGCAAGTTGATATTTTCAGTTTAATTTCAGTATCACGATATTTACACTTATTTTCTTTGATCTTATAACTGTCTTTTCTCTTACACTGAAAATCTTTATTTCTGAAATCATTGATGTGATTCCTTATGGTTTTAACCATCAATACAAGGAAAATGATTTTAAAATACCAAACTGATATAAATACATTGGTAAATACCATTTTTGTGCTGTTTTCATCCCCTTGACAAAGCCAATGTGCCCTCTCACCAGTTCCTGTACTCATTGGCTGCTGATGTCTCCAAGGGAACCCTTTCTGCCTAGGAAGTTAGCTCCTGCTCCCATCCCTGACAGCAGGCCACAGCTGACTGGCATAAAAGTACAAAAAGCTAGCCCTGAAACCACTAAAGCCAGCATCCTTTGGTGGGGAAGAGGAGATCACTGAGTCATGGTTTAAGATCCAGAGCCCTCTACTGAAGGTCAGATCAGGACACACTACCTGAGATCAGATCCAGTTTCTTTTCATCCCTCCCTTACAAGTCTTTCTTCAAGAGCACATCCTCAAAAATTCACTTTCACCAAATCTCCTGTCTCAGATTCTGCTTCTAGGAAACCCTGCATAAGACAACTACAAACAATGTAACTCCAGAGGGAGGTTTGAGATGTCATTCCTTTTGTCCATAGAATGTGTCTAATTAAGAATATATAACCAAAATACCATATCATAAAGTTACTTTAAAAGCTTTCTTTATGTGTGTGTATAGTACCAAATGGATATGCAATTCGGCACATTTGGGTTATATTTTTAATTTAAAATATTTTTTAATAATTTGTTTTTAAGAATATTGCACTTACAACTCAAAAGTCATAACTAAGTAAACTTAGAAAAGTCTTACCTGCCCCAACAGGTGTCATTAATTATATTTTTCTCCAAAATTATTTATCGTATCTAGTTTTCAAATTGATTTGCATACAATTGTATTAAACTTTACTGATCATATTGGATTTATGTATTTTTGTTTTAAATATTTCTCATTTTTCCTTTTGATTTCTTCTCAGTGAATGAACTCTTACCAAAATGTTAAAGTTTTGAAATGTGGGATTCCTTTATATATTTTTTTGCTAATGATACTTACTTCAATTGTATTATTGTCAGTCCACACTACCTATGTAACGTGATTTTCATAAATACTTCATGTGTAATTATATACATGTATCAATGTATGTTTTCTAATTTAGGGGCACAGAGTTCTATATGCATGCATTAGATCAAACTTGTTAGTTATTTTGTTCTAATCTGCACCCCGTATATTTTTGTTTTATCTGACAAATATTGATGGTGGACTTAAAAATTACTCCACACAGTTCTGTTTATTTTTGTTTCCTATGTCTTGACACTAATGTGTTATATACACAGTTTTCACAGTTTTTCTTTCATACACTCTGTTTTGTCTGATGTTAGTGTAATTATGTTACATTTATATCTTTGTTGTATGTAATATTTATCTATTGTATCTTTTTATATGCATTTACTTTCAATATTTTTGTGTTCAGATACTTTTTTTTAATTGCATTTTAGGTTTTGGGGTACATGTGATGAACATGCAAGATTGTTGCATAGGTACACACTTGGCAGTGTGGTTTGCTGCCTTCCTTCCCCTCACCTGTATCTGTCATTTCTCCCCATGCTATCTCTTCCCACCTCCCCACCCCCTGCCCCTCCCCCATTTCCCCCCAACGGACCCCAGTGTGTAGTGCTCCCCTCCCTGTGTCCATGTGTTCTCATTGTTCAACACCCGCCTATGAGTGAGAATATACAGTGTTTGATTTTCTGCTCTTGTGTCAGTTTGCTGAGAATGATGGTTTCCAGGTTCATCCATGTCCCTACAAAGGACGTGAACTCGTCGTTTTTGATGGCTGCATAATATTCCATGGTGTATATGTACCACATTTTCCCTATCCAGTCTATCATCGTTGGGCATTTGGGTTGGTTCCAGGTCTTTGCTATTGTAAACAGTGCTGCAATGAACATTCATGTGCACGTGTCCTTGTAGTAGAATGATTTATAATCCTTTGGATATATACCCAGTAATGGGATTGCTGGGTCAAATGGGATTTCTATTTTTAGGTCCTTGAGGAATCGCCACACTGTCTTCCACAATGGTTGAATTAATTTACATTCCCACCAACAGTGTAAAAGTGTTCCTATTTCTCCACATCCTCTCCAGCATCTGTTGTTTCCCGATTTTTTAATGATCACCATCCTAATTGGTGTGAGATGGTATCTCAATGTGGTTTTGATTTGCATTTCTCTGATGACCAGTGATGATGAGCATTTTTTCATATGTTTGTTGGCCTCCTGTATGTCTTCTTTTGTAAAGTGTCTGTTCATATCCTTCGCCCACTTTTGAAAGGGCTTGTTTTTTTCTTGTAGATCTGCTTTAATTCTTTGTAAATTCTGGATATCAGCCCCTTGTCAGATGGGTAGGCTGCAAAAATTTTTTCCCATTCTGTTGGTTGCCGATTCACTCTACTGACTGTTTCTTTTGCCGTGCAGAAGCTGTGGAGTTTGATTAGGTCCCATTTGTCTATTTTGGCTTTTGTTGCCATTGCTTTTGGCGTTTTGGTCATGAAATCCTTGCCTACACCTATGTCCTGAATGGTTTTGCCTAGATTTTCTTCTAAGGTTTTTATGGTATTAGGTCTGATGTTTAAGTCTTTAATCCATCTGGAGTTAATTTTGGTGTAAGGTGTCAGGAAGGGGTCCTGTTTCTGCTTTCTGCACATGGCTAGCCAGTTTTCCCAACACCATTTATTAAACAGGGAGTCCTTTCCCCATTGCTTGTTTTTGTCAGGTTTGTCGAAGATCAGATGGTTGTGGGTATGTTGTATTTCCTCTGAGACCTCTGTTCTGTTCCATTGGTCTATATCTCTGTTTTGGTACCAGTACCATGCTGTTTTGTTTACTGTAGCCTTGTAGTATAGTTTAAAGTCCGGTAGTGTGATGCCTCCTGCTTTGTTCTTTTTGCTTAGAATGGACTTGGCTATGCGGGCTCTCTTTTGGTTCCATATGAAGTTTAAGGTGTTTTTTTCCAGTTCTGTGAAGAAGGTCATTGGTAGCTTGATGGGAATAGCGTTGAATCTGTAAATTACTTTGGGCAGTATGGCCATTTTCACGATGTTGATTCTTCCTAACCATGAACATGGAATGTTTCTCCATCTGTTTGTATGCTCTCTTATTTCGTTGAGCAATGGCTTGTAGTTCTCCTTGAAGAGGTCCTTTTACGTTCCTTGTTAGTTGTATTCCTAGGTACTTTATTCTCTTTGTAGCAATTGTGAATGGCAGTTCGTTCTTGATTTGGCTCTCTTGAAGTCTATTACTGGTGTATAGGAATGCTTGTGATTTTTGCACGTTGATTTTGTATCCTGAGACTTTGCTGAAGTTGTTTATCAGTTTCAGGAGATTTGGGGCTGAGATGATGGGGTCTTCCAGATATACAATCATGTCATCTGCAAATAGAGACAATTTGATTTCCTCCTTTCCAATTTGGATACCCTTTATTTCTTTTTCTTGCCTGATTGCTCTGGCTAGAACTTCCAGTACTATATTGAATAGGAGTGGTGAGATAGGGCACCCTTGTCTAGTGCCAGATTTCAAAGGGAATGCTTCCAGTTTTTGCCCATTCAGTATGATATTGGCTGTTGGTTTGTCGTAGATAGCTTTTATTGTTTTGAGATACGTTCCGTCAATACCTAGTTTATTGAGGGTTTTTAGCATAAAGGGTTGTTGAATTTTGTCAAAAGCCTTCTCTGCATCAATTGAGATAATCATGTGGCTTTTGTCTTTGGTTCTGTTTATGTGGTGAATTACATTTATGGACTTGCGTATGTTGAACCAGCCTTGCATCCCCAGCATGAATCCTACTTAATCATGGTGGATGAGCTTTTTGATATGCTGTTGCAATCTGTTTGCCAGTATTTTATTGAAGATTTTTGCATCTATGTTCATCATGGATATTGGCCTGAAATTTTCTTTTCTTGTTGAGTCTCTGCCATGTTTTGGTATCAGGATGATGTTTGTCTCGTAAAATGATTTGGGAAGAATTCCCTCTTTTTGTATTTCAGAAGGAATAGTATCAGCTCCTCTTTGTATGTCTGGTAGAATTCAGCTGTGAACCCATCTGGACCTGAGCTTTTTTTGGGTGGTAGGCTCTTTATTGCTGCCTCGAATTCAGACCATGTTATTGGTCTATTCAGGGTTTCGGCTTCTTCCAGGTTTAGGCTTGGGAGGGTGCAGGTGTCCAGGATTTTATCCATTTCTTCCAGGTTTACTAGTTTATGTGCATAGAGTTGTTTGTAATAATCTCTGATGATGGTTTGGATTTCTGTGGAATCTGTGGTGATATCCCCTTTATCGTTTTTTATTGCATCAATTTGGTTATTCTCTCTTTTCTTTTTTATTAATCTGGCTAGTGGTCTGTCTATTTTGTTGATCCTTTCAAAAAACCAGCTCCTGGATTTATTGATTTTTTGAAGAGTTTTTTGTGTCTCTATTTCCTTCAGTTCTGCTCTGATCTTAGTTATTTCCTGTCTTCTGCTAGGTTTTGAGTTTTTTTGATCTTCCTCCTCTAGCTCTTTCAATTTTGATGATAGGTGTCAATTTTAGATCTCTTCTTTCTTCTCATGTGGGCACTCATTGCTATATATTTTCCTCTAGAGACTGCTTTAAATGTGTCCCAGAGATTCTGGTATGTTGTGTCTTCGTTCTCATTGGTTTCGAAGAACATCTTTATTTCTGCCTTCATTTCATTGTTTATCCAGTCAACATTCAAGAGCAAGTTGTTCAGTTTCCATGAAGCTGTGCGGTTCTGAGTTAGTTTCTGCATTCTGAGTTCTAACTCGATTGCACTGTGGTCTGAGAGACTGTTTGTTATGATTTCTGTTCTTTTGCATTTGCTGAGGAGTGATTTATTACCAATTATGTGGTCAGTTTTAGAGTAGGTGTGATGTGGTGCTGAGAAGAATGTATATTCTGTGGATTTGGGATGGAGAGTTCTGTAAATGTCTATTAGGTTTGCTTGTTCCAGGTCTGTATTCAGGTCCTGGATATCCTTGTTGATTTTCTGTCTGGATGATCTGTCTAATATTGACAATGGGGTGTTAAAGTCTCCCATTATTATTGTGTGGGAGTCTAAGTCTCTGTAAGTCATTAAGAACTGGCCTTATGTATCTGGGTGCTCCTGTATTGGGTGCGTATATATTTAGGATCATTAGCTCTTCTTGTTGCAGTGATCCTTTTACCATTATGTAATGTCCTTCTTTGTCTCTTTTGATCTTTGTTGCTTTAAAGTCTATTTTATCAGAGATGAGAATTGCAACTCCTGCCTTTTTTTGCTCTGCATTAGCTTGGTAGATCTTCCTCCATCCCTTTATTTTGATCCTTTGTGTATCCTTGCATGTAAGATGGGTTTCCTGGATACAGCACACTGATGGGTTTTGGCTTTTTATCCAATTTGCCAGTCTGTGTCTTTTGATTGGGGCATTTAGTCCATTGACATTTAGGGATAGTATTGTTATGTGTGAATTTGATACTGTCATTTTGATGCTACCTGGCTGTTTTGTTGGTTAGTTGATGCAGATTCTTGATTGTGTTGATGCTCTTTTACCATTTGGTGTGTTTTTGGAGTGGCTGGTACTGGTTGTTCCTTTATATGTGTAGAGCCTCTTTCAGGAGTTCTTGTAGAGCAGGTTTGGTGGTGATGAAATCTATGAGTGCCTGCTTGTTCACAAAGGATTTTATTTTTCCTTCACTTATGAAGCTTAGTTTGGCTGGATAGGAGATTCTGGGTTGAAAGTTCTTTTCTTTAAGGATGTTGAATATTGGCCCCCAATCTCTTCTGGCTTGTAGGGTTTCTGCTGAGAGATCTGCTGTGAGTCTAATGGGCTTCCCTTTGTGGGTAACCCGACCTTTCTCTCTGGCTGCCCTTAGCATTTTCTCTTTCATTTCAACCCTGGTGAATCTGACGATTATGTGCCTTGGGGTTGCTCTTCTTGAGGAATATCTTTGTGGTGTTCTCTGTATTTCCTGGATTTGAATATTGGTCTGCCTTGCTAGGTTGGGGAAGTTTTCCTGGATGATATCCTGAAGAGTATTTTCCAGCTTGGATTCATTCTCTTCATCACATTCAGGTACACCTATCAGACGTAGATTAGGTCTTTTCACATAGTCCCACATTTCTTCAAGATTTTGTTCATTCCTTTTTGCGCTTTTTTCTCTGTTCTTGCCTTCTCTTTTTATTTCATTGAGTTGATCTTCGACCTCTGATATCCTTTCTTCTGCTTGGTCAATTTGGCTGTTGAAGCTTGTGCATGCTTCACGAAGTTCTCTTGTTGCGTTTTTCAGCTCCATCAATTCACTTATACTCCTCTCTATGCTGTCCATTCTCGTCAGCAGTTCGTCCAATCTTTTTTCAAGGTTCCTCTTTTCTTTGCCTTGGGTTAGAACATGTTCTTTTAGCTCATTGTAGTTTCTTACTACCCACCTTCTGAAGTCTGATTCTGTCATTTCATCACCCTCCTTCTCCATCCGGTCTGGTTCCCTTGCTGATGAGGAGTTGTGATCCCTTTTAGGAGGAGAGGTGTTCTGGTTTCGGGAGTTTTCATCCTTTTTACGCTGGTTTCTTCCCATTTTTGTGGGTTTATCCACCTGTTGTCTGTCTCTGTCCCAGGGAGTTGGAGCTTTATGAGTTTCCGTTGCACTACTGCCTTTTTTGATTTTTCTTTCGGGTCTGACCCGCCCAGCTAGCAGCAGGCCTAGCCACTGCCTAGCCGCAGGGGCTTTGCTGAGCTGCTGTGGGCTCCGCCCAGCTGCCCTGAGCTCTTCCCTGTAGTCCTTTTTATATGGGCGTAGTTAGAACTGTCTCGGCAGCGGTGGCCCGGCCTCTGTTATGGTGGACTCTCCCTGTTGTGGCAGGTTGCCTCGGCAACGGCAGCCTGCCTCCGTAGTGGTGGAGAGTCTCAGTAATGGTGGAAGCCCCTCCCCCACGGAGCTGGACCGTCCCGGTTCAGCTGTGCTTGGTTTGAAGGGCTCAACCCAGAGGGTTTCCAATTACTGTTTTTGTTTTGGTTGTTGTTGGGGGTGGAGGGGTGGGACCAACCGAGCCTGATCAGCTGGCTCCCTGACTCAGAGTCTTTTCTTTTAAGTTGAATGACCCCGCGTTCCGGTCCCCTGCTGAAAAGGCGCCGGGATCTCCCATGCTGCGACTCATGGAGTCGGCTCGAACTGCGGCGCCGGCTCCTGGCAGATTTTTTGCCTAGGAATCTCCTGGCCTGACTTGCTATTTCAGATGAATGGGCAACTCTGCCGTCTCAGGGCTCTGCTCGCCAGCTAAGAGGGCTCCCAGACCAGTGGCTTTTGTACGGAGAACGGCAGCAACAGGGAGTGGTCACAGCAGCCGCGCGGGCGGAATCAGCCCCACGGGGGCCAAAACAGCCGCTCCGGCTGGGACTGCGACATTGGCGACCCCTCTGCCTGGGTATCTCCTGGTCTGTGGGCAATAAGAGTTCGTCTGGAAATGCGGCATCCACTCACCCTCTGCACTTTCACTGGGAGCTGAAGTCCTGAGCTGTTCTTAGGGGGCCATCTTCCCAGCATTCCCAGATACTTAAATGTGCCTCTTGTAAATGACACATAGCTAAAATTTTGAGTTGTAGAATTAGTCTAATAAATATTTATCGAGATTATTGATATATGTCATTGTTTCTGCCATCTAATTTTTTGCTTTCGATTCATTTTGATTTGAATACTATTTTTCTTTATTCCTGACACCATCATTATATTTTATATTTTTCATTTATTCTCTACTACTTCAAAATCATATGTTCATTTTTATTTTTATTCTATTAAAATTTTACCCTAAACTTTTAGAACTCACATTTACATTTAAAATTAATCATTATTGCTACCTTCCACCTAAACAATACTAAAATCTCACCTTCCTTTCATCTTGCATGGCACTGATGAGCAATGTTTAATTCCACCCTGTTTTTGCCTCATAAGTTAGGCATTATATTTGTCTCATATAAGTCATATTTATAGGAATTTGCCCATATTGTAGGTCTTTCTTTCTTCCTGAAATACACTTAGGAAGTTCCATTGATGGTAAACAGTCTAGATTTTATTTGTCTGAAAATGCTTTTGTTTCATCATCATCATTATCATATGTTAACCATGTGTGTGTGTGTGTGTGTGTGTGTGTGTGTTTGTTTGTTTGTGTGTGTATTTCTGAGTTAAAACAGCAAGACAGTAATAGCTTCTTGCTTCCAATGTTGCTGTTGACAACCACATTTAATCAAACATTCGTTTGTCGGCAAGTTTTTCTCTTGACTTCATTTTAATAACTTGGTTTTTATTTCATATGTTATATTTTACTGTGGTGCTCTGAATGTGAAAATGTCTACCATTCATTGAGTTTGAAAATTCATCAAGAACTTTCTTCTAATACTACCTCCTACTAATTCTCTTATTCTCATCTCCAAACTCTGATCAGATGTATATCAGACCTTCTTACTCCTACTGGTCTTTCATGATTTCTGTATATGTGTCTCTTTGTGTTGAATTCAAGGTGATCTCTTCAAATATATCTTCCACATCATTGACAATCTCTTCAATCTCTCTAATCTGATTTTTAACCTATCTATTGATTTGTTGCTTCAATTATGTTTTTAATCTCTAGCAGTTTTATTTAATTTACTGTTAAACATACCTATTTATTTTAATATTCTCTTCCCTTTAGTGATTTTTCATCCCAGTTTTTATTTTTATCAGCATTTTTAAGGTTTGGGTGCAGTGGTTCACACCCGTAATCCCATCACTTTGGGAAGCTGATGCAGGAGGACTGTTTGAGCTCAAGAGTTCGAGACCAACCTGGGTGATATTGTGAGAATTCATCTCTACAAAGCCTTAAAAAACTATCCAAGTGTGGTGGTGCACATCTGTAGTGTCAGCTATTTGGTAGGTTAAGGTGGGAAGATCACCTGAGCCCAGGAGGCAGAGGTTGCATTGAGTAAGACTGAGTCTGCACTCCAGCCTGGGTGACACAGTAAGTCTCTGTCTCAAAAAACAAAAACAAACAACTTTTTATTTAATAATTCTAAAATCTAAAGTTACTGATTCTTAAATTGTACTGTTTATATATTTCCTGTTGACTCCATTTCATAGAATTTTTTTCCTTTGGGGTTTGGCAAATTTTTGCTATGAGGTTACTATTAGAACTATTTAGCCTTAATCTTTAGAAAACCTAAGAGATCTAGTTTTAAGATAAATTACTTTAGAAAGGAATGTTTGAATTTATGCTGGAATTCATTCAGAATTCCCTTTCTTATGGAAAATTTCTTCTCAAGGAATTTTACCTTTTGCTAAAATCTTAGCTCAGTTTGAATGCTCCAAGAGGAATAAGAAAAACCAAGAGAGCATACAGTCATGGAAAAAAGAATTGTTTTAAGAAAAAGTCAGGGGTTAGTAATGTCAAAAACTGGTGAAAGTCAAGAAAGATAAATGCTAAAAAGTCTATGCCAGACATAATGATATGTGTGAATTTAGCCAGAATAGCTAAGAAGCAGGTTATCATCTGAAAGCCAGTTTGCTAAAATTCCATCCTTCCTTTACTTATGAAGTTTTGTTTCACTGTATAGAAAATTATTCATTGATAATTGCTTTGTTTAAGGAGGCTAAAGATAAGGCTTCAGTCCCTTCTGGCTTGTGAAGTTTCTGCTTACAAATCTGCTGTGAATCTGACTTTTTTTCTGGTTACCTGATGCTTTTGCCTCACAGCTCTTAATATTCTTTCCTTTGTCTTGACTTTATATATGCTAATGACTATGTGCCTAAGTGATTATCTTTTTGCAATTAATTTCCCAGGTGTTCTTTGAGCTTCTTATATTTGAATGCCTAGATCTCTAGCAAAGTCAGGGAAGTTTTCCTGATTATTTCCTCAAATATGTTTTCCACACTTTCAGATTTTTCTTCTTCCACCAATTATTCTTGGGTTTGATTATTTAACATAATTCCAAACTTGTTGGAGGCTTTGTTCATTTTAAAAAATATCTGCTCTTTGTCTTTGCTGGATTGGGTTAATTGAAAAATCTTGTCTTTGAGCTCTGAAGTTCTTTCTTCTACTTGTTCAATTCTATTGCTGAGACTCTCCAGTGTATTTTACATTTCTATGAGTGTGTCCTTCATTTCCAGAAGTTGTGATTTTTTTAAATTTACATTATCTATTTCTCTGGAGATTTTTTTCTTTTATATTCTGGAACTTTTTTTAAGGTCTTTAAACTGATATTTACCTTTCTTTGGCACCTCCTTAAGTAGCTTAATAATAAACCTTCTGAATTATTTTTCTGGTGATTCAGAGATGTCTTCTTGTATACATTGCTGGTAAACTAGTGTGATCTTTTGGAGTGTTAAAGAAACTTGTTTTGTCATATTACCAGAATTATTTTTCTGGTTCCTTCTTGTTTGGATAGACTATGTCAGAGAGGAGATCTGGGGCTCAGTGTTGCTGCTCAGATTGTTTCATCCCATGGTATGATTTCTTGATGTGGTGTTCTCCCCTTTACCCTAGGAATGGGAATTCCTGAGAGCTGAACTGCAGTAATTGCTACTTTTCTCCTCAATCTAGGCTCCCAGCAGAGCCTGCTGGGATCCAGGATGGTACTGAGGAGCATCTCCAAAGGGTCCTGTAATATAATTTGTCTTCAGGTCTCTAAGCTGTGGATATTAGCAACAGCTCTGGTAGAGGTAGCAGGGGAGTGAAGTGGACTCTGTGAAAGACCTTGTTTTTATTTTCGTTTAGTTTTCTGGTTTTGTGTTTGGTGGTCTCCAGCCAGGAAGTCGAGCTTTCAAGAAAGCATCAGCTGCAGTAGTATAGGAAGGATACAGTCTAGCCCAGGGTCACATGGATAAGTTTCTCAGGTGCTGGGCAGAACCATTGAGCTCCCAAGAGATTATATCCTTTGTTTTTGCCTACCAGAGTGGGTAGAGAAAGACCTTCAGGTAAGGAATGGGTTAAATGTGTCTGAGCTCAGACTCTCCTTGAGCAAGGCTTGCTGTGGCTGCTATGAGGGTTGTCGGTATGGATTTATGGCCAATGGATGTTATTTCCAAGGGGGATTATGGTTGCCTCTGCTGCATCATGCAAGTTGCCAGGGAAGTGGGAGAAAGCCAGCAGTGACAGGCCGCATCCAGCTCCCACACAGCCTGAAAGCCCAGACTCACTCCTACCACTACCATGCCCCCACAACAGCACCAAGTTTATTTCCAGGCAGCCAGTAAGTAGGGCTGAGAACTTGCCCCAGGCTACCAGCTTCCTGCTTGGAAAGCAAGCAGGGCTTTCAAGTTTCACACCTCTCCACCTGCCAAGGCTTCTGTGCTGTGTCTGTATTCTGGTCCACTCTCTCCCCCAGATTCTGTGTGGGAAACTTCTCATTCAGTCGAAATTGGTACAGAGTTCAGCTGGAAGTTTCCTTCTCCCTGTGGTCTTTCCCTAATTTGACTAAAGAGACAAAGGACCCCAGTGAGACAGTCTTACGTGGCTTCCCTAGGGACTGAGAGTTCCCACAGGACTTTTCCCACTGCTTCCTCTAGCCCTGTATTTTCTTCAGCTCTCTAAATTAATCTCAGCTCCAGGTAAGGTCTAGTTCTCCCATGATCTGGACCTTCAGGTTCCCAGTGAGAATGTGTGTTTGAGGGCAGACACGCCTCTTTCCCCCATTGGGCACTCACAGTTTTTGGCCATCTCACAGAGCCTGCAGCGTCAATTCACTTCCACCAAAGAGTCTGTGGATTCTCTTGGCTTTTTGGTGTGTTCCTTCAGTAGTCCTTGGAGCAAAACTTCATGATGTGAGTCTTCACAAACCGATCAGTCCATCTGCGTGGGAGCTGCAAGTTAGGTGTGCCTCCTATTCGCCATTTTTTCCTGCCAACCTCTCAAAATTGCCCTTGTTTGATGAGAGGAATGAGCAGAAGCATTGTCATGGTGAAGAAGCAAGTGAAGCTTTCCTGGATGTTTCTCTGCTAAAGCTTTGACTGACTTTCTCATATCACTTTTCTAATAAGCAGATACCATTGTTCTTTGACTCTCCAGAAAGTCAACAAGCAAAATGCCTTGAGCACCCTGAAAAACTGTTGCCATGACCTTTGCCCTTGACTGGTCCACTTTGGCCTTGACTGGACCACTTCCTCCTCTTGTTATCCATTGCTTTGATCATGCTTTGTCTTCAGAATCACACTGGTAAAGCCATGTTTTATCTCCTGTGACAATTATTCAAAGAAATGCTTCTGGATCTTAGTCACACTTGCTGAAAATTTCCAATAAAAGCCCTGCTCTTGTCTGTAGCTGATCTGAGTGCAATGGTTTTGGCAGTCATCAAGTGGAAAACAAGCTCATCTTTAATTTTTTAGTCAGAATCATGTGAGCAGAATGAATTGGGGTATCTATGTTGTTGACTAATGTATGTGCTGTTAATCATCAATCCTCTTCAATTAGGGCACAAACAAGATAATTTTTTTCCTTGCAAATTGATGTGAATGATCTGCTGGTGTGTGCTTCATCTTCAACATTGTCTTGTCTCTTCTTTTTTTTTTTTTTTTTTTTTTTTTTGAGACGGAGTTTCGCTCTTGTTACCCAGGCTGGAGTGCAATGGCGCGATCTCGGCTCACCGCAACCTCCACCTCCCGGGTTCAGGCAATTCTCCTGCCTCAACCTCCTGAGTAGCTGGGATTACAGGCACGTGCCACCATGCCCAGCTAATTTTTTTTGTATTTTTAGTAGAGACGGGGTTTCACCATGTTGACCAGGATGGTCTCGATCTTTTGACCTCGTGATCCACCCGCCTCAGCCTCCCAAAGTGCTGGGATTACAGGCTTGAGCCACCGCGCCCGGCTATTGTCTTGTCTCTTCTTAAAATGAGTTATCATTGATTGACCTTTGGGTTGGTTCCAAGTCTTTGCTATTGTGGATAGTGCTGCAATAAACATATGAGTGCTTGTGTTTTTATAGTACAATGATTTATAATTCTTTGGGTATGTGCCCAGTAATGGGATTGCTGGATGAAATGGTATCTCTGGTTCTAGATCCTTGAAGAATCTCCACACTGTCTTCCACAATGGTTGAACTAATTTGCATTCCCACCAACAGTGTAAAAGCATTCCTATTTCTCCACATCCTCTCTAGCATCTGTTGTTTCCTGACTTTTTAATGATTGCCATTCTAACTGGTATGAGATGGTATCTTATTGTGGTATTGATTTGCATTTCTCTAATGACCAGTGATGATGAGCTTTTTTTCATACGTTTGTTGGCTGCATAAATGTCTTCTTTTGGTCGGGCACTGTGGATTATGCCTGTAATCCCAGCCATTTGGGAGGCCAAGACCGAAGGATCACCTGAGGTCAGGAGTTCAAGACCGGCCTGGCCAACATGGTGATACCCCATCTCTACTAAAATACAAAAATTAAAGCCTGTAATCCCAGCACTTTGGGAGGCCGAGGCAGGTGGATCACGAAGTCAAGAGATCGAGACCATCCTGCTCAACACGGTGAAACCCCGTCTCTACTAAAAATACAAAAAATTAGCTGGGCATGGTGGTGTGTGCCTGTAATCCCAGCTACTCAGGAGGCTGAGGCAGGAGAATTGCCTGAACCCAGGAGGCGGAGGTTGCGGTGAGCCAAGATTGCGCCATTGTACTCCAGCCTGGGTAACAAGAGCGAAACTCTCCGTCTCAAAAAAAAAAAAAAAAAAAAAAAAAAAAAAAAAAAAATTAGCCAGGCATGGTGGCATGACCATGTAATCCCAGCCACTCAAGAGGCTGAGGCAGGAGAATTGCTTGACCCTGGGAGGCAGATGTTGCAGTGAGCCGAGTTGGTGACACTGCACTCCAGACTGGCAACAGAGCAAAACTCTGTCTCAAAAAAACCAAAAAGTAAGTCTTCTTTTGAGTCGTGTCTGTTCATATCCTGCACCCACTTTTTGATGGGGTTGTTTCTTGTAAATTTGTTTAAGTTCCTTGTAAATTCTTGATATTAGCCCTTCAGATGGATAAAACAAATTTTTTTCCCTATTCTGTAGGTTGCCTGTTTCCTCTGATGCTAGTTTCTTTTGCTGTGCAGAAGGTCTTAAGTTTAATTAGATCCCATTTGTCAATTTTGGCTTTTGAAATGTCCACCAATGATAGACTAGATAAAGAAATGTGGCACATATACACCATGGAATACTATGTAGCAATAAAAAGGATGGGTTCATGTCCTTTGTGGGGACATGGATGAAGCTGGAAACCATCGTTCTCAGCAAACTAACACAGGATCAGAAAATCAAACACCTCATGTTCTCACTCATAAGTGGGGGTTGAACAATGAGAACACATGGACACAGGGAGGGAAACCACTTACAGCAGGGCCTGTTGGGGGTTGAGGCACTAGGGGAGGGATAGCATTAGGAGAAATGCCTAATGTGGATGATGGGTTGGTGGGTGCAACAAACCATGATGGCACGTGTATACATATGTAACAAACCGGCTAGTTCTGCACATGTATCCCAGAACTTAAGGGGTGTGTGTGTGTGTGTGTGTGTGTGTGTGTGTGTGTGTATGAATTTACCAGAATTTATGTTACTCTGATAGGGGCTCTTTTCAAACTGATGTCGTACCATTCTCATTGCTTCAAACTAGACCCTGTTCAGACCTATTATAACAAGTTAGTATGAGTTTATTTTGGTGCAAAAAAAAATGGAAATCCACACATAGAGTTTTTTAAACAATAAGAGAATTTTCTATGAACTTTTTAGAGACCCCTCTACCTGTTAAATGGTTGGATAAGGCTTTACTGATTCCTGAAGTGGTCCTGTCTAAGGAAGTAAGCCCCAAAATGAAGATAAAAGGCTTGATCACCTTTAGCTCTGAATTTAGTCTGTAATTAATGGTAAAGAGCTGAAAAATTATAGCAATACCTAATTGTAAAGATAAAAAGAGGAAATCAAAATGATCAGTAGCCACTCTTCAATGTGTAGACTTCTCTTTATAGCCAACATCAATGGCAAAAGTCTAAATGATTATGACTTGCTCATAAATTGCAGGAAAATTTTTCTTAGAAAGCAACAGGAAATGGCAGACACTTCTTAATGAAAGCATAAATACATTTTAAGTCTATCTGTAAGAGCTTCTTTTAATGTAGAAAAATATCTTATGGCTTTTGATATATTTGAACTGATTTGTAAGCCTTTGTATTACAAGCTCCAAACACTTAAACCTATCAATCACTGTATTTCCCTTTGTTGTATAGATCCATAGTGCTCTTAGAAATATTTAGTGTTTCAGTAAAAAAAAATAATAATAATTTAAAAAAAGACATTTGCTTTAACTATTCTAATTTATATTCTGAGATGAATAAGTATTTCAAAAGAAGTTTCAATTGGCATGAATTCTACTATATAAATAAATGGTCAAAGCACACTTTGTAAAATGAAGCAAAATCTGGTTTCTTAGGTGTATAAGGTCTTCTCCTTAAAGTCACATTTTCACTTACAGATGGGCTGACTTATGATGGAATAAAAGTGATAAGACAAAGAAAGTAGATAGCTATATAAAAATGAATGCAATAACTCTTTGAGCTGCAACTAAGGAAAAAGGCAAAAAATGAATATTATTAGAAGTTAGGAGTAAATTTCTAGAAATAGAAAGGATTACATTTAAAGTAGACACATACCCAAAAAGGAGATGATTAAAAGAGCAAAGAATAATAAGAGAGAGGCTAACTCCTTGACTAATAAGAAATTGTCTGGTGGTATACTGTAAAGAAGTGAATATTGAATTTTTTTAACCTATGAGCTGATTCTAACACAGCTACTACACTTAATATGAATAAAATGTGGGCAGGAATATGCATATACATAGTAACATTTCAAATAATTCTGGGTATATTTTTAATTGAAATATTTGTAGAATATGAGAACAAGTTTAAAATTCACACTAATAAAATAAAAGAGCTAAAACATTTGATGCTTACTTAAATAGATATTAAGGAAAAGCCAGATACTATGGAATACATTTCCTTTAAGTCATAATTCTGTGAATATAAAAGATGTACCTCACACCTGGTTCTCACGTGCTTTTTCTTTTTCTTCTTGTCTACCCTTAAAGCTACCATCTAATGTTCTTACTAATTTGACTCCTAACCTTTATGAAAAAAAGAATACACCAAATCTTCTCCTCTTTGTTTCTCTAAGTCCTTGTAATCCAGTTTTTTTATTATTATTATTATTTTTTTTATTGCATTTTAGGTTTTGGGGTACATGTGATGAACATGCAAGATTGTTGCATAGGTACACACATGGCAGTGTGGTTTGCTGCCTTCCGTCCCCTCACCTGTATCTGTCATTTCTCCCCATGCTATCTCTTCCCACCTCCCACCCCCCCGCCCCTCCCCCATTTCCCCCCAACGGACCCCAGTGTGTAGTGCTCCCCTCCCTGTGTCCATGTGTTCTCATTGTTCAACACCCGCCTATGAGTGAGAATATACGGTGTTTGATTTTCTGCTCTTGTGTCAGTTTGCTGAGAATGATGGTTTCCAGGTTCATCCATGTCCCTACAAAGGACGTGAACTCATCGTTTTCGATGGCTGCGTAATATTCCATGGTGTATATGTACCACATTTTCCCTATCCAGTCTATCATCGTTGGGCATTTGGGTTGGTTCCAGGTCTTTGCTATTGTAAACAGTGCTGCAATGAACATTCATGTGCACGTGTCCTTGTAGTAGAATGATTTATAATCCTTTGGATATATACCCAGTAATGTGATTGCTGGGTCAAATGGGATTTCTATTTTTAGGTCCTTGAGGAATCGCTACACTGTCTTCCACAATGGTTGAATTAATTTACATTCCCACCAACAGTGTAAAAGTGTTCCTATTTCTCCACATCCTCTCCAGCATCTGTTGTTTCCCTTTTTTTTTTTATTGCATTTTAGGTTTTGGGGTACATGTGATGAACATGCAAGATTGTTGCATAGGTACACACTTGGCAGTGTGGTTTGCTGCCTTCCGTCCCCTCACCTGTATCTGTCATTTCTCCCCATGCTATCTCTTCCCACCTCCCCACCCCCCCGCCCCTCCCCCATTTCCCCCCAACGGACCCCAGTGTGTAGTGCTCCCCTCCCTGTGTCCATGTGTTCTCATTGTTCAACACCCGCCTATGAGTGAGAATATACGGTGTTTGATTTTCTGCTCTTGTGTCAGTTTGCTGAGAATGATGGTTTCCAGGTTCATCCATGTCCCTACAAAGGACGTGAACTCATCGTTTTTGATGGCTGCGTAATATTCCATGGTGTATATGTACCACATTTTCCCTATCCAGTCTATCATCGTTGGGCATTTGGGTTGGTTCCAGGTCTTTGCTATTGTAAACAGTGCTGCAATGAACATTCGTGTGCACGTGTCCTTGTAGTAGAATGATTTATAATCCTTTGGATATATACCCAGTAATGGGATTGCTGGGTCAAATGGGATTTCTATTTTTAGGTCCTTGAGGAATCGCCACACTGTCTTCCACAATGGTTGAATTAATTTACATTCCCACCAACAGTGTAAAAGTGTTCCTATTTCTCCACATCCTCTCCAGCATCTGTTGTTTCCCGATTTTTTAATGATCGCCATTCTTACTGGTGTGAGATGGTATCTCAGTGTGGTTTTGATTTGCATTTCTCTGATGACCAGTGATGATGAGCATATTCATATGTTTGTTGGCCTCCTGTATGTCTTCTTTTGTAAAGTATCTGTTCATATCCTTCGCCCATTTTTGAATGGGCTTGTTTTTTTCTTGTAGATCTGCTTTAGTTCTTTGTAAATTCTGGATATCAGCCCCTTGTCAGATGGGTAGGCTGCAAAATTTTTTTCCCATTCTGTTGGATGCCGATTCACTCTACTGACTGTTTCTTTTGCCGTGCAGAAGCTGTGGAGTTTGATTAGGTCCCATTTGTCTATTTTGGCTTTTGTTGCCATTGCTTTTGGCGTTTTGGTCATGAAATCCTTGCCTACACCTATGTCCTGAATGGTTTTGCCTAGATTTTCTTCTAAGGTTTTTATGGTATTAGGTCTGATGTTTAAGTCTTTAATCCATCTGGAGTTAATTTTGGTGTAAGGTGTCAGGAAGGGGTCCTGTTTCTGCTTTCTGCACATGGCTAGCCAGTTTTCTCAACACCATTTATTAAACAGGGAGTCCTTTCCCCATTGCTTGTTTTTGTCAGGTTTGTCGAAGATCAGATGGTTGTGGGTATGTTGTATTTCCTCTGAGGCCTCTGTTCTGTTCCATTGGTCTATATCTCTGTTTTGGTACCAGTACCATGCTGTTTTGATTACTGTAGCCTTGTAGTATAGTTTAAAGTCTGGTAGTGTGATGCCTCCTGCTTTGTTCTTTTTGCTTAGAATGGACTTGGCTATGCGGGCTCTCTTTTGGTTCCATATGAAGTTTAAGGTGTTTTTTTCCAGTTCTGTGAAGAAGGTCATTGGTAGCTTGATGGGAATAGCGTTGAATCTGTAAATTACTTTGGGCAGTATGGCCATTTTCATGATGTTGATTCTTCCTAACCATGAACATGGAATGTTTCTCCATCTGTTTGTATCCTCTCTTATTTCATTGAGCAATGGCTTGTAGTTCTCCTTGAAGAGGTCCTTTACGTTCCTTGTTAGTTGTATTCCTAGGTACTTTATTCTCTTTGTAGCAATTGTGAATGGCAGTTCGTTCTTGATTTGGCTCTCTTGAAGTCTAATAATCCAGTTTTTTATTCCCAGTACTCTCTTGGAATTGCATTTTGTAAGGATCTCTATTGTCCCACTAGTAAGCAAATTTAATAGTCTTTTCTAGGAGGCTTTGGGTCTATGATGTTACCAACTTCCCTAAAATTCTCTTTTCTATTCTTGAAGTTCTGAACAGAGCACTCCAATATATGCTATTCTGACATATTGACCATTTTGAGTTAAAAGAAAAGTGGGAGGGGGGAGAAGAAGAAAGAGAAAAAAAGAATGAGTGAAAGAGAAGAAACAAAGAGAGATAAGGAAAGAAGGAAAGATGAAAGTAAGGAAGAAAGATGGAGAGGGGATGAAGGAAGAGAGGAAGGGAGAAAGGAAGGAAGGAAAAAAGAAAGGAAAGAAAGAAAAAGAAACAGAGAAAGAAAGAAAAGAAAAAGAAAAAGAAAGAAGAAAGAATGAACAAAAGAAAGAAAGCATAGAGAGATAGAAGAGAGAAGGAAGGAAGGAAGGAAGGAAGGAAGGAAGGGACTCTCCAACCTTCCTAAAACCAGGAGATAAAACTCCCATGTGGCATGTGCTCTCCCCTTCAACTGGAAGAGGGAAGACCTTCTTATCACCAAAATTGAAGAGTTGAGGCCAAAAGAAATCTATGCCAACAATCTATGTTAAACTAACCATTATATTCCTAGCCACTTCTCCATAATCAACTACCTCAACCCAAGACCCCTTGCTTTGTCACATTTTCACAATGTGTTACTCTTTTTCGAAGTAAGTATATAAGTTGTCAACTCTAATTGCATCTTTGGGCTTTTACTTCCTTATGAGGGTTCCATGTCCTGTAAAACTTAAATTAAGTAAATTTGTATGCTTTTTCCCTCCTGTTAATCTATCTTATGTAGATTTAATTCTCAGGCCAGCTAAAAACTCTAAGAAGGTAAAGGTAAAATTGTACCTTCCCTACAACCTTAACATGCTGTCTCCAGGCTGTCCTCACACCTCTGAAATCCTCCTAATCGGTTTTATTTTCTGGGTCTCTGTTTTCTCTTTGCCCTTTTTCTTTTTTATTCTACAAATTGTTACCTGATAATCACATATGTAAGGCAGGAAAAATATTTTTTTCTACCCTTCTGGGTTCTTAGCTGGGACTCTTTAACAAAAGGCAGATTCACAAGAAATAAGCAAAAGTTTATTAACATGTATATCTCATATATGTATGGAAGATATCCAGGATAAAATAACTAATTCTTAAAGAGGTGGCTTAGACTTCAGGCTTAAATAACATCTTCAGCTGAAAACAAGAAAGAGTATGAGACAAGCCAGTTATAGGAAACTTGTGATAGATTAAAAACTAGTCAGCTAAGTTCGTTATGTAGATTTGTCTGATGCCCTCTCCAGGATGACAAATGTCTAAAGTAATTTCAGGTAGTTAACTTTAGTTTTTACTGGTAGAGAAGGAAGGGACATCATTGTAAATTTATGTCTTGCTTTTAGGTGAATGGGAAAAAGACAGAGAGATTTGTTTATATCTACTTCTTCTCAGTTGCCTTCAGCCCAAAAAATCCTTATGCTGAAGTCACACATTTTGGGGTAGCATATCTTGCTACCCTTCACATATGCTTGCATAAATCCAAATACCGTTGTTTCTATCTTTTTAACTTTAAAGACAAAAGCATAGACACCAGTTGTACCAATTGTCAACCTTCTTTGCTGTGATGTGCTTAAATTATCACACAATAGTCTATTTCCAATAAGTAAAAGAAATGGCATTTGCATTACTAGTATTATTTTTAAGATTACTTTGTTGTCTTATGGTTTAGATTAACCCATTGCATTAGTTTCTTGTCACACTGCTAATGAAGACATCCCAGAGACTGTGTGATTTGTAAAGGAAAGAGGTTTAATTGACTCACAGTTCAGCATGGCTGGGGAGACCTCAGGAAACTTACAAACAGGGTGGAAGGGGAAACACACTCATCCTTTTTCACAGGAGAGAGAAGAAAGAGAATCAAGCAAAGAGGGAAGTCCCTTATAAGACCATCAGATTTCATGAGAACTTGCTCACTACCACTAGAATAGCACGGGGAAAACCAGCCCCATGACTCAATTACCTCCAATAGGTCCTTTCCACCACATGTAGGATTATGGGAACAACAATTCAAGATGAGATTTGGGTGGGGCACACAGCCAAACCATATCACCCATGTATTTCAAAACTACACTCTGATGTAACTAAAAGCTTCAACAATAAAGTGATTTGTGTTTCTTTTTCTTTATAAAATGTTATTTTCTGTGTTATATTTCCTTTGATATACCTTGTATAGAAAACTAAGTTGTCATGTGCTAAGTTTTTTTTTTTAAGTTTAAAATTTAGTACTAAAAGAGATAGAAATCTGACACAAACTTTAGATCAAATTTTACAATGTAGGAATGGAAAGGGTGTGATACTTTTCTTCCCCATTTAAAGGGCCCTAGTCCACACTCCTAAAACCAAAAAGAAGTTAACAAGAGAAAAGCATTAGAGATTTATTCAAAGTTTTACCTTGAATACATTAGGCCTTCAGAAATGAAGACTTAAAGATTCTGGGAAAACTGTCTATTTCTATGTCTTGATTGGAGATGGAATGCACAGCCATGTAGAATGAAGCTCAGACTCCAGCATGTGGCTTATGGGCCTAGTGATGGCCCTAGCTATTCAGGAGTGGGAGGCAGGAGAATTGGCTTGAGTCCAGGAGTTCAAGAATGGGTTGAGCAATGTTCTCACCACTGCACTCCAGCCTGGGCAAGAGAAGGAGGCCCTGTCTCAAAAAATAAAAAATAAATGTAATTGGACCAAAAGACCATGACCTAATGGTAAGAGACTAATATGGAAACCCAGCAAGGCCTGTCTTCTCAGATTCTTCTTGGCTTCTCTGTGTGATATTTCTTTTTCCTGGGTATAGGGTAAGACCTTTCTGGAGTAACAGTCTTATGATCTACTTTTAGGACATGGTAGGTCAGAGAATTTCTTTATCGCTAGCTCTTACACAGAAAGTCAGGTGATAGAGTAGTACTTCTAGGTTTTATGGCTGGCTGTGGGGGAGAATGGTTCTAGTTCTATGATCTCTCTTAGAGAAGAGAAATTCTAGTTTCTATAGCCTGCCTTAGGGAGAAAGAAAAGCAGGAGAAAGAAGGGCAGAAGGTCAGAAAGAGACTTTGCTTCTGAGGCTCTTCCATTGTCCTTCAGGTTCAAAGTAGTCAGTATGCCAAATCATCATATTTTGGAGTGTAATTTTCTGAGCCCCCAAACAAAAGCTTAAGAAGTTAGTTGACATATAATTTGATGTTATTGATATTTTCATTCAAATTTAATACAGTCATTGCAAGGAATAGTACCGTTTATAAGTATGTTATAGTTCCAACAAATTTAGTGAGACCTATGCTGAAAGGTTTTATGAGTGTAACAAATATGTATGATTAGTTCATAAATCGACTCTTGTTTTATTTGTATAATATAAATTTTCGTTAAAGTCATACTGAAAGGAACTT
Source organism: Saimiri boliviensis (assembly GCF_048565385.1). Taxonomy (NCBI): domain Eukaryota; kingdom Metazoa; phylum Chordata; class Mammalia; order Primates; family Cebidae; genus Saimiri; species Saimiri boliviensis. Next base: position 15,442,727 of record NC_133463.1, read on the forward strand.
ACAGTCTGCAATAGGAAAGGTCACTGGGTAAGAATGCTTAAGCAATAGAAGTCACTATGAATTTCGAGACCATGCTAGTTCATCCTGAACCGAGTGAATTCTGTTAAGATGAGAAATAATACATAGTTCCTCTGTAGTGAGTAAATCTAACTGCAAGAAATTAAATCTGATGACCAGAAAAGGGAACAATCAGTGTGCATCTCCGAAGTTTGCATGCAGGTAAATTGCCTTGCATTAAACTGAATTCAGTAGCTGAAGCAATTATTTTTGTATAATATTTTCCCTTCAGAGAATAACTGCAAATGATGCAGGTAGCAAACCAACAACCAAAAAAATGACCTAAATGTTTTATTATCAATAAAATGCTGTAACTGTGAAGGTAAGTGAATGGCAAACCAACAACTAAAAGGAAAAAGGTGTAACATGTTTTATTATTGATATAATTTGAGGCGTACTTATAAAGGTACTTTGAATTCCTTGAACTGAGGAAAATCTAAAACTGTATAGTAACCCTGCCTACTGATACACACTGGGAATGTTAACACCCTTGTGATTCACTTACCATGTACAGCAGTGTAAAAGGATGGTTTCCCCACTGTCGTTTTCAGAGAGGTCCAACCTGGTTACTTTCAGTGCCACCCATGCATAAGTTCAAGGCTTTCCATTTCTTACTAGCTTCCTCTAAGTTTTCAGAGTTCCAACCTCAATTTCAGGCATTTAGGAGTATCCTTGGCCACTGAAGTGGAGACTGTCCTCACAGTAACCTTGGAATGCAAACGTGCCTCAGTTATGCTGCATAGCCTGTGAGCACCCTCTGGACCTCTCCGTAAAGGTCACATATGAATCATGCTCCAACATGGTCCCCTGACACTGAGACAGAGCTCACTCTTGGAGGGAGTGGAGGCTGGGAAATCAACAAAAGCTGACTCTGCTCCTGCATCCTCAGCCCTCGAGACCAGTGTCCTGGTCCAGGGACTGCTTTGGCCTCTCTCCATCACTCCTTCTTCTTCTTCCTGAGCCACATGGGTGGTTGCAGTCTTTAATTTATTCGGAAGTCAAAGCCCTGGTCCCTAATCTGTTCTTTTCAATCTATTGTTTATGATCAAAACATTATTATTTTAGCTCTTCATATGTTAACACCCCAGAAATACTAAAGGGCATCTCTTAAGGATCAAAAGCCAGACTATTTTTTTCCATTAAGAGCTCTGAAAGTATATTTTAAAACATAAAGATTTAGGTTTGTCTTCTTTGTTCTTGTGATTGATCGTGGTGCAATTTTCTTGAAACAACTGAGGAGGAAGGACCTGGCTTTCCTGAGGGTATAAGAAATGATCAGGACTTCAGAGGCGGAAGACAGCAAGTAAGATAGGATACCACATCATAGCTAAAAGTAAAGACTGCACAGGCTTACGTCTCAGCTCTACCACTAATGCTGTGCTACCATGGACAAATTAAGTTACCTCGATGTGACTTTCTTTCCTCACCTACATTAGTTTCTCCTGACTGCTTCAACAAGTCACCACAAAACTGATGGCTTAAACCACAGAAATTTATTTTCTCATCGTTCTGAAGGCCAGAAGTCTGAAATCTGCTTCACTGAGCTGAATCCAAGGTCTTGGCATGGCCATGCTCTCTCTGAAGATTTAGAGGAGAATTCTTCCTTGCCTCTTCCCCCTGTCCATGGCTGGCAGCAGTCCTTGGTTGCCACATCCCAGTCTCTGCCTCTATGGTCACATTGCCGTTGCCTCTTCTTCCTTGTGTCTAATTTCTCTCTGCCTCTCTAAGAATACATACAATTTCTTTTAAGGTACGCTCAGATAATTCATGATAATCTCCCCATCTCATGACCCTTAATTCAATCACGTCTGCACAGTCCTTTTATTGCCCTGTAAGGTAAAATTCATAAGTTCCAGGGAACAGAAGCTAAGTATCTTTGGTGGAGAAAATTATTTGGCCTACTATAAATTAGGTTGATAATAAAAGACTTACATGAACATCCAAGAACATAATATGTGAAATTCACTTAGAACAACATCTACCATGCCATAAAGCATTCAAAAATATATTGCCCATGATAGTGATATTCATGATGATGTAGCAACAAGAAAATGCAGCCAAAAAGTTTCCAGGAAGAAACTATTTTTAAATAAAAGTATATGGAAGATCTCATCTCTCGATTTTGTTTAATGTGTGTTACCCTTAAAATGCTAATATTAATCAAAGGATTATATCTCCACCTTGAATAATCACAACCCGATAGTTTAGGCATATAATACATGCAGTCACTTAAGGCTTTGTCTTCTGTTACTTTTCGTGTGAAATTGAAATCACTGTAGCAATTTCATCCACCCTGAATTCTTCCTAAGGTCAAAGTCAAAGATGTGTTGTAATACAATTGTCTCGTTTTGCTCTTTTGTCTCCTACCCACCTAGGACACCGATCTAATGACATTCAATATCTCTGTCCATCGGTCATGGTGGAGAGAACATGGGCCTGGCTGTGTCAGAAGAGTGTTGCCTCCCTCAGCCCATGGCATGATGGACGATTACACGTACGTCTCTGTCACAGGCTGCATCGTTGACTTCCAGTACCTGGAGGTCATCCACAGTGCCGTCCAAATACTACTCTCTGTAAGTGTCAATTTTATGTCATTTTCTGATCATAATTCTTCTTTATTGGAGTTTTTTTTCTCCACACCTCCCTGGTAGATAGTGCCACAGATAAACACACAGAGAACATCTTTTCAACAACAGAAATAGCAGCAATTTTGGTACCATTAGTATACCTGATGGCAGGTTACACCTTTTTTCTCTTGATACCTAGGCGTTTTGTTTTTAGAAGCATTTCTTTTTTTTTTTAATTTATTTATTTTACTTTAGGTGCATACTATATCTGGCATTTCTCCCCATGTTATCCCTCCCCATCCTCCACTCCTTCCCCAAGCCCTGCTGTATCTCCCCTACCCACCTCAACTGCCCCCAGTGTGTGATGCTCCTCTCTCTGAGTCCACGTGTTCTTGTTGTTCAACACCCACCTATGTGTGAGAACATACAGTGTTTGGCTTTCTGTTCTTGTGTCAGTTTGTTGAGAATGATGGTTTCCAGATTCATCCAAGTTCCTACAAAGGACATGAACTCATTGTTTTTTATGACTGGCTACATAGTTCCATGGTGTATATGTACCACATTTTCTTTGTCCAGCCTATCATTGATGGGCATTTGGGTTGGCTCCAGGTCTTTGCTATTGTACACAGGGCTGCAATGAACATATGTGTGCATGGGTCTTTATAGTAGAATGATTTATAGTTCTTTGGGTATATACGCAGTAATGGTATTGCTGGATCAAATGGAATTTCTATTTCTAGATCCTTGAGAAATCGCCACACTGTCTTCCACAATGGTTGAACTAATTTACACTCCCAACATCTGTGTAAGAGTGTTCCTATTTCTCCACATCCTCTCCAGCATCTGTTGTCTCCAGATTTTTAAATGATCTCCATTCTAATGGGCATCAGCTGATATCTCAGTGTGGTTTTGGTTTGCATTTCTCTAATGACCAGTGATGATAAGCATTTTTTCATATGTTTGTTGGCCTCACATGTGTCTTCTTTTGAAAAGTGTCCGTTCATATCCTTTGCCCACTTTTGAATGTGGTTGTTTGTTTTTTTCTTGTATATCTCTTTTAGTTCTTTGTAGATTCTAGATATTAGTCCTTTGTCAGATAGGTAGATTGCAAAATTTTTTTCCTATTCTGTTGGTTGCCGATTTGCTCTAATGATTGTTTCTTTTGCTGTACAGAAGCTCTGGAGTTTAATTAGGTCCCATTTTTCTATCATGGCTTTTATTACCGTTGCTTTTGGTGTTTTAGTCATGAAGTCCTTGCCTATGCCTATGTCTTTTGGAAGCATTTCTAACTTGAGATACAACTCACACCATTCAATGAAATGGTATCACCATCCACCAGAAGTGGTGCCTTTTCCCTTAGCTACCTCAGGCTCTTCTGCTAATGCCTTCTCCTAGTAATGCACCTCAATTCCAGAAAAAGAAGGATGAGAGCCAATGGCTTATTCTATTTTATAAACATTACATTTCAAATATTTATTTCCTAAAGAATGAATCCCACCAGAGAATCTTTGCATTTTAGTGCCTAAAATCTGGCATTGGAATACAATTCCATATACAGAAACAAGAAGTAAATGATGTGATTAGTCCACAGAAGGTTTGTGTGCCAGGGATTCCTTAAAAGTAATTTTCTTCCATCAGGCTGCCCCACTCACAGTTTGATCACAACGAGGAGTGGAATTAATTTAAGGATGTATAACGTCATCAACAATCTTCCTTTGAGAAGATTGTGGCAAAATACATATGAAATTAAATTTTTGTTGTGAAACAATGTGGAGGCAAATTTTCTTTTTAAAAATGTGTAGGCTGTTTTAAGTTATAAAATAACTCTATTACTCTCTGCTAGACACTAACAGTTTTTATTAATCATCTTAAATGAAGAAAATATTTCTCTAAAATCTTTCATATGTGAACAGATTACTCTCCTTTAAAAAAAAATACTGTAGCAAATTGCTAAACCATTTTGTGCAGTGATGGCATGGCCAGTCCTTTATAATACAGCAGAACACTGTGGAATCCAAAAGCCATTTCCCCATAGTAACTCCAGTTCGAAGGAACAGCAACTATTTATTTGATAAGGAGCTGGACTGTCACATAAAAACATTCCCTAAAGGGCATTCTGAATAAATTGTACATGTTGCCACCTAAAAGTGCTTGTCACTTATAAATGAATTTATCCACAGGTTATTTTAGCAAACATTCAAAGCTACCACCCTGCACACATAGCTCTACACTATTCAGCTTTTGAGAAATAAAAGATTAATTGCTGCTCCCTTACCTTTCTTGTGTAATACACCTGCAAGACAGGATTTTTAATATTTTAGGCTTTCATATTAAAATATATCATGAAATTATTTCATAACTTTCCAATTATGTGTTAGTGGTGTCATTGATTTTTGTATGAATTTCTTGTATTTGTCACTTATTTTATGTGGTTACATTTACAATTATTAGAATTGTTGTTTTGTTGTTGTTCTTGTTTTGTTTTGTGTTTTGAGACAAAGTTTCGTTCTTGTTGCCCAGGCTGGAATGCAATGGCACAATTTCGGCTCAGTGCAACCTCTGCCTCCCGAGTTCAAGTGATTTCCCTGCCTCAGCCTCCCGAATGGCTGGGACTACAGGTGCATGACAACATGTCCAGCTAATTTTTCGTATTTTTAGTAGAGGATGGGTTACACCATTTGGCCAGGCTGGTCTCAAACTCCTGACCCCAGCGTCCCAAAGTGCTAGGATTACAGGTGTGAGCCACTGCGCCCCGCCAGAATTGTGCACATTTGATTTAGGAGAATCCTTCTTATTGGCCAATATGTACTGAAATGTTTGCCTTATTACTCAAAATCAGGGGAGATGGTCACAATATTTAACATCTGGGTCAGCTTGGAGAAGGGGGGCAGGGCTCGGTGTCTCTGCTGGAGGGAGTTACCCCTTTAATTACTGGAATCATAGAAATATTTAGAATAATCTAGGGGAGGGACCGACGGATGTGGCCAGGAAGTTGGTTCTGGGGAGCGGCTCTCCACCGAATGAGAGGGAAGTATTTGAGTGCTTTGCCCACAGACACAGCTCCTCTGTAAGTGTGGCCTGAGCAAGGGCCCCGTGTGAGTGGAGCTTGGAACTGGAAGAAAAGTCACCTCGGTCATAAGCATTCCACAGACTGTGTCTATGCTTGAGGGAACGAATACAATAACTGAACTCAGAAAGGCAATGAAGGTCACGGTTCTCCTGTGAGGCTGTAGCTCCAGGCTCAGGGAGCATCCCTGCTCCCAACCGCCTGTGCCCGGGCCCCCAGCTCTCGCCAGCCCCTCCTTCCCTGCGCCACGGCAGGGGGCCAGGAGACGCCACCTGCTTCCTCCCCTCCCCAGGCGCTCAGGCTGAGGAGAGGGAAAGTGCTAGGCCCAGAAAAGGTTCTTGTTGCCCTAAAGTCACCAAATCCTAAAGCAGAGTTCCTGTGAATTGTCAGCAACACCAAGTTGAAGATCCGCAGGGAATCCACAGAAAGGTTGTGCACGGTACTGGAGGGAGCAGAAAAATGCAACCCATGCTAGAGGGGAGAAGTCAAAGACAAGCAGGATCCGGCGGAGGGGTGATGAGTACCCCTCAGTGCCCAATGCCCCGTCTCTGCTCATATGCTCAGCACTTCTCAACTGAAGCTGCCCAGTAACCTCCTAAATAATCTTCCCCACCGAGTTTTTCCCTACACGCCATGCATGCCTCCTCCCTGTAAGATGACCACAAAGCACAAATCTAATCGGTCGTGTTCCTTCCGTTCACCCTTCAGTGACACTCATCACGTTCGGGGTGAAATCGGAATTCCCTACTGTGCAAGGGAGGTCCTCACAACCCGCGCCGGCCTGACTCCCTCCCTCCTCTCCTGCAAAAGAACCCTTCCCCTCCCCGAGTCTTCCTCAGGCAGCGGCCTGCGTGGAATGGTTTATCCCTCAAGTCCCTTCTCCCTCCTACCCCAGCTGGGCTCCTCATCCACCTGGCCCTTAGCAGACTTCTTTCCCAAAAACACCTCAGGATATGGCCATTTAATTTTTTAAAAATAGTTAATACATTTAGTTGGTTTGAAAACATAAAAATGTGCAATAAAACCTCTGCCCGGCATTTGGACTCCATATGCCCGGTCCTCCCATCTCTGCTTTCCGACAGGCATCCTGTTTTACTCTTTTGTGTGTGTGTGCCTATGAGTCCAGAGTACCTTTGTGCAAATGTAAGAAAATGTGACTATATATTCTTATCTGCTCCCCACACAAGCTAGCATGTGATATGCACTCTTCCGAGCCTTTCCTTTTATTATTTATTTTGTAGCTATTTCCATATCAGCACTCAATGTATCATTGTTTCTTTAATACTCTCCTATTACATATATTGATGGACATTTGGACTGTTAACTATGCAAATATGAAAATAACTTCAGATGTATATATAACCTGTCTATAATATAGCTAGTATAATATATAGATAGTATGTTACATATTATAATCATATGTCATATAACTATTATACACTGTATTATGCTAAAAATCTGTTTGTGGGCTGGGGAGTGTTACTGAGAGCATTTCCTGGTCCTCACTCGCTCAGGCTGTACAAACTGCCCTGACACCTGAGTGCACTATAGTCATGGAGTCTCTGTTCTATCTACTGGAAGGAAAGATCTTTGCAGAATAGAATTGTGTTCTTTTTTTCACTTGTTCATGTCTGTGGCTTCAGTGGGTAGCACAATGATGACACATAAATATTTCTTGAATGAATAAATGATCAACAAACAAGAGACTGCAAAGTCTGAAATGGGTGAACGCAAAAAGAGTCTACTGAGAAAAACCAGCAGGGATGAATGCATGGAGAAGGTGTAGGAGCAGAGTGAAGCTGTGCTTCATCTGGGAAGTTAAGGAAATGTCAGTAAAATGCTCTTTGCAGTGCATAGCACAGAAGCACTCAATAAATACTAGTTTTGTATTGCTATTACTACTGTTATTATTACATTGCTCTGTGCTTATCCTTATCCTAATTAGACTGGTCCTTCTTTTCAAGGCCAAAGTGTTCCATTCTGGTGGCACTCCATCTACAGAATTCTCAGTTCTTTAGTTCCGCACCTGACACCCATTCCCTGCATGAGAACATAATTCCTGGGATTTTCATAGGACACAGCAATCATAAATCCCTATTAGGAGGGCTGAACTTTTACTTAATATATATGTATTTTCCTCAATCTCGTTTCCCAGAATTCTTTTCTATCCATGCCCCACAAGAGTATTTGGTGGGCTGAATATATTCTCATATTTTTGTGAAAAAAAAAATCTCAGAATTATTACAATGGAATAAAGTGGAGCAAAGATTTCAGTAGCCTGTCAGCAGCAGTAGTATGCTCCTAAAAGCTACACTTTAACTTCTTATTTATCCCATATCCCTATTACCTAGAGCTGTACTGAGCTCACAGCAGCCACTCTTTCATAGTTACTGAGTAAATTGTTGTATATATTTTCTGGATTTTAGATACAGAACTCCAGCGTATGTAATTTTTTTAATTGAAAATAATTTAATGAGGCTATGTCTTGATTTTATTTTATACCATTTGATAAAAACTATCCAGAAAACATGCCGTCAAATTATTTCTGATGAAGATGCTATTTGTTTGGATTGGTGAGGATACCTAGCTACAGGAAAAGGGATAGTCAATCTGCTCCAAGGTTGCAACTCTTTGAGTTTGTTCTTCCACATGTTCTTTATTTCAAGAGTTATTTTAACAAGTTTAGACTGCATTGGTTGCTTTGCTTCCAGTAAGGGGGGTTTCAAAACAATTTCTGGTGAAAATTAAAAACTATGTCTAGTTAAATTTTGAGCATTATAGTTTAGGTATTTTTAAATCAACATTCTTACTCTGAGACTTTAATACTACAGATTTAAAGAAAACACACACACACACACACACACACACACACACACACAAGTATAGCATTTCCTTTTTCTGCTAGAGAATATGAATAAAATATTTCTGTTTGAAAGAATCTCTGTTACCAATTAATGTCATTCTACAGTGCTGTATTTTACTCATTTAGCACCCGAATATCTGAAACATGAAAGCTTACAAAACTGAAACTAAAAAGCAACTTTAGTATTTGTATAACATGTGGCAAGGAAAGGGTCATTATTCATAATACACGATGAGTTCATTTAAATTAGTACTAAAACAATGAAAATTTACTAATTAATTCAATGAACACACAATATGAACAAATGTGTTCATACAAGGGAAAAACATACAAATTGTAAACAATGTGTCATAAAATATAATTATTGATAGTAACCTGATGCATGTGAGTTAACTTTGAAAAATCACTTTCACTAATTTAGCAATTTTTAAAGATAATATTACATATAATTGTAATTCATTTATTGGTAGAGGCAGTCTTTGTCTCAAAGACTATTAAAATGCCCTTACCTTTTGGTCCTGTAACCCCACTCAATGGACTTTCTTCTAAGAAAATAATTCAACAGAAAGAAACAGCTGCCTCCATTACATTTATTTCAATGTTATTTATAATAGCAAATCTGGATATGTATATATACATGCAATTAAAGACATGGCATAACAATTTATAGTATACAAACGTGATGAATAGAAAGCAATAACTATGTAAACTTTTAAGACCATATATAAAAATGTGAAAAGGTTTTTCACAATTCAAGGAGGTAATCCAGGAAGAAAGTTTAGATACAAAAAGATGCAGAATGCCTTCCCAAAAAAATGTTTTTACACATTGTATGATATTTTAAATAATGCAGTTTAATTATCATATTTGTATATTTGATTTGTATAGAACAGCAGAAGAGATGTTATAGTTGCTTTTCTTAAATTATCAACCAATCCTAAATCTCATGATATTTATTTGATCATTTAGAGGCACTCATAAATCTTAGTTACTACAAAATATTTCACTTCAGTGGACTGCCCAGTTCTGGGGTTAATAAGTCAATAATAACGAAATGCAATTTGAGGCCCTTTTTAATTTTCAGTGTTAGTTATTTACTGGCAAACATGGATTCTTATGCTCATGTTGACTAGTAGACACACACACACACACACACACACACACACACACACACCATGGAGCTTTTATAACTAGAGAAAAATCCTAATCTCTAAACTTGGAAAAGATTTTTAAAACTCACCTTATTGATTTCTCTTTGCAGCTAATTTTACACATATATGGTCTTGAATCCTCATTGTCAATATCTTCTCCCTTATATCTAATACGTGACAAGTCTCATTCTTTAACATCGTTGGTGGTTGTCACCATGGTCGGAGCTAGGGTCCTATGAGAATTGGTTTTCCATCATCCCTATGTCTTTCGCATTATGTCTCTGTTCACATCATTCATCACTGCTCTCTTCCCTTCATATCAGACACATTCAGCTTAAAGATAAATTAAAACTCAACAGAGAAGGGAAAAAAGTAACATTAGACCACAAAGTGTCCTGTTGAATCTCTGTTCCCCAAAGGTTGCATAGCTGTCTATTCATCTGTTTATGCAGTAAATTGCACAGTGACAGGCCAAACAATACTATTGCTGCTCCAGTAACATGCTCACAGAGTGTAAGATTGTAAGTCAAAAGATAAGTGAAACTGAAATTTTGAAATACATCCCAATTACTTTTAATTGTACCTCTCCAAAAGTGTAAATATAGTTAAAAGTATTTTTTAATTTTTGTGTTAACATATGCATTTATTTATTCAGTATGCTCTTGGAGCCTCTCTCTGTGCTTTTCAAATATGAACTCACTTAATTCTCAAAATGACCCATGAGGGTGGTGTTAGTATAGTCATTTAACAGGTGTGAAAACTGAGCTATATGGAGAAGTTTAAAAATGTGCCCAAGATCCCACAGCTTGTGAGTGAAGGTGGACCTCAAACCCAGGCAAACAATTTCTCATCATGTGAGAAAAGGGAACTTCTCCTTGCAGCACCTTGCAGAGTTTGGGGGTAAACTTTGTCAGGCCTGTAAAGCTATGAAAAGCTCCTGTTGGACTGCTGGGATTTAATTGCAGCTCCACTATCAGAAAGTAAAAATGGAAGTAAGATTATGTCTACTAGTTAAAAGATTTGCAAATAGTTAAAAATGTTTCCTTTCACCCTTGAAAACATCTCTCAAGAGAACAACCTTTCTGGTTGTTGTTTTTAATGGATTATTTCAACATTTGTCAAATGCTAAATATAATAGACTCTTTTTTTCTTCCTCTTCTTTGTTTGCTTGCAAGGACTTTCCAGGGGCTAGTAAGAGGAAAGAAATTATGACCAACCTCTCCTGTCCCAAACACCTCCCAGAACTACCCTTTTCCCAGAAAAATATATTTTTATATAAAATGGATAGCTTCTGCCCATACCAAATTTTGACCTGCTTCTTTGAGCTAGATAGAACTATGAAAGATTTAGGTTGAGTTGCTACCCATACACCATCTCTGGTCTCTGTATTCTGCTCCATCCTCAGAAAACTAAAGCAACAATTTATCTAAAGTTACACTTACCCAAGGAATCGTTTATTGAATCATCACAATATTGAGAGGAGTTTGTGGCTGTGTGAGAAGAATTTCCATGCCAAAAATATTCAAATGGTTTTGGCACAAACATTTGTGTTCACAAGCCAGGGTACACCTGGTCAAATTGGGCTTGGAACTGTCCATTTAGTGAGCTGTGATTTTAAGTCATTTCTTTCTCTGTATTTGTATCTATGCAGTATATCTCTTGGTGAAATGTGCATACATTATTTTCAGACTTATGGAAATATAATTAACATACCATGCAATTCATCTTTTTAAAGCATAAATTTAATAGTTTTCAGTCTATTCACTGATATGTGCAACCATCACCATGGTCAATTTTAAGACATAGTCATCATCTTGGAAAGAAAGTACCACCCTTAACTACCACAACCTATGCCTTCTTCCTCCCTAGCTCTAAGCAACTATTAATCTAATTTCTGTCTCTATAGACTTACCTGCAACTGGATAGGTCATATAAAAAAAAACACATAATGTGGTCTTTTGAGTTTGACTTCTTTTACTTAGCACATATTTTTAAGGTTCACCTATGTAGCATGTATCAGAACTTCCTTTTTAATGGCTGAATAATACTCTATCATATGTTTACTTTTAATATTTGTGCCTGTCACAGACATATGTACAATATTTAGCAGAATTTTCAGAGCTAAAATTTAAATTTAGATAGCCTTCACCTTTCCACTGATAAATTCTAAGAGGAATTTAGGCAATCCACTGTATATTTGATTTACGTAATATCAGATGTTCATCTTCTGGAAACATCTGGGTTACAGATAGCAACTGACAGCTCTTACACAGATATCTGGTTTTATATAAATCCAATATTATGGTTATCTGTCATTTGTCCACAGCATCTGTAGCTTTTAACAATTTAAAGTATATGAACATTTAGAGCTTATATTCTTCTTATACCATAACATTCTTCATAACAGTATGCATATGATTAGTTTTTTTTTTTCTGTATGTCAATCAGTTACCCGAGTCACAAATTTCATGCCATCGCTAAACAACAGAATTCAGTCTCTTGAGCCCTGATGCTCATGATTACCCCAGACAGACATGTTTGTAGGTCTTCATAAATTATTACCACTACACTTAAATATTGTTTCATCACAGAAATGAAAAACTTAATTAGAAATCATATCTAACACAAAAGGCATTAATATAGAAAATCTGAGATCTTTTTAATAATTAAGACAAACATTGTGACTGAGGGCTTATGGAAGTATTAAAGGCAAGAAAGCTCATTTTATTGGTGCTTGCATCCCCAAGCTCTCAGCACAGTGCTTTTACAGAGTAGGGGCTTCTGAGTATGTTTCTCTGAATGAATGAAACAGCCTGTTTTCATTTAGAAAAAATATAAAAAGTGATATAAAATTTTCTTAATGAAATTAAAATTTGGTAATTTCAAGAAAGATGGAAATGTATTTGAATGAACTCTTGTTATTATTAAAAGCTACTTTTGTCAACCTAGTAGTTACTTGAACCTAAGGCTAATGGTTAAAAATCTACCAACATCTGAATAACATTAAATTATCCTAAGTAAAGCATCAATAAAATGAGCTTTCTTGCCTTTAATACTTCAGATGGAGACTGAGGCAGGAAAATAGCTTGAACCTGGGAGGCAGAGGGTGCACTGAACCAAGATCATGCCATTGCACACCAGCCTGGCTGACAAGAGCAAAATTCTGTAAAAAACAAAAACGAAAACAAACAAAAAAAATGGAGCATTTATTTGAGCTGAGAAACAAATGAAGTCATTTAAAGACTGGAGCTAAGAATATTCCAAGGGAAACAAAGATTCACATGGGTAGAGCTTAACAAATAAAGAGTGATTAAAGATGAAATTAGAGGAGTAAGTAGAGGTTAAAGAAGATGTGACACACAATTTGAGTTTAAGACATTGGGATGGTGTCACCCTATTTCAACCAGAAGAATGGCGTGGTCTGCATTGGGGAAGGCAACTCTGGAACTACTCAAGATAATGGATTGGAGAGAACAAGGCTGTCACAGTAGCCCACGTGAGTGAAGATGGGATCTTGGCTTTGGGTGGTACCAGTAGAAATACAAATGCCTAGACAATAGTCCTTGTGGGAAGAGAGGAAGTGGTAGGTCAGGAAAAGGAAAAAAAGAGCATGAGGCTTAGGTTTGGATTTGAGCCATGGGATAGATGATACGGCTGCTTACTGAGCTGACAAGACTTCAGACATTTTGTTCCACTGGTAGCTTTTACCTCTTTCCGACTTGAATAAAAAGTACAGAACAAACGTAGATTTTGTTAAATATTTTCAATAATTAGAGAAATATTTCTAGATCTATCAAAAAAAGTTACATAGCCTAAAAGAAGCATCCTCTAGAAGCAGGAGGTATGCCTTCTCAGATTGGGAAACCTGGCTACTCCAGTGATTCAGAATGGATTGTCATTTCATAACGGCTTCAAGCAATTAGTGTGGTATCAGCATTTTCATTTAACTAAAAATAAAACTGCTAAGAAGAAAGCAACGGGGAAGTGGTATTCTTTATTTAAATTGATTAATGTAAACAGCTCTTTCATTTAAAATTGATTTATATAAATTCAAGAAAATATTTGCAATGCACAATTATTGCTTAGTAGCAAAGACAATCAGGAAGTCCCACAGACAATAAAACATGAACACTTAAAATCTTCAGGATACACAAAGCTTTTAATTAATGAGCTAAACTAATCCAAATGAACAGGGAACTGTGTTGTAAGGCTTGGCTGTAATGGATTTTAAAGCCAATGATTATAAGATGAAGATTCATAGCTACCGTAAGAGTTAAAGAAAGAGGAAAGAAATATGAAAAGTGGCTCAACAGTCAAAGACAGGTTTATTTGGGAGAATAAACCTGAGAAGGGCTTCTGGCCGATTTCAGTCAGGAAAATTCTCTCTTAGAGACTAAGAGCATTTAGGGGTTCAGGGCGAGAAAACATATCATAAGCTTGGAATGTTTCTGTGTGAAGAAGTTTATTGTGGGTTGTAATGTCTCTGGCCAAAGAGAAGGTTATCTTGGGGCTGACATCTCTCCTGTTGGGGAGGTTATCTCTAGAGGTTGATATGTGTCTGGTTAGGGAGGGGTTTATCTTAGGATTGGAATGTTTCTGGTCGCAGATGTCATTTGTGGTTTATAGTTATGCTGATGCCTTTTGGGTTGGATTTAGGCAGTTTTTGATCAAGGGGAACTTTAAAATGGCAGTGCTTGTCCAAGATGGCAATGCCCCTGCTCCATCAGCTAACCTTTACTGAACATATGCTACGTGCCTGGTCTCTTTCTTTGAAATGCTATTTTTCAGAATCTTCTTGAGAATAGTGTAAGGTAGGCTTTATTATTTCTATATATGAAAAAACTGGGTCATAAAGAAAATAAATATTTTGTTCAAGGTCCTGTGGTCAGTGTTGGGAAGAGGGCATTAATCTTGGTTCTGACGTATCTCAAAACTGCTGTACTTACTGAGGATACTTTTTCAGTACATAGAATGAAAAGTAATGTACAAATAAGTGTATTTTCAAGACAGAGTCTTACTTCGTTACCCAGGCTGGAGTGCAGTGGCATGATGAGAGTAACCACAGCCTTGAACTCCTAGGCTCAAGCAATCCTCCTGCCTTAGCTTCCTAGACACCTAGAACTATAAACCTGGCCAATACTTAATTTTTTTTTTATAGATACAGGGTGTCACTACGTTGCCCAGGCTTGAAGTTTGTGTATTTTTAAATATTTGCCTTGGAAAGATATTAGAGTTGTAAAGAATTAATTGGGAAATTTTGTCTGATAATGTTATACAAGTCAAAATCCTCAAATCATGAGATTTATGTGTCCTACAGGTAGTGAACAAAGAAAACAAAGCTATTCTCATTCTCATTAATGGAATTAATTATCAGAAGGAAAATCTAATTATCAGATAATTTTTTAGGTGGGGCTTTGGAAGATTTTTCTATGCTTACAGGAGAATATAAAATTATGTCAGGTTCAGGTACTGGATGAAAAAGAAATAGGGAAATCAGAGCATGAGTGTACAATTCATGAAAGGATTTCATTTTCTTATTCTGGAACCCCTTCTCAAACTGCTAGTACTTCCTTCAGCCCCTCTAACTTTCAGATTGATGGAAAGGCCCTGCCTAAGCAGAACTTACCTGCCCCTAATGTAGAAGTGTGCTCTCATTTCGACTCTTTCTTTCTTGAGCAGATGTGGTAACTTCAGTTTTGATCTTCTTTCCTGACTATTGAGTCAGAATTTATATTTGTATAGGAGCTACATTGTAAGAAAGGGTGAGTCAACAAAAATCTAATACCTTTTATATAAGAAGTTAATTATATTAACTTAATTAATCTCAAAATCTGTCTTGATGCTGCAGATGATTCTATGAGATTTACTTGAATAAAATAATGCTTTAAAGCATATTCAAGTAAATATATATCAGATATAAATTGTCAATATATAACTGTCTCTATATGTGTGTGCATATATAATTACCATAAATGAATTTTTTTCATCTATTAAACAGTATTTTATATTACACTTCAGTACAGGACTTCCTATAAGATTAGTGTTAACATTCAACTAGTATTTCATTAAAATTTTAAAAATATACTTGAAAAACAATTAAAATTTGATCAAATCAATTCAGAGTATTTATTTCCGAATTGTTTTGATACTACTTTGCAAGTTACTTGAATCTTTCTTGCTTGCTTTATTTCCAGTGTAGTCATTAACATCAAGCAATGATTGACTTACTTTTGGCCTAGCACTAAACCAGGTAGATTTAAAGCATGTTGACATAGACCTACGCTGATGATTATTGGTTATTAGAATAACACAGAAGAAAAGAAAAAAATTATCTGACAACTATTATATACAGGCATTTTTCTAAGTGCTTTATTAACCATTTGCTGTTCCTAGCAATGTTATCATTAACTCCATTACACAAATAAGAAAACTAAGGCAAGAAAATGCTATTCGGCTTGCCCAGTGTCACATACCTAACAAGTGGCAGAACTGAGATCTGAAACCAGGTACTCTGACTCCTCTAGGTGTCTGCTAAACACCCCCTCTGTATTTTGATACTCTGATAAATATTACCTTCAGAATTGGCTTCCAGTGAGAAAGGAAGGAGAAAATCCAGTAAAGGGTAGATTATTGAGCAAATTATCCACTAGGAGTGACAGGGCTCAATTCCCTGGTGACTTCCCCACTCAATTCAGAGTATGTTCTATACAGCTCAGAAATTCCTCACTGAGGAGTAAAGAAGCTGGAGTATTTACTTGTTCGCCAAATCCTATCCCTATTTAGTTGAGGGCTTTCTAAAAACATTAAACCTTTGACATTCCAGGATGCCCTGCTTAGGGCTTGAGCGGGTTCCCCTGGGGACAGAAAAAGACCCTGCCCCAGCAAGCATCACAGTAGCCAGAATGTAGGAAAACTCTCCATTATAGCTTAAGGTTAACTTGCAGCTTGGCCACAAGAATACGGAGCAGGGGATCCAGTAAGGAGCCGTTGACAGCTATTATCTTTGCCTGCCAATTTCCATTCCCTTAACTTTTTATAATAGTACCTCATTTGCCTTTTAGTTAACTCTTTCCTTCTGCATGGTGAAGGTGGGTTCTTATTAGAGTGGGGCTGACCCCACTATCCTCCAGCCTCTGGAGAATATGCAGTGACATGAGACTCAGGAATTGTCAGTCTGCGGATTTCTTGCTTTGGATATAATAGTTGGTTTAGGGATAGTCATATGAGATAAACTGGTCCCTGCAACTTAACTCAATGACTCTCAACTATTGGAGATAAATTCTCCCATCTAAGGCTGCTGAATTAGGAGGGCATACACCTGAAGAGGCTGGTAGCCAACTCATGGAGAGCACCTACAAGAGAGCAAAGAAGGGCTGAATAAAAGAAAGACACACAGATAGAGACAGGCAGGCAGAGGATCCAGTTATGCCCAACCTAACTCTACCCTTGGACTTTTCAATTACGTGAGTCAATAAACTCTCTCACTCCTTTTTTTTCTTAAATCAGTTTGAGGAGAGTTTCTCTTATCAGTATTATTTCTTTATCAAAATGTTTTTAGTGTCTGCATAGTCTCTTAACTTGTGAGTGTTTTTCACCTACTTAGAAGCTTAGAGTTCTTAATTGAAATGGACTTTGAAGTCCTCTAGACCAATCTTCTACAATGTAGGAACATCATCTAAGCTGTGCTGGCCAATGTGACAGCCACCATAGAGAGAAGGCATGTGGCAGGTCCAATTGAGAGTGCTTTAAGTAGAGAATACACACTGGATTTGGGAAACATTGTACAAAAAAAAAGATAAAAATCACACAGAATTATTCTATATTGATTATATATCTTAAAATAAAAGTCTTTTGGATATATTGGGTTAAATAGAATATATTGTTAAAATTAATTTCACCTGTTTCTTTAAATTTATTAATGTTGCTACTAGACAATTTAAAATCATATGTACCACTCACATTATATTTCTGTTAGACAGTGCTAGTCCCTGACAAAGGGTGATGCAGCCTCTCCTTGAAAATGCAGCTAATTACCCCTCTGGGCAGCCACATCCATCATGGGACTGCTCCAAGTGTAAAAATGATTTTGTTTCTCTTCATTCAAAATCCATCACTTCGGAACTTCCATCTACGGGCACTTATTCTGCCTCCTGTGTATCATGGAGTACCTACTCCTCATTCATATTCAGCTATTTTTACTTCTTACTGGACGATTGCCACCTAACCTGTCTCTCACAATCTTATGAAATAGGCCATCACAGACATTTTTGACGCCTGCTCTGCTGGCAGGATCTCCTATTTACATTAACAACAGTTGCAGGTTTGTTAGCCACAATCTTTCTGTGCTTAACTAGGCTTCACCTTCTTGTGAAGCTACAGACAAGGTGGAGATTTCTGCTTGAGACTCAGGAAGTTCACTCGGCCCCAAGAGTCTGACTGGGAGAGATGCAGAAGTTAAGAACATTCATCAGGGATATTGGCCCTTGCTCTGAGTTCTGTCATTGGAAAATGAATGTGGACTTTGGGATGAGAAAAGGACAGTTGTCAACAGGAAATAGCAGCTCTGAGTTCATTCTCAGCAGACAGCAGTCTATTCCAATGTAACCTGCTCCAACCTAAGCTTCATTAAGACAGACTGGGGCTGACAAAGGGTGAAATAGTTTTCATGTCATTAGTGTCTTTAATGAAACACCCAAGAAATTTAATTTCCTTCTTAAATTTAACAATCCAAACACATAAGGTGGAATGTAGCAGATCGTTATTTAAGTATGTCATGAAGATTTCAAGTTTTAGTTCTTGATGCCTATTTTCATGATTAAACAAAATTAAAATCTTTTGAGAAAAAAAAAGCCATCGTTTCAAATACTGTTGCCTGTGATTATGATATATTCAAAGTATTTTCATTCAATGTTATGGACATCCATAAAAAATTATGCCTTTTTAATTGAGTTCTTTTTTATTTCAGGCAATTGGCACTCTTGAAAATAAAAACCCATCTGTCCAAAACCAAGTATTTTTTCATTTCTTGTCATTTCAGCTTAAATTGGATCACTAATGTCTGAAATCTACATTTTAGTCTAGTGATCAAACAAAAGTTTTTCTGGAGTAGGGAAAACTTTTTATTGCAAAGAAAGTTCTTAATGAAAAAGGTAAATAAGACAAGTTCAAATGTTTATACCAGGCACTAGGTAGAGCATCTAGGATTTGTGGATAAAATAATATGCCCCAATTATCTGGATATGTAGTTTAAGAAGTAATAAATTGTGTTCTGATGAATCTAATTCAAAATACCAGTACATGCTGACACACTCCAGAACCCATTCAAACGCCCCCTTCCCCAATTGTCTTGTTTCAATTACTATCAACAGCCACAAATTGAAGTTCTGTTGTATGATGCCCCAAACATTTAGTTAACTCAGTTCATTCAACCCAGTTTATTCAATATGCAAAAAATTCACCAATGAATTGACAATCTAATTTTACCAAAATCATTGATCAGAGAGTCATAGCTGATATGGTTTGGCTATGTCCCCACCCAGATCTCATCTTGAATTGTAATTCCATAATTCCCATGTGCAGTGGGAGGGACCTGGTGGAAGGTAATTGAATCATGGGGGCAAGTCTTTCCTGTGTTGTTTGCATGATAGTGAATAAGTCTCACAAGATCTGGTGGTTTTCTAAAGACATCACAAAAATAATAAAATTACAGGCCAATATCTGTTGTGAACATAGATATGTCAATCTTTTTTCAGGCACTGACAATCCAAATCCAGCAACATATGAAAAGTTTTAATTTCAGATGAAAACCACAACAAAATAGTCACTTCACACCTACTAATTTGGCTATGATTTAGAAAGACAGACAGTTATAAATGTGGGTGAAGATGTAGAGAAATTAAAATCCTCATCCACTTCTGTTTCAAAGTGTAACATGATGCAGCTGCTTTGAAAAACAGTGTGATAGTTTCCCAACAAATTAAATATAGAGTTTCCATGTAAACCAGCAATTTTCCTTCCAAGTATATACTCAAGAAAATGAAAACATAAGTCCACACAAAAATTTGTACACAAGTGTTCACAGCAACTTATAATAGCCAAGCCATAATGTCTAACTCAATAATGTTTGTACAACGAAATGTTATTCAGAAATAAAAATAAATGAATCACTAGTATACACTTCAAGGTAGATGACCCTCAAAAACATTATAAGTTAAAGAAACCATTCACAGAAGACCACATATTGTATGATACTATTTATATGACTGTATGTAACAGGCAAATTTGTAAAAACAGAAAGAAGATAAGTGGTCATTTATACACCGAATGGGGCGACGAGGAGGGGGAGAAATGGGAATGACTATTAGTGAGCATTGGGTTTCTTTTGGCAATTAAGTGAATGTCTAAAATTAGATTGTGGTGATAGTTGCACAGCTCTGTGGATTTACTAAAAATCACTGAATTGCTCACTTTAAATTGGTAAATTGTATGCTATATAAATTACATCTTAATTAAACTGGTTTTTAAAAGTTTTCTATACTATGACCAAGGGGAATTCATTTCAGGAATGCAAGATTAGCTACCGCCCGGAAATACAGTCTTTCTCTGCTTTTTTGTGTTAAAAATAATAATGCTATGAATAGACATATTGCCATCTTTTTAGAGAGTTGTTAAGAGACAATACATCAGCCTCCCAAAGTGCTGGGGTTACAGGCATGTGCCACTGCACGTGCCTATTTTCTTTTTGAGTTTAAAAATAAGCTGGAAAATGACACAGGAAACAGACAAATGGAAATGAGAATATGAGCCTTATTTCTCATAAATCCAGTTGAAGAGCATGGCTTTAGATAGGCAACTAAAGTGGCTTTCTAATCCCTGCCTCTCAAACTGAGCACCCTCACAAGTGGTCAGCCAGGTGTTCCCCATAAGGCCACTACTCAAATAAGAGGCAGATAGCAAATCATGCTTTCTGGAGGCAAGCTGGTTCTCCCATCCCTACTTCCATACCACCACCCCCATGTCCCCTCCCCTTGCAACAAAAAGAAAAAAGTGCTCAATTCAAGTGCTCCCAACCTGAGCAAAGGAGTTTTAGTCCCTCCAAGGGGATGGAGGGACTAAGGAATAGAGATAGATGATACTCCCCTGACAAGTGGTCTTGCAGAGCTACTGACACTAGACATGTGGAATCATAATTAAACTTTCCGATTATAAATAAATATTTGTGGAATAAATCAGTGACTAAGAATAACATAGTTAACAGTCTAGTACTGAATTGTTTTTATCCCATCTGGGGTAGTATTTTTGTTAAGTGCCTTTCATTT
The DNA here is from genome assembly GCF_048565385.1 of Saimiri boliviensis. Classification (NCBI taxonomy): domain Eukaryota; kingdom Metazoa; phylum Chordata; class Mammalia; order Primates; family Cebidae; genus Saimiri; species Saimiri boliviensis. Next base: position 15,463,750 of record NC_133463.1, read on the forward strand.
TTATATATTGCAGGGAGGGACAGTTTGAGGATGATCAGGGCTTTCTAGTAAAACCCTGCCCCACTCCTGTACTCCTAAGGGATTGCCACCTGCTTTGTAGAGTGGCCGAATTCTACTTCACTACTTATCTACTCATACAAAAGGATTCATGTTGAATTACCTAGCCACGTTGAAAAAAAACAAATACAGGGTGTCCATAATGGCTGATCCAGGGAACAGTAACAGAAGGGCACAAGAAAGAAAATTGGTCTTGTAATTGCATTCTGTCAAACAGCTAGATAAGCAGCCAGTAGTTTTGCATTAGAATCCATTTGGTTATCCTATTTACAATGAGCTAGTAATCCCATAAATATTTATTGCTGAACTATAAAAAAAAAAAAGCAACATAAGCTTTTGCACTTTGAGCAAGGTCTGTAACATCCATGGTGTCAGTAAAGTATGAAACCGTGATGATTTGGTTACTTCTTAATATGTTAGCGTCTGGAATGCACTTGGCACATGTGAACACTTTGAATGCAGTTGTCAGTGCCTGTTCCTGGAGGACAATTGTAAGCATATGTTTCAGTAGGTGAGCTATCAAACCCACAGCTGCTCTCTACCCTGAACCCGAGGCAGGACAATAGGAAACCCAGAGATTAGCAGATTTAACCTTGAATGGTTGGGAACAGGGATCAATCCATTCTGAGTACAACAAATGCAAGGACAGTAGAAGAAAAACAAGAAAGAAAATACTTTTCTGGAGATGATTGTGTATCTGTGTACATTACATAATGTTAATCCTTCGTTGTGACTTGAGGAAAATAACTGATGCTTTCCTTGAAAGGCATGGTATTCCACAAGCAATAAGCACATTTCATTTCCAATTTTATATGCTGTATGTGTCAAGTAAATAAATATTAGAAACATCGCTTATAGTTTTACAGATATTTTCGTATTCTCTTTACTCTCTGAAAGATTTAGGCAGCTAATAGTAAAAGCACAAAAATTGAAAAGACAAAAAATAGCTATTAATAAAACAAAGAAAACAGTCGAAAATAAGAAAAAGGTAAAGAAAAAGAAGAAAAACTGCTGCCCCAAAAATCTCCAATAGTTAACCATGATACTTAATTATAAACATCCTGTGTAAACAGGGCAAAGAACAAAACTCAGTGAAAAAATACTGTCATCCTCTTATTTTAAGTTACGCGAATTTCTCAAAACTGTACATCAATACACTTTTTTTCTTGCTGCCTTGGTGTGATGATGAATACCAATAGGCAGTGAGCTCTGTGTGTGTGTGTGTGTGTGTGTGTGTGTGTGTGTGTGTAGCAAGAATTCCAAAAGGAAAATAATTATTCTCTCTTAAATATCTGCTGTATGTCTAGTACTTTTCCAGGCACTGGGGATACACAGAAAACAAGACAGATACGGTCTTGTCCTCACTGCACTTAAAAGCTATTGAGAAAGACATGCTTTGAGACAAGTAACTTCAACTCTGATAAATACTACCCGCAGTGATGAGTGCATAATCCTCCCATCACAGATAGCAAGGAGATTCTACTTAGGTCTGGTCAGCAGAGCATTTATCTCTGCCTGGGTGAGTGGTAGGTTTAAATATGCTTAGCTTTAAATTCTATCTTGGCCAATACCAAGCCCCATATCCTGATTGATACCAATTATGTTGAAGTATTACTAACAGTGTAAACTCCTATTCCTCTATGTGAGAATTAGTTCACTTTAAGGTGTTTTGACTTTCACTCATATAATAATTGAAAACTTCTCTGTGAAAAAACTATTATCCATCTTCATAACAGTTTCCAGAAAAATTAACAGCCCTATGTTAACAAAAGGCCCAAAGGTAAATATTATTGAATATATTTTTGTTTGTTTTTGTTTCTGTGCTGATTGTTCAATTTTTTTTTTTGGCTTTATCGAGGTACAGTTGACAAAAATTGTATATATTCAAGGTGTACAACATGATATTTTTATATGTATGCATTGTAAGATGATTATCACAATCAAGCTAATTAATGTATTTATCACCTCACATAATTCCAGATATCACCACCTCTTTAGTTGAATTCATGACCAGCAATACTAATATAAAAATTACAATGATCTGAGACCTCTTATCTTCAACCATACACATGTAAATGAAAATCTGATGGCTTCACTGTGAATACTCCTAAATATCTTCCTGTCTTCCTTTCTGCATCTATGCAGCCACTGCCTTAATTTAGACTTGAAACAGTTCCTGAACAGGTCTCCCTTCCTATATAGCTCCACCTTTTAAAGTTATTGTCTATGTTTCTAAAATGTAAATCTCAGTATTAACTTATCAACTTAAAAAAAGTTAACGTCTCTACCAGAGTCCATTCCAAACCAGTATTTTCAATGAATTACAGTATAAAGTAGCAGATTCATTTAACCTATTCTCAAACTTTCAACAAGAGAAAGTATACATTCGCAAGGAAATTGGACTGTTATTTCAAAGGCCAGACCATTCATTTTCTTGGCTATAATTCATGCAGCACGTCCAACAATTATTTGAATGGAGACATTGGATATAAGTTGCATCTGGTACTTTCAGTTTTAAAGTACTGGGGTTTGTTTTTTGTTTCCAGGCTTATTTCTCGCCACGTGTCAGTGGTGAAGAATAATGAATGTGATGTTACTGCATGATGACTGCCTTTCGATTTTGAGTTTTTGAGTTGCTCGAGATCTTTTTCTGAAGTTCCATGTGCCCTTGGGTCAATTGAAAGCACACACATGAGTACTTGCTCATGCCAAAAATGGAGAGAAGAATAAAACCTGGTCCTTGTTATCAAGGACCCCATAGCCCTGTAGGTAAGACAGACCTTCAACAGTAAGAATAGCTCAGTGTCATACACACTAACGTGAAGTTAGAGGAACAAGGTATCAAGGAAAAGTAATGAGGAAGGGATCTGGTGACGTCAGGGAACATTTGACAGATGAGCTGCCACATGAATAAGTCTTGAAAGATGAATAGGAATTTATAGGTTAAAAAGTCAGGGAATAATATTCCAGTGAGGAGGGAACAGCACAAACAATTTTATGAAGATATAAAACAGCATGGTACATTCAGGTGAGTGTAATGATTTAGTGTAAAGATTCAATAGGAAAAGTGGCGGAAGATGAGGAACAAAATGGGTAGGTGGGTACTAAACCATGGAGGGCTTCCTACTCTGTCAATGCCCGAGGTGGTACACATAGGGCACACTGTTAGGTTGAGCCATAGAGATTAACTTTTATGTTGGTCAAAAGAGTCAACTATTGGAGTTTCAGAGATTCAAACTACTACAAATCATCCGTGGAGTCTTAAGTCACCTTCAACTTTGGCATTTTGAAGTGAGTTTGTTTAACCTAACACATTTGGTTGTGTGAAAAGGAAGCCCGCTCAATGTTTTTCAGGTAGTGGGTAGGTTTACAGCGGGAAATAAAATTTAAAAAAAAAAAAAAAAAAACCTCCCAAAAGTCCAAGAACAAGAGCTGGACTCAGCTGATAGAAATAATCCCCACCAGCTGTGCGCGGTGGCTCACGCCTGTAATCCCAGCACTTTGGGAGGTCGAGATGGGTGGATCACGAGGTCAACAGATCGAGACCATCCTGGTCAACATGGTGAAACCCCGTCTCTACTAAACACACACACACACACACACACACACACACACACACACAAATTAGCTGGGCATGGTGGAGCACGCCTGTAGTTCCAGCTACCCGGGAGGCTGAAGCAGGAGAATTGCTTGAACCCAGGAGGCGGAGGTTGCAGTGAGCCGAGATCGCGCCATTGCACTCCAGCCTGGGTAACAAGAGCGAAACTCCGTCTCAAAAAAAAAAAGAAATGATCCCCACCCTACCTTCCCCACAGCACTGCTGTTTTCTTATAGATCGATTTTACTTTTCTGTCTCTATCAATTGATGTTTCTGACTTGTGGTTTCTGCTCCCTCATGCCTTTATCTCGCTGTAGGCATGGCACCCTGAGCTCGTCTCCAAATCAAAACTTTCTGCTTCAGCTCTCAACAACTGAGAACAGTACAAACCTGTTTTGAAATCCTAAAAGGACGAATCTCATTGATTGAGCTCATGATATTTCTAGGCTGTGAGTTACTGGCCAGTATATGAACTGGCTGTCTGTCTTTGAGTCCACTACCTATCGGTAGGTCCAGTATCTGTGACTGTGGGAATAACATGGCAACATAGTGGTAGGAGGGTGAATGGGACCACTTCCCTCAGAAGTGGTTCTGGGGAGCAGGCCTGTTGAGGATGAGCAGCTCTGCTTATTTCTCCCAGTAAATTTGGCATGAAAGCCTCTGAGTTGATTCTAGAGGTCTAAGAAGACCTAATCTTTAGCATTGAAGTTTCAGCTCTCAGAATCTCTAAGATATGCATCCTAAATGTCATTACCCAGAATGTCTATAATCTTCATCAAACCTGATATTTCTACATTATTTAATTCCTAATATAGCTGGAATTTGAGCCAAGGGGGGAAATCACTAAGTCACAACAGCAAGACGCCCTGTTTTATTAACTAAATGCATCTGAGTATATAAGCAATTGTTGCCACTCATTTTTCTACCTACTCACATTGGATGTCCTTGAATATCTGCTTTCTGGCCTTTAAAGTAAAAGGCCTCTCTTACAAGGTCAGTGGCTACTAGAACACATGTGCTTCCGTCCTAGCAACAGCTTTTTTCCTTCTTCTTATCACCTCTTATGCCTTCTGTTTGTTACCATTAGCAGCCTTTGTGCATGAAGCCTATTAATTTGGGTTCTCCACAGTAAGTAAGGTGGCTTGACTAGTATTAAGTGGCCTCATAATTAGCTGATTTTTTTTAACATGTTCAGATCCTAGTCTGGCTCCAATAAATATCAAATAAAGCTTGAGACAAATGCCATAGACAACTCCTTTTTCACTTCCTATGTAGTGTATAAGTACAGGAAAAATCCATTCAACAGTCACTAATAAACGCTATTAATACTTAAAATGTCATCAGGCAAAAGCAGAGCTCAGTAACAGTACTTATAAAATAGTCCTGGATTCTGAAGCTGCTCTGCAGAAAATCTATACCTGCCCCCTACCAAATCTACATTAAATGCTGTTCTTATATATCTATTAAAGTGTTTCTCGAGGTGAGGAGCTGGGAAGGGAAACACAAGGGCGATGAGAAGGAGAAATAGCGATGTGTTTGAACTCAGCCTTCCTACTAGCCTCATGACCTTTCCTCTCCACCTCCTACACTTTTTACTTATTTATTCGGGAAAGGATTACAAATAATTTCAGATTTCTTGGTAGTTGCCCACAGCCCCATATAATTTGTATTCTAGCATTGAAAAGTCTGATGTGGTAGAAATGTGGAATAGCTTCCTGACACATGGACTGTGAGAGCAGAGACAGTGAGGGGGGTGTAGCTGAAGAACACAGTTCTAGCTGACTCTTGGCTCCTGCTGCTTACTTTATTGCCTTTACCTCTTCTAGCTTGTTCATGCCAATATTTAGCCATCCATCCATCCATCCATATCTTTCCATCCCTTTCAGAGAACTTACTGTGTACCTGTGTCTGTATATAATGGTACCGACAACCACAATTTATCTCAAGCTCAGCCATATCAAAATCTGTAGAGAGCAAGGTCCAGGAATTTGTATAATTACTCACCACTAAAGGTGATTCTGATTATCAGACTACTCTGAGCGCTGCTTATTTAGCAGCTTCATATATGTTTGACCAGGATTGCTATCACCAAGGAGGCCCCCCTTTGGCTTTTCCTTGTCTGCTACTAAAACTTATCCTGATTATTTTCCTCCCTTACAAATGTAACACAGAACAAAACCAAGAACTAATATGCTTAAGGTTTTTGCCAACATTTATTATTGAAATCAATGTTAAAATTCAGATAGAGGTTAGTGAAAATAAAAATGTACTTTTTCCCCCACCATGTTCATGGGTCCCCTGAATTCCATCCACAAGCCCCTTGGGTGCCTGTAGACTCCAGGTTGAGAAGTACTGTAAGCAGGAATTTTGCTGCAGTGCTGTGTAGTGCAAAAGGCACTGACCCAGCTTAGAATCAAGCAGTCTTAAGTTTAGATCCCAGCTCCAGAATTTATTGGCTATTGAACCTTTAGCTAGAAGGTATTTAACCTCTCAATGTCTTCATTTTGTCTTTTTTTAGCTCTAAAATAGAATTGAGAGAATTAGTAACTTAATAACGCTTTATAAGTTTCTAAATTTAATTAGATAACATAGCTTATATCTTGGAACATTATGAATGTTCAAAATTATATTCTTCACCTTTCCCCTTGTTAATCTAAGTCACCTGAAGCATCCTTAGGCCCAGAAAATCAATATTATATGAACTCACTTTAAACACACCAGCTAGTCATGTTTTCAGTTGAAATTACTATGTATTAAACACAGTTTCAAATAAGATGTGTATGTGTGTATATATATGTATAAAATGACCCTAACTCTGCAATTTATGAATCTTTATAACTTCACCAAATATCCAGATCCCAACCAAACCAAGCCTCAAACCCTTTCAAAAACCATTTTTAAAAGTGTTTATTTAGCCAAAAAAAAAAAAAAAAAAAGACTGCCTTCCATTCTCCACTTTTCGTTTGAGGCTTACCAATTAAATGTCTCTCATCTGTGATGTGATTTTAAAGTCCACAGTGGGCCAGGCAGGATGGCTCACACCTGTAATCCCAGCACTTTGGGAGGCTGAGATGGGTGGATCACTTGAGGCCAGGAGTTTGAAACCACCCTGGCCAGCAGAGTGAAATCCTATCTCTACTAAAAATACAAAACGTGGCCATGGCCAGGCATGGTGGTGCACGCCTGTAATCTCAGCTACTCAGGAGGTTGAGGCAGGAGAATTGCTTGAACCCAGTAGGCAGAGGTTGCAGTGAACTGAGATCACATTACTGAACTCCAGCCTGAGCAACAAAGTGAGACAATGTCTCAAAAAAAAAAAAAAAAAAGTTGGCAATGGATGCTAGATACTGCCTCCAATCTCTGCAGGTACTCAAGGCTGCTCAATTTGACTAGATGATTACACTGCCCAAATGCACACGTGATGCTTGGCATTCATCTAATTGCAGACAACCAATCTGAATTCTTCACATGTAGGACTTTGATAACTAAATGTGTCCAGAGATCGATTTGCAGAGCATATTTTCTCATAACAACACTTAGATCTCAAAGAATTGTTTACACCTAGGCTCTAGTCTTAACATATCTTGTACTGTGCAGAGGAATAAGTATGTACAGGATACTAAGCACTGTGCAATTTAATTTGGTAGAAAGGGGAAGCATGATTTTTATGCTGAAAGAATACTAGTTTTTGTTTCATACATGCACACACATATGCAAACAAATATGTACACACATAGAGCTTAACAAAAATTTCAAGGCACCGTTCTGAAATCTGTCCATTAGCACTTTGAGTGTGATTTTATTCTAACATTCTGGTTCTCCCGAAAAAGGTGGACTTTATCTCATAAGTCTTTTACAGCTATTTAAAGAGTGTGAAGTGCTCTTTGATTCCATTTGTTTAGACAACAAATAGCCCCACTGCAATATAACAGGAATGGGATGAAAATATCTTCTACCTATTGTTTCTTCTGTATTTGTTATTTGACTTGATCTTTAATCTATTCTCCAGAAAAGGTAGAATTTCTTTGTTTCACAGAAGGATCTCTCCTCATGAGGTTGAAAACTCTTTTCTTACAGCTCTTTAACAGAAATCACTTTCGTATCTAAACAAGAACATACTAAATGGATTTTTTTTGCAGGCCCTGTAACTGACATAAATGAGCTCTCTAGTACACCCAAAGTTCAGGAAAATGCAGTCTGCAAATTACAAATGGTGGAAATCCATATGATAGACTTCTTGGTCATAGGTGAATTTAGCAACAGGCACTTTTAGAAAATGTGTACGCATGTGAGTTTAAAAAGATGATTCTACCAAAAATCTGGCAGATCATGAGCAGTTAAAACAATGTTGGGGAAAAAGATGACTCATCCTTTTTATACTTGAGATGAACAATGCAAAATGGAGTGCCCTTCCGCTGTTCACCTGTGTCTCCTGCCAGACAGTGACCTCACTCACTAGCAGGACCTTAATTGTTTCTTCTCATGTCTGGCAGAGCGTCTCACATACGGTGGATTTCCAATAAATATTAGTGGGAAAAAATGAACAAATAAGTGAATTAAAAAATTGTAAGTAGCAATGTCTAAACAAGCTAAAAACAACTGTCATGTTATGAGCAAAAGCACTTATAATGTTATGGGCTAAATTGTATGCCCCCAGAAGTTCATATGTTGAAGTCCTAACCCTCAGTGACTGGGAATGTAACCTTACTTGGAAAGGAGTTTCTGAAGATAGTAATTAGTTAAGATAAGGTCACAGTGTAGTAGAGTGAGCCTCAAATTCCATATGACTATTGTCATGATAAAAAGGGGAAATTTGCAGACAGACCCACGCACAGGGAGAATGTCATGAGAAGAATGGGGTTACGCTGCCACAAATTCATGAACTGCCAGATGCTAGGCCTGGAACAGATTCTTCCTGAAATGCTTTTCAAATGTGAATTCACTTAATTCTCAAATTGATCCATAAGGGCGGTGTTATGATAGTCATTTTACAGGTGTGAAAACTGAGACACATGGAGAAGTTTAAAAATGTGCCCAAGGTCACTCAGCTTGTGAGTCTGAAGATGGGCAGACAATCCCTCATCATGTAAGAAAAGAGGACTTCTCAGTTCTTGCAGCACCTTGCTGAGTTCAGGGGTCAACTCTGTCAGATCTGTAAAGCTATGCGTCTCCTGTTGGGTTGATAAGATTTAATTACAGCTCCACTATTAGAAGGTAAAAATAAAAATACAACTATGTCTAATAGTTCAAAGACTGGTGAATAGTTCAAAATGTTTCCTTCCATCCACATCCTTGGTGACACCGTGATCTCGGACGTCTGGCCTCCTGATGTTATGAATTATTGTAGTTTAAGCCACTCAGTTTATGATGTGTTTTTTGGGGGTGAGGGGGTTGTTTGTTTTGTTTTTTACAGCATCCCTAGCACACTAATACATACAGCAATTAAGAATTTGGGAGTAGAAACAGTACCAAAAATGTTGAAAGAAAGGTGATACTAAGAAAACATTGCTACCAGAGGCAGTGTCCTAACCACTAATTGGGATGGAAGAACTAGATTCTAATGCATTTGAAACAAACAGGCCCCTGACCTGAGAGTCAAGGCAGTGACCAGATGGGGACTCAGAAGACCAAAATAGCCATCAAAGGGGGCTAAAGATCCAATAGCACATGAAAGCCTCCTTCAAGGTCAGAGTTCGAGCTGGTTAAATGTTGTCTTTATCAACATTTAACTGGATGTTGGGACTGGAAATGGAGTGGATTTGTATGTGGGGACCTAGAGAATATGAATGTGGTGAGGAGGGATGCATAAACTAGGAATCAGTCAGCCCAAAAGAATGTCATCATGTTTGGAGCGTATTTCATACTCAAAGAAATAACAAGCAGAGTTAACAGACATCCCACAGAGTGGGAGAAAATCTTCACAATTTATATATCCGACAAAGTACTAATATCCACAGTCTACAAAGAATTCAAATTATCAAGGGAAAAGGCCAAGAAGTATATGGAACAATGCTCAACATCACTAGTTATCAGGGAAATCCAAATCAAAACCACAATGTGATACCACCTTACTCCTGTAAGAATGGTCATAATCAAAAAAAAAACAAAAAATAGTCAATGTTGATGTGGACACAGTGAAAAGAGAGCACTTTTACAGTGTTGGTGGGAATGTAAACTAGTACAACCCCTGTGGAAAACAGTGTGGAGATTCCTTAAAGAACTAAAAGTAGATCTACCATTTGATCTAGCAATCCCACTACCAGGTATTGCCCGAGAAAAAGAAGTCAGTATTTTAAAAAGATACTTGCACATGCATTTTTATAGCAACACAATTTGCAATTGCTAAACTATGGAAGCAGCCCAAATGCCCATCATTCCATCAATGAGTGGATAGAGAAAAAATGGCATATATATACCATGGAATACTAGTCAGCCATAAAAAGGAACAAAATAATGGCAATTCATAACAACCTGGGTGAAATTGGAGGCTATTACTCTAAGTGAAGTCATCAAGAATGGAAAACCAAATATTGTATGTTCTCATTCATGAGTTGGAGCTAATATATGAGGATGCAAAGGCATAAAAATGCTAACAATGGACTTTGGGGACTCAGTGGGAAAGGCTGGGAGGTAGATGAAGGATAAAAGACTGTAAACTGGGTACGGTGTATACTACTTAGGTGATGGGTGCACAAAAATCTCATAAATCACCACTAAAGAACTTAGTCATGTAACCAAACACCACTTGTTCCCCAGGAACTTATTGAAATAATAAACAATCAATAAATAAAAAGTTAAATTGGCGATACTGCATATGCAATGTGATTATAATTTTGTATATGCTAGTCGTTGATTCTGCCAATTATTACTCACAGGAGGGTTCATGTGAGACCCTCTGCTAGGCACTGTTTGTGATACAAATTATTCTAGTACAAAGCTTGCTAGATCTCTGGAGTAAGACCAAAGACCAAGCCTACCACCCTGTCACTTATCTGCTGTGATGAAATTCCTTTCTGGTACTGAATTGTGTACTATAATCTCAGATCTATTTCTAAAAGGAGGAATTCCTAGTACACAAAACCAAAAGCATCATGTAGATCTGCAGACATACAGCCTGTACCTTCTGGAGATTTTCTCTATTATGAATCCACTATGGAGAATTTCAGCAAAGCCATGTTTTTTCTTTAAAAACAAAAATTTCCAGAGAGATGTCTTGCTTATTTCCAGTCATCTGCATGAGACCAAGCAGGGGATCAATGCCTGTCCTCTGCAGGGCAGAGAGGACAGTGTACAGTGAAAGGTGGTGATGAACACCCTGGCCCACTGATGACCCTGTCCAAAATCATAACTAGAATATTTCCTAAAACACATATTATTCTTTAACTATTCTGTATATCGAGTATTTAGTTTATTAAATCTTTTACTAGAAAGGATAGATTTTGTTAATTTGTACACATAAGCATTTGTCAACATTTCAAATTAATGAAGATTTATTATCATATATTTCAAGTGAACAAAAAATACAGCAGATATCCTTGTATCCAAATGGAACAAATGTTAACATTTGCTATTTTTGTTTCAGGTATGTTTTAATAAACTTGACTGATGTCATTGAAGCACCCTTGCATTTTGTTTTCTTTCCTCCTCAAGTTGGGTTGTGTCCTTCCCCTCATGTGCTTATTAATGTATATGGAATTACATGTAGATTATTGATTTTAAATTTTTATGTGTCTATTTACTATATTTTTCCCTTGTTTTCGGTCTTCTCCTTTCCTCCTTTTTGTGGGGACTAATTAACTTTCCTTCCTACTCTCTTCATTTTCTTTCTGCTAGTTAAGGATTATGTATCAATTTCTCATCTTGCAATAGTTACTCTTATAATCTTACATATGCAATATATATATATATATATATTTCAAAACTCAGGCTGTAATGATAGATATATACAATTTTATCAATCAATTTTATAAAAAGGATTTGTTGTTCATGTTAAAGTAAAAGAAAGATTATAATTATGTTAAAAATAGGCTCTATCTTTTAGAATGAATACTGGAATATTTATTAATAAAAAATTATTTTCCAATTTTTAAAAAGACATATACTCAATTTTTAAAATTTAAACTAATTTAAAATTTTGTCTTTTTTTGAACACAATAAAGGCTTTATTGCAATCATTCCTCACCCACTTTTCATGTAAATTTTGTCTAGTTTTTAGGTTTCCCTTATTTATTAGGAGCACAACTTAACCACATTTTTACTTTGGTGTGTTCATATGCTTATCAATGTCTTTGGTTCAGTTTCTTCTAACATACCATTTTGGGCTCTATTTTCCTATTCCTGAAGTTTATGCTTTAGTAGTTTTTCCACCAAAAACTTGTCAACTCTTTAGTAGTTCTTTACTGCTCTGAATGTTTTTATTTCAGTCTCATAACAGTAGGTCGACTCAGTAGTTTTTCCAATCCAACATTATTTCCTTCGGCGCATCATCATCTGGTGTCTATTGTTGCTGTCTGCTGTTATCAGTCACACTAGGTTGATAAGCATTCCCAACAGAATGTGTGTATAAAGAAAATACTTGACTCACAGTTTCATAGGAAAACAATTGTATAGGTTAAGAAATTACACTACTATTGCACTTATCAAAATAATTCAAATTCCTTCACAAATATATATATTGAATGCATATTGCAAGCCAAAGATTTTTATAAATTTATCCCATGTATTCTCACAATCTTAGGAAATTGTTTTAATATCTCTACACTTTACAGATAAAGAAACTGAAGCCCAGGGTGGTCAAATAACTTACTCTTGATCACACAGCTGAGAAATGGCATTCACCAGGTGTCACTGAGGTCTTCTAATCTGAATCCAGTAGAGTTAACTCTAGAGTCAATATTATGTGTTTTCATCCCCTCACTTATTTTTATGACAGTGAAAGAAGATAGAATAATTGTTATTAACTTCCAAAGGCACTGATCACTCTCATTTAAAAATCACACAGCTTATGAGGAAATCTTTCTCACATGGTTCAAGGTGGAAGTCAGACCTTGAAGCCCCAACATCCCCCTGAGGACTGGGCAAGCTGCTCTGCTTCAAAGCCTGAGAGTCAGGAACTCAGCCGCTTGCTTGAGTAATCATATTCATGAGTTTTAGATTCTGGGTAGTTCCCTCAGCCACATGTTGAGAAATTGAAAAATGGCAAAATTGAAAAATAAATGACCTTTGAAATACAGAGGAGCCTTTGCTCTGGAGAAAAATGTAATTCAGTTTTCAGGCACATTCCACTTCTTTTATGATTTGGGGATATCACAAGGCATGCCAGCAAGTCTAAGGGGATATATTTGGAGGAGTGGATCATTTCTCGGGGAAAAAAGTTTTTTATTTACAGCATGCAAGCATGGGAATGAGATGGTCTGGGTTTCAGTCTGGACCCTTGATCTGATTTGTTTTGGGAACACCCACAAGTCATTTCAACTCCATGGGCTTCAGTTTTCTCGTTTGTAAAATGCAAAAGTCAAACTGGGCATCTCTTTTAATAGGTGAGCTGAAGACGTTTCCATTTATTGGACAAACTTTGATCTTTTTACATTTTATTTACCATATTATGTATGTATGATTGCCCATATATAGGTAGAAAAGTATTTTTTTCTTTTCTTTTATTTATTTATTTATTTATTTATTTTTGCTTTCTTTCTTCTCTTCTCCTGAATTCTGTTAAACTGATAGCAATTTAAATATTCTTGGTCTTAATGTACGTATGCCTGTATGTATGTACATATACATGTATTTGCTGCTCACTTGAAAAATGTACCTATATTTTCTTCCATTAATGATTACTTTTAATTTCTTTCTAATCTTTAAATTAAACTTTTAAAATATAAGTGTATTCACGTACACCTGTAGGGAATTATAAAGGAAGAGCTTGTGTACTTTTACCCTGTTTTCCCCAATGGTAACTGTACCTTACTGAACTTTAGTACAGTATTGCAACCAGGATGTTGACGTTGTTAAAGCTAAGATAATGAACAATTTCATCAGCACAGGGATCCCTTCTGTTGCTCTTTTATAACTATATCCCCTTCCTCCTTTCCCTCCCACCCCCATCCTTGATCTCTGATAATCCTGCCCTATTCCTGCAGAATAATTTCCTGTGAATTCATCTGGGTGCTTTCATATATCAATCATTCCTTTTTATTACTTTACTAGTAGTATTCCTTAATATAGGTATACCATAGCTTGTTTAAACAATTGCCTGTGAAAGGACATCTAGGTTGCTTACAGTCTTGGGCCATTACAAATAAAGCTGTTATGAACATTTATGTAAAAGGTTTTTATGTGAGCAAAAGTTTTCATTTTTCTGTGATAAATGGTCCAAAGTATAATTGCTGTATACTATGGTATTTGTGCATTTAGTTTTAAAATAACTTACTAAACTGTTTTCCAGAGTAGTTACACCATTGTATATTCCCACCAGCAATATATGGGTTATCTGGGTTATCTAACTTCTCGGCATCTTTGCCAGCATTTGTCATTATTATCTAATTTTTTTATTGTGATCATTCTTATAAGTACATAGTAACATAGCATTGTGGTTTTAATTTGCATTTCTCTGGTGGCTAACAATGGAGAATAATATTTTTTGTGCTTATTTGCCATCAGTTTATCCCCTTCGGTAAAATGTCTATTTGTGTCTTTTGTCAATTTTGTATTTAGATTTTTTGCTTTTCTTACTGTTGAATTTTGACAGTTCTTTGTATTTTCTGGAGACAAGTTATTTGTTGAATATGTGGCTTGTAAATATTTTCTCAAAGTCCGTTGCTTCTCTCTTCATCTTGTTAACAGGGTATTTCCCAAAGCATTTTTCCTTCCATGGATCATGCCATGGATATCAAGTCTAAGAGGTCTTTGCCTAGCTATATAGACCCCAAATACTTTTTCCTGTGTGTGTGTGTGTGTGTGTGTGTGTGTGTTTTCTAAAGCTTTTATAGTTTTACACTTTACATTTAAGTCCATGATTTATGTTGAGTGAATTTTTGAATAAATAAATTTAGGTCAAGCTTTATTTTTGCCTATGGATATCTAATAGTTCCTACACAATTTGTGAAAGGACTATTTTTCTGCATTGAATTGCTTGTGTACCTTTGTCAATAATCAATTGTATATATTTATATGAATCTATTTCTGGATTCCCCTTTCTGTTCCACTCTTCCACGTATCAATCTCTTCATAAGTACCACACTCTGATAACTACAACTAACCCGTGGATCTTAATATTGGGTTGAATAATTCTTCCCACTTTATTTTTTCAGTATTATTTTACATATTTTAGGGGCTGTGCATTTTCATATAAATTTTAGAAGAAGCTTATTTATGTCTATGAAATCCTTGCTGGGATCTTGTTAAATAGTGCATCAAATATATTGATCGATTTGGGGATAATTGATATGTTTACCTTCTTGAATATTCTAATGTCATGTATGTATGAACATGATGTCTCTTCACTAATTTAGAATTTTTCTTTCTTTTATTGACATTTTATAATTTACAGCGTAATGCTTCTGTGCTTGTTTTGTTAAATTTGCCAGGTATTTGACTTTATTTGGGGTGATTGTAAAAATGTTGTGTTTTTACATTTTAGTTTTCATTAATATATAGCAATATATGTTCATTATTAATATATGATTTTGTGCATATTATTCTATAACCTTGCTGTACTCACTTATTAGTTCTATCAGTGTTTTTTTTAATTCTTAGAATTGTTTTCTATAAACAGTTATGTCATCTGCAAATGAAAATAATTTTATTTCTTCCTTTCTATTCAGTATGCTTTTTGCTACACTCAATTTTTAATTTCTAGAGACGTATACATTTCTTAATGAAAACTAAATATATTCAATAGCTATTTTCCTCCCTGAATAAGACAATGTCACACTTTAACTGCCTCATGTTATTGTTTCTGAGAGTTTTGTTTTACCTGCTTTAAACACACACACAAATTTTGGCTGGTCTTTCTAATAATCAATAGTTTATTAAAATTATTGACACATCTTATCAGTTTCTGTGTTTGTCATCTTTTCTTGTAACATATACCTTTCCTCCAGGATCATTTTCTTGTTGCTGAAGTAGTACCTTTAAGTAGTGTTTTGTTTATTAAGTGAAGGCCTAAGGCCTCAATCGTCTCCATGTGGATATCCAATATTCCTAGCACCATTTATTGAAGAAGTGTATCCTTTCCCCATTAAATGTTTTTGGCACCTTTTTTGAAAATCAGTTGGATGTAAATACAAGGATTTATTTATTTCTGAGTTCCCTAGTCTATTCCATTGGTCTACGTGTTTTTATACCAGTACCATGTGATTTTGGTTACTATAGCTCTGTGGTATATTTTAAACTCAGTTAACATAATGCCTGCAGCTTCGTCTTGGCACTCAGGATTGCTTTAACTATTCAGAGTCTTTTGTGATTCCATACCTCTTTTAGGATTTATTTTTATCTCTGTGAAAAAGTCATTGGTATTTTGATAATGGTATTACATTGCATCTGTAGAATGCTTTCACTTTAAGTCTATGTGTGTCTTTATTAGTCAGTGAGCTTCTTGTAGGCAAGATATAGTTAAGTTTTCTTTTCTTTTTTTTTTTAAGTCCATTTGGCCAGTCTATATATTTTAATTGGGGAATTTAATCCATTTACATTCACAGTTGTTACTGATAGGGGAGGACTTCCTTCTATTACTTTGTTAGTCGTTTTTTTGTTTTGTTTTGTTTTGTTTTGTTTTGTTTTGTTTTGTTTTTTGGTTATTTTATATATTCTTTGTTTCTTTCTTCCTCTCTCATTGTTTGTGTTTGTGATTTGGAGTCTTCTTATAGTGATAACATTTTATTCCTTTTTCTCACTTCATGTATTTGTTCTACCAGTAAACTTTATAATCGTGCATGTTTTCATAACAGTAGACAATGTGTTTTTGCCTCCAGATGTAGAACTCCCTTAAGCATTTATTGCAGAGCCAGTCAAGTGGTGACGAATTCCCACAGTGTTTATTTGTCTGGAAAAGACTTTATTTCTTAAAAATAGACTTGCTATGAATAATAGTCTTGTCTGAAAACTTTGCCTTTTAGTGCTTTTAATATACCATCTCATTGACTCCAGGCCTGTAAGGTTTCTGCTGAGAAATCTGTGTTAGTCTGATAAAGATTCCCTTACATGTGACTTAATATTTTTCTCTTGCTGTTTTTACATTTTTTTCTTTGTTTTTGACTTTTGATAGTTTGACTATACTGTGTCTCTGAGAGAACTTCTTTGGGTTGAATCTATTTGAGAATCTTTTAACTTCCTATATCTGGATGTTCAGACCTCTCCCAATACTTGGGGAGTTTTCAGCTGTTATCTTGCTATATGGGTTTTTAATGCTTTCCCCCAATCTCTTCTTCTAGAAAAGGCAAACATTCTTTCACTTAATTATGTTACACATGTCTCATAGACTTTTATTGTTCTTTTAATGTTCTATTTCTTTTTAAATCATAATGATTGGGTTATTTCAAAAGACCTGTCTTTAAATTCATAAATGATTTTTTCAGCTTGATCTAGTCTATTGTTGAAGTTCTCAGTTGTATTTTATTTCATTCATTGAATTCTTCTGTTCTAAGATTTCTGTTTGATACTTTTTCATATCAGTCTCTGTTGAACTTCTCAGTGAGATCATAAATAATTTTCCTGATTCTGTTAAATTATCTATCTGTACTCTCTTGCATCTCACTGGATTTCCTTAAGATAATCATTTTGAATTCCTTTTCAGAAATTTCATAGATTCCCTTTTCTATTCCTGAAGAGTTATTGTGTTCCTTTGAGGATGTCATGGTTCCTTGCTTTTGTATATTTTCTATGTCCCTATATTGACATTTGTGAATTTGATGGAACAGTCACTTCTTCCAATTTTATGGAGTAACTTTCTCAGGGAAATACTTTTTCCTGTAGATGTGTCCTGTGGTGGATGGGTATGGTACTTTGGCATTGGTTCTTGGTGGGTGCAGTAATGTAGTGCTTGTAAGATTTGTTCAGCTGTAATCAACATCATTGGTGTATACAAGTGCCTCCATGGCCTAGGCTGTGATTGTTTGTGAAGAATGTGGTATGGCTTTGCTGAGGTGGGCCAGTTCTCAGGTTCTTGGCGTATATATAGGTTTGCAGCGACTCTGCCTTGGAGAAGTTAGGCTTACTGGTGGAAACAGTTGTCCCTGGAAGTGTTGGTTCTCAGGCTACTGGGAGGTATATACATTGGGAGTTCTACCCCTGGATGGAGTTTGACCATGGCAGCTCTTGGTTCTGGGAAGTATATACATGAGATCCTTCTGTTCTGAGGGAAGCCTTGCCACTATGCTGGATCACTAGTGCTACCAAGTTGTAGAGTGCTATGTGGACTTTGGTGCTGAAGTCGGGGGCTGCACCATTGAGTACAGCTGGTATCAAGACAATTCAGGCCTCTGAGTGGATGTGGGGGGATGTCAGCAGGACTTCAACTATGTGGAGGCGCAGGGACTAATGAGCCCCAGGGCAGGATGAAATCTGGTGGTGGCTCCACTCTCAAAATTGCACCACACTGCAGTAGCTGTGTCAGAAATTCCACAGAATTTCCTCTCTGGAAAGATGTAGTCACACGGATTCCAGGCAGCTCCCTAGGCTGGGCTCAAGACCTGCAAGAGTTGTGGGGCTTTTCTGTAGGAAGGATTGCAGGCATCCATGGTGGGAATATAGACTTCTGGGGCTCTCCTGCTTACCCTCTCCTCACAACGGGAGCTCCTTTTGACTCCAAGTCAATTTCCCAGTCAGATGCTTTGCTTCCTTCTCTGTGCTGCCATCCTGAGTTTCTGTGCCTCCGAGGATTTTTGTCACTTCTTTGCTGAATTCCAGGTTCTCCCCTGGATGTACTATTTGATGTGTATTCATCTATTTGTTGTCTTGGTCTTTGTGGAGGAAGTAAGTATTCCATGCCTCTAGTCAGCCATCTTGATGACCAATTAAAAATGCACAAAGTTCTTGTCACAACCATAATTTTTTTAAAACTTAAATATGTGCTCTAGTTGTTGCTTTTATTGACTTTCTTACTAAGAGAGCTTCATATTATGAGCTTTCCGTGTATTTTTTTATATTTTAGCTGTTAAATTTATTTTAAGTGGGAAATTTTTGTTTTCCTCTCCTTTTCCTCCTAGATTCACCTTCTTCTGGTCTGGAATTTTGGCAGTTCCCAGTCTCTTCCCACCTTCACTGACTCCAGGCTTTCAGTTGAGAACAGGTCTAACAGTGATTTTTCAGAGCTCTCCCCGTCTGATATTGTGGCTATCACAAACCAATCACCGTAATTTTGGTGACTGGTTCAGTTCTGTGGGTATGAGTGCTTGTTCTATCTCCCCAGATCCTCTGGGAGCATCTTGTGAAGCCACAGTTTCAGGCATCAAAAACAGAGCCATTCTTCCCTTTTCCACATAAGAAGAGTGCCTCCACCTCAGTTCCAGGCTTCAGTAAGCCTGTCATTAGTATTTTATGGAAATCACTGTCTACATTTATCTCTAAAGATTAAAATTGTCACAGCCACTGCTGGCTCACAGACCAGGGTCCAGCAGGTCTGAGGCTTCATTTTCACTCACCATTTCTGTGTCTCTTTTCTGTTTTTGATTGTATATATAACTCATCTTTTAAACCCATCAACACTTTCTTGCATGGCCTCTTTTAATATTTTATTGCTATATATTTGAAGTAGAAGAGGTTTATTAGAATGTGAATGGTACTACTTGAAACACATATCATTTTATCTGTGTGACTTTATGATAGAGTTTTATCAAATTGCCTAGCTATGCATACTCACAAACACAGCTAATTAATATAAAAGCTGGAGAAAAGTACATGTGGTCCATAATAATTATTAATGTTGTACCAATGTCAATTCCTGTTTTGATATTTACAGCAGTTATATATGATATCACAGAGGGAAAAGCTAAATGAAGTGTTCTCAGGATTCAGTGTACTATGGTTACAACTTTCTGTGAGATTGCAATTATTTCAAAATATAAAAAGTTAAAAACCAAGGTTATGTAATTATACAAATATCATAATTGCTTTTATTATTTTTCATTCTAGAATTAGGCAATTCTGGGGAAAAACAAATGTTATGCCACATAAAGTCATTTAGCCCTGTACATGACGCATGGAAAGCATTAACTAAGTTTTACTTTACGTTCTTTCCTAGTAATCATAATTCTATGCCAACTTTCTTTCCCAGTATGATCTGCCTTGTGTCTTGTTTGTTGGTTTATTTGTTCATGTTTGTTCATTTATTCATTCACTTAGCAAATGCTTTTGAAACACCAATTATGTGTCAAGCCCTGGAATATCAAAGATGAATAAGACAGAATTTTTTCTCCAAGGGTATTATAATCTATTGAAAAGGAAAAAACATGTAAGTCACTACAAAATAAGCTGCTAATTATATGAAGTAAGTGCTGCAGGAACACAGAACAGAGAACGTTTATTTTTGTTACTCAGTTACAGCCTCCCAGAGTGGACATACAAGGCTAGATCATAAAGGGCAAGTAGGGATTTTTCAGAATGTGAGGAATTTCATGTGATAACTGGCCTAATTTCTTACAAGTGAATGATATGAATGAAAAGGGTGTTGGGTGGATTGCCATAGATTAAAATATGCTTATTGTAACATAGTCATCATTTGAATAAAACAACTGTAAAAAAACACATTCATGGTCTAATCAAAGAAATTTGAAAATAAATTGGATGGATAGTACAAAATTATTTTTAATAATGAGCTCACATTAATGACATATGATCCATAAAAAGTGATGAAATCATGAACTTGGTTGGCAGGTAAATGGAAATTCATTAAGACTTCTCCCTGTGCTAATTCTATGTTTGGAAATTTTCCTAATAAGAAGTAAAATTTATTCTACAATCGTCAACACTTTACCTAGCAGCTTCAGATTATTTAGTGCCTAATCTTCATTTTAATTTATTCTGAATCATAGATAGCATTGATTAATTTTTTCAGTCATGGTAGTAATATTTTCTTCTCAGTCATGGTCTCCTGTATTCCAGTTAGGTACCAGCCATAGCATCAGGAATAAAAATAATTTATTGAAGTTATTTGTGTTTCCAATGTGCATTGGATGAAGATAAAAACTTTTTCAGGGAAATTACTGGGGGAAAAAGATCACTGTGCCTTCTTTACCATTTGATGTGTGAGTGACTTTATCAGCTCTGAAATTGTAAGCCTATATTTTTGAGTCTGAGAATGTGCTGATAAGATTTTAAAACCTTCTCTCCAAAACACTGCACAAAAATTTTTTTAAAAAACTTCAAATAGTCTCAGTAAATACATTTTGCTTTTTAAAAATAAAGTAAAATATACAGTGTTTGGAGCTGGGGATACTGGATGAAGAAAGAAAAATATATCATTCCAGGCAGGGAAAACAGAATTAATTTTTTAACAAAAAATATATATTAGGAAAATGTTGCAATATTGACTGGAGCCAAGGGTAGACTGGGAACCAAGTTGGGGATGGGGAAGCTGAAAGATAGTTAGGAACCACTTGGCTAATAGTATTTCCTAACTAACAAGTTCTTCTTCACAAAGAATTTTAGTGTTTAATCCCTGTAGGCAAGGGAGAACCAATGCAGATTTGCAATGAAGGAATAACAGAGCTGTGTTTGATTTTTATGTATCTCAGGTAATGATATGGAGTATGCAATAAAGGGAGAATGAGCTGGCATCAGGGACATCAATGAGGAACCTTTTTTAATAGTATAAACAATAGACAATTCTAAACTACATCATGAGAATAGAAGTAAATGCTTTGTTTGAGACTGACTTAATTAAGACTTGGAGGCTCAGTGTAAGAGGTAGGAAGAAGAGAAACAAATTACTTGTTGGTAACATCATTAACCAAGTGTGAGAATACAGAATTTAGAGTAGTTTTGGGGAGGGAGGATATAATAAGCCCAGTATTAGACATGTTAATCATGAAGCTCTACAGGACAACCAGGCAGAACTCAGGACTGGGGGTTAGCTGTCCTTTGCTGAAGCAAAATATAATGTCTGTTGCAGAACAAGAAAACTGAAGGTAAAACTCTGGTGAACCAACAAACTAATATGTGAAAGAAGTTGTAGGTTGAAAGAATAATGGGCAGAGATGAGGAGAATCATAGGAAAATGTTATCTGGGATAATTTCAGAAAAGCTTCTTGGAGTAGGTGAGATGAAGAAGTGCTTGATTATGTTAGAATGCCATATTAGGGGCCGGGCGCGGTGGCTCAAGCCTGTAATCCCAGCACTTTGGGAGGCCGAGGCGGGTGGATCACGAGGTCGAGAGATCGAGACCATCCTGGTCAACATGTGAAACCCCGTCTCTACTAAAAATACAAAAAAACTAGCTGGGCGTGGTGGCGCGTGCCTGTAATCCCAGCTACTTAGGAGGCTGAGGCAGGAGAATTGCCTGAGCCCAGGAGGCGGAGGTTGCGGTGAGCCGAGATCGCGCCATTGCACTCCAGCCTGGGTAACAAGAGCGGAACTCCGTCTCAAAAAAAAAAAAAAAAAAAAAAAAAAGAATGCCATATTAGGGAGTTGTAAGAATCTATGAAGAAGAAACTCTAAGTAAACAAACATCAACACGAATGTGCATATTTAGCTAAGTAATTTGAAGCAATCTGAGTCTACAAAGCCTTTATTTTTGTTTAATTATCTTTGTAGTATTTGCTTCCTGGTAGTTTATATTCTCCCGAACCTATCGTGGGCTTCATTATAAGTAGGAGTATTTTAATTAATGCTGATTGCATTTTATCCTGAGACACTTGCAAAATTCAAAACCTTTGTATCTTATAACAATGAGCTACAGTGTTTTAGCTTTTGAGTTTTATAAAACGGCAGTTGAGGTAAGAATGATACCAATTATTCCCTGGTATCGTGTCTTTCCCTTCTTTATTGATGGCAAATGTTTCCTTTTATTTTGTACCTGCAAAATCAACTCTCAGATATCTTCCTGCCAAACATGAGAATCTGTGGCAAATTTTTACATTATTAAAACAGAAACACAATGGTGGATTTTATTTTATTCTTTGCTTATTTTTCTGTTTCCTCTTTCACTATCAAGACAGAGGTCTTGTCTCCATACCAAAGTTCAGTTTTTACACTCATACACTTAAATATCTTTTCTATCCTTAACAAACATTCCTGGGAAACTTTTCTTTTAAGCTTATGTTGTTTCTTTTCAGAAGAAGGAGAAAGAGCAGTTGAATCCTAGCTGGTGCTTTCCATTAGTGTTATAGGTAATTTCATGTGTAATGAGGGGAACTCTTTGAGCAAGAAACAGAATTTGGAAGACAATTCTGCTTCCTTTTTTGAACTGTGTCATTATTTTAAAAGTGATCATCAATTTCTAAATCATATACTAAAAGTAAAAGACACATACCTGTGTGTCCTGATCTACATCTTTTGCAAAGCAACCTAAACATCAGTTTAGATGACAAAAAATGACTTATAAGCTTGCTAAAATGACCTTTTTGAGCTTCTGTGCCCATGTCATTTGAAAGACATGACAGGCGGGAGTTTCCTGAGAAGACTACTGGCTCAGGTCCTGGCATTCACAAGCCCATGAGTGTGAGTTTTACTAAATGACACTAAATTATTAGAAAGGGAAAATAGTAAATTTCTTATTTGCTAGACATTAGAAAAGGAACCCCCCAGAAGGTATACTTTTTGATGCAATGTTCCTATAGCCTTGCTATGGAAAAGCCATTATAGAAGGTGATGACCAAAGCCACAGATTAGGCCTGGAAAAAAAGAATCCCTCCAGGACATAAATTTGAAGATTCATTTTCTCATTACTGGTTTACAACCCAGTGTGAAGTTAAAATTGGGTTGAGCAAGGTGGCAAAATCCTTCTGTTATCAAAATGAAGCATATTGTCAAAAGGAAAAGGCACCAACTGATCTATAGTGATTATTCTATTGCTGATTTTATCTTCTTGATGCCTGGGCATAATTTATTTCAACTCACTGGGATGGAAGAGAATCTTTGAAGGAGCCTGAGTAAAAGGCATCAAAAGAAAAATTCTATTGATAAAAATACAAAAAAAAAATGAAAGCAGATGAAATCTTTAATATGAGTGTTTCAATAAGAATATTAATATGAAGTAAATTACATACTAATCAATTTTAAAGCATTTTACCTTTATAGTCTGACTTGCGTGTATGTAACATGCATGCTGATTTTACATGGTTTATTAAGTATTAAAATGAAAGTATCCCAGAATACCTAAATACCTAAATTAACTAATCCAGGAGGATCTAA
Source organism: Saimiri boliviensis (assembly GCF_048565385.1). Lineage (NCBI taxonomy): Eukaryota > Metazoa > Chordata > Mammalia > Primates > Cebidae > Saimiri > Saimiri boliviensis. Next base: position 15,487,751 of record NC_133463.1, read on the forward strand.
GTAAGGACAATATAAGGAACAATTATATTTGAAACCAATTTGGAACATAATTTTTAACTTTCTCATTTTCTGCAGTGATGTGAGAAGTCATTGATATTACATTATACTTGTCATCCTTAGGCTAAATATTCAACTTACACTGTTATGTGTTCCTTGAGGAGTCCTAGGGGCAGTCTGTAGGGGACTTCCTTTGCTGAAGATGTTTGCCAGTGAATAAATGCAGTCATAGATCACTTACAAGGAAACATCCTGAAAAATGCAACCTTGGGCAATTTTGTCCCTGTGTGAACATCGCAGAATGTACCTGCACACATCTAGATGGCATAGCCTACTACACACTTGGGCTATATGGCGTAGCCTATTGTTCCTAGGCTACAAACCTGTAAGCATGTTACTGTAGGTGATTGTGACACACTAGTAATTATGTATATATCTAGACATATCTGAACATAGAACTGATACAGTAAAAATGTGGTATAAAAGATTTTAAATGGTACATCCGTACAGAGCACTTAGCATGAATTGAGCATGCAGGACTGGAAGTTGTGCTGGGTGGGTCAGTGGGTGAGTGGTGAGTGAATGTGAAGGCCTGGGACGTTACTATACACTACTGAAGACTTTATAAACACTGCAGCCTAAGTGTACAGTGTTTAAAACATTTGTTAAAACAATAAGCAATTACACTATGAGGTTATGACAACTGCAATGTCACTAGGCAATAGGACTTTTTTAGCTCCATTAAAATCTTATGGGACTGTTGTAATATATTCAGTCCATTATTGACAAATATGTCATTATGCAGCAGATGACTATACGAAAGCAAGGGAAACCATAGATGTTTCTTCCTTGATATCATAATGTTTAATTCAGATAAATTGCCTGTAACACTGAACAGAAAAACTCACAGGATATAGTTCAATGATGTTATAAAGTTGAAGACTGATAGCAAATTCAAATATAGTCTTTATAAAATGATATTTTTGTGTAATCTGTTGTAAAACCTAGCCTCATACTAAGGCCCTTGGATTTCAACCAAAAGAAGAATGTTGCTTTAAGAAGATTAAAACAGAATGGTTAAGAAAGCCCTTCATAATCTGGCACAAATCTACCTTTCCACTTCAAGATGGCCACTTTCTCTTATACAGCTCAAGTGTAGGAGTACCTTCTACCCTTATAATCTCTGGAGATTTGTGTATTTAGGGCAAAAATTTTCTGACAGGTGACTAAGGGCAAGGCCTTCTAATTCTCAGAAAAGTGTCATTTGGGCTCAAGGCAGTGTCATTCCAACCTTATTCTCTATAGTATCCAAAATCAAACTCCCACACCAGATGTCTTCGATTGGATTCCGTGAGAAACAACCTCACAGGTGGAAAGTTGCATACAAGAAACTTAATGTCATATGCCCTTGCATGAATTAACACCTGGAGGAAGCAGAGGAAATAGAATTAGGACTGCTATGCAATCTTTACAAAGACAGCACTTGAGCTGTGATATTCCTTCAAAATTATTCACTTTGGGGGAAGGAGGTTGAGATTTTATACTCCTGCATTGACCAGCCATTGGATATGGACTCTTCCAGGATAGAGGACATGATGTTGAGTTGGATAGCTTGCTTCAGCTGAGAGTAATTTTGTGGAAGTGACTGAGCTGCAAACTATCAACCACCAATATTCTCAATAGCTGAGAGAATGAGTACTTGGTCCTGTATGGGGACTTTTTGAGTGGCATGCCACAGCACATACTACACTAGCCTTACCTCCTTCACAGTATTCTCATTGTTCCTCTTATTCAATAATGTAACAGATATTTATTAGGTACCCAACCTACTGGATGCAAGATATCTGCTGGGTCTTAGCAACATAAATGTGAATGTAATATGATTCTGCAGTATAAGAGGAAAAAAAACTCCCTCCCCCCCCCCAACACACAAATAGTGGTGAATGCTCTAATAATGATAGACACAACATACTTCGGAAATGCAGAGGAGGAAATTTAGCCAGTTTTCATGGGAGATGGAAGCACAAACCTAACACATGTATATTACAATTTCCATGCTTTCTACTTAGCCTGATTGTCCTCTCCACTCTTGTTCACCTATTTAGAGCCTGTTCTATATGGCTCTGACCCGTCCTAACTCTACCACATGCTGTATATCTACCACTCTTTAATCCACCTTGTGATCTGAGCAACTTCTCTTCTGTACTGCACTACCATTGGCATCTGATGCCGCATGTCATATACTTTCTCCTGGAGGTGTCATGTCACTCGATCTAAATGGTAAAACCAGCAGGACAGGGTCAACACAATACTTAAGTGAAAATTGTTATATCACAGAATGTAGAACCCAGAAAAACTTTAGAGATGATCTTGATCAAGCATCTCAATTGCAGGGGAATAGGCAGGCAAGAAAGGAAACTGTGATTTTCTTGAGGTCTCTTAGCAAAGAAAGCAAAGATGGAAGCTTGGGAGCAAGTCCATGGACCCCACTCATTGCCTTACACTATCTCTTCCAATTAATGAAACCATTCACAAGTTTAGTCTTAACAAAATTTAAGGAAACTTTGAAGTATGTGATAGAAAGTAGACTTTTTTTTTTTTACCAAAGTAATAGACAAACTTTATCAAGCTAAGTGATCTTATGATTGCCATAAACTATTCTGTTTTACTAGATATATTTAGGTGAAGATGAAAAGTATCTTTTACTATAGATTCAACTAATAGTTGGGGCAAATCCATAATAAATTGTGTGTGTCCAATTAAGCTACTATGAAGAAACTGAAAATATTGAAAATGTTTTTGTTCTCTCTGATCTCCATAATCTGTTTCCAAAAGTGCCCAGGTGCTATAATGAGACAAGATTCACTAGTTTAGATGAACTACTGACTTGAATAATTATGAAAATTTGTGTCTGTGCATGTGTGTGTGTGTCATCTTTATGAATAGCTATATTTAAACCAGCCAGACCTACTGAGTGAAGCAATGATCCCTAAACCTGACTGACAATCAAAATTACCCAGAGATGTTTTCAAATATTCCTGAGTCTCAGCTTCTGGAGATCTGCACCGACCGGGTATGAAATGTGTTCCAAACAGCTACCTGTGAGAGGCTCCCCGGTAATCCTTAGTGCAACCAGGCTTGGAAATTGTATTGTTGTAGAGTATAGGGTGACAGAGTTTGGTCCCTCTGCGGTGCTGCTACAGAGGGCAGAGTGGCCCTGCCCTCTGGCTTATGGCTCCTAACTGCTGGTCAGCTTCAGGCAGCCCCACTAGTCATAGAGAGGTTTGGAGAGAGGAAAGGAAGGGCACAGCAGTAGCCATGCCATGAAAACTCACAAACCTATTTTACATACCACATCGATAGCATCCCTGAAGGTGAGTTGTAACAAGTGCCTCACTCTAATATTACAATACTTGCTCCTGGTTCAGGCCTCCTCCTCCCCTAATCATCAAGTCACAGACTCTACACCCTCCTCTGCTCATCTCGGATAATCACGTTCAAAATTGCCTGAAGAGATACTAAGGTAACCTATGTAACCGTAGCCTCATTTTCTAACTTAAAAGAACAACAGATCATTGAAAATACCAAGAAGGCTATTTGAGGCCTTAAAAGCGTAAATAAAATCTATCTTACCATAAGAGTAACAAGTGGTGTGTGTGTGTGTGTGTGTGTGTGTGTGTGTGTGTGTGTGTGTATGTATTCTTAAAAATCTAGTCCAAGAAAATGAACTTTATTTAAATTTGCTTGAGTAAGGCCTTATGTATTTATCACAATGGCAGAGCAAGCCCTGCTCAAAAATGTTATCAACATCTCTACTGAATTCTATATTCTATATAATTCAGAATTATTGTTATCTTAGGCAGTACATATTAAAATTTCCTTAGAGCAAAAGTCTCTTTTCCCTAACTTTGTTAAATGGGATTTCCCATGTAAAATTCTTCTATTCATTCCATAGTAACAAGGTTGATTTTAAATGGATAAACCCAAAGAAATTGAGTTCTACTCCCTAAGCCCTCCATAATTACCAAGTAACAGGCACTGATTGCTCCAAGACAAAAACCTGATCTCATTAGTACCTGCTGTCTGGGTAGGGAAAAGACAATTAGATGCGAAGGGTACTATCCTTTTGGAAATGCAAATTAATTATACATTATTTGTTGAACATACAATGCTCTCCTTGTACTGTAGCCAGGAAAATAGAGTAAGTAAATAAGAACTTAAATAGCTGAGACATGCTGAATTGTAATGAACTATAGTCATTTGTTGCAAATCTGGGATCCTTTGCTGGTTTAAGTACAACTTTATGTACCTAGTCTCAAAGTCTTTTTCTTTTATCAGAACAGGCTAACAAGGTCTAAGAGTGTGGAAAGGAAATTACTCTGTTCTTTGGCAGGTTTTACCCAAACTAAGCTGGTCTGGGTGGTTTAATTTTCATTTTGCAAGGGAAAATAATAGACACATAAGTAACGGTAAATAGTAAATAAACAATTTCTCAGCCCAAACCAAAAGGCTGGTATCAATAAAGAGACAGGAGCCTGGCATGTAATCGTTTCTGACAAAGTAAATTGCTTTGCATCAATGTTGTAGAATTGTGCCTGTGCTAAAGTCTTTATACAGTGCTTTCCTGTTAGCTGACATTAGTAACAAAAGGCTAAGAGAACACAGGATCTCTTTACACACCAGGCAAAGAAATGGAAGTCCTCACTTCCATTTCTCACAAGCCTAGTAATTTGCCTTCTCTGCAGTTTATATGTCAAGTGTGCCAAGGGAAAAAAATAGCCTTACAGATTAAACATGAGCAGTGTTACTGACCTTGATTTGCTCTCATAACATGATTTTTAAAAATTATTCATCAATTCTTCCAAATATATGGAGAGCAAATGCTAAAATGTAAAGAATACCTATAGCTAACTTGAAATTTGTATGTAATTTGTTATTTCACCTAAATCACTGGGTTAGCAGCATGACACACTGGAAAGAGGCAGAAGACCCGTGTGTCTCTCTGCTAACTGCTCACAAGTCTCTCTGCTAACTGCTCCCGTTATTATCCTCAAGTCTCTATCACATGAATATGGTAGACCAGTAGAGGTCTACAAACTTTAAAACAAAATTGTATTTTTTAAATTTTAAAACAAGACTAGAAAATACAGTATAATGAAGCCCCATATATCCATCACCCAGCTTCAACCATTAGCAATATAATTTCTAATAATTAACATTAAGAAACATTCAGTAAATAAGTACTCTCACATGGTTATATATAAATTATAAACATTTATGTTTACATGTATGAACTACACCAATGTATTATGCACATTTTAGACAACAGATCACTAGTACAAAATTTAAAAGCATGGAATGAAATATAATAAAGTTTTACACATGTATGTTCATAGCAGCTTTATTTGTGACAGCTGGAAGCTAGAAACCACCTAGATGTCTTTTGTCAGGTGAATAGATAAGCCAACTGGTATGTTCACACAATGCAATGCTACTCAGTAGTAAAAAAAAAAAAAAAAAAAAAAAAAAATTTAACTATTGCAATCTATTGATATATGCAATAACATTGTGAGGAGCCGGTCTGAAAAGACAACATACTTTTTTGTTCCACTTTTTTTGACATTCTAGAAAAGATAAAAGTATTGTTACATAAAATTAATCAGTGTTTGCCAGAGGTTATAAGTGGGGTGAGAATATAATTATAAAAGATTACCTGAGACAGTTCTTTGAGGTGGTAAAACTGTCTGGAGTCTAGTTGTAATATGGTTATACAAATCTATACACATATTAAAATTCATAGAACTGTAAAACATATGCAAAAAATCCATTTTATTGTATGATAATATAAATGCCAATTAAAAAATAATCCAATTCTAATGCTTTCTCTTTATACCTGCATGGGTCGTTACTCACATTAATTTAAGAACCAACAGACTAGATTACCTCTAAATTCCCTTTTAGTGATGATCATAGTCTCAAACAACTAGGTTACTATAATTTAGCCAAAAATTTTTTGACACTTTTCCCATTGAGACAGGAGTAGTTTATATCTACTCTGAATCTGTTAGAGCTCTGTGATTGCTTTGACAAATGGCATACAGAGGAAATGTTGCTATGTCCATTTGGGGAGCCAGATCTTAAGAGACTAGAAGCTTCTCGTTTGACATGGACCACCCACTCTTGGAACTCAGCCACCATGCTGTGGGAAAGCCCAACCAAGCAGCTCCATGGATAATCTCATGAAGAAAGATACTAACACTCCTGGCTGAGCTCCCAGCCAGCAGCCGGTACCAACTTGCCAAACATGTGAGTGAATGAGCATGTTGGAAGTAACTGTCTAGCCTCAGTCAAACCACCCCTGCTGACACCACAAGGATGGGGATAAGACATCCCATCAAGCACTTTCTTAATTGCGGATTCATAATCAAAATAAATTATTGGGGTTGTTTCAAGCTGCTAAGTTTGCAGAGGTTTATTATATAGTAACAGTCAACTTGGTTGACAGATAATATAATCGATATCTTTGTTATATAGTAATAGATAGTACAGAACTTAAACAGTTCTTCAAGAAAAAGTAGGCTTCAGAGTCATGAGTTATTCCCTTATGCAGAAGTTTTTTAGTGTGGCAACCTGAATCAGAATGATCTGAAGTGTGAAAAATGCCAGACCTAATGCACTGGAATCTCTTGAATTGGGGATCCAGAACACTCAGACTTTTAACAAGCTTCCCACTTGGTTCTTCTGTGTCCTGATGTTTGAACCCCAGCATTTCAGTCGTCCTGAAAAGATTAATTGGAAGTAGCTGGACCCCAGAATGATGTGACATGTCAATACCACAAAAGGTAAAGAAACTTAATAAAGAAAAAAATACCATAAGCAAACCAGTTAGAGAGGTCCCTGAAGTGGGCTTATTCTACAAGACAAAACAGAGCTTAGCGAAGAATAAATTCTAAATGGACCTGAAAAGTAATAGATAACAAAATCAGAAATATTGCAAAAAATGGTATGACATAAACAACTACATCATATTAATAGGATATTTAAGTCCTATTTTATGATTTTTGACAAATTAAGAATGATAACATGAAGGCAAGATTAGCAAAGCTAAATTTATTTTATTGTTTGATAACTAGATATAGATAGATAGAGCTATCTATTTAAAAGTCATTTAAAAACTATAACCACCTCTCTTTATATAAATACAGACTTTTTAATTCATTAGAGCTATTAGTGCCTCAACTAGACTCTTGTAAGGTATTCCTTTCACCTATCATCCCAAAATGAAAGAGAGAAATAGAAAGAGGGAAAAAAATAATTACTTCAAATTAACTATGAAATAAAGTGGAAATTAATTATGCTTCAAATTAACTATGAAATAAAGTAGAAAAGGAACAAAATGAAGAAATAACCATTGTGTTCTAGTTACTAAAAAAGCAAAAGCACGCATCAAAGGAGAAGCCAAAATTCTATTGTCGGTACAGATATTTCAAGCTCAAGGATCTCAAAGTAGTCTCTGAAAGGCAGAAATGAAAGGGATCTAAGAGTCTGGACAGAACATAAAAAATTTATAGATATACTTTCAGAAACCAATATTTTCTGGTTTTGTTTTCATTTTTACCAGGGCTAAAAGTCACCTGGCACATTTTCTATAGACTTTTTGGTGGCCACTTATGCAGTATCTATGATTCGTATTTAATTATTACTGTTTTCTTTCACTAAGAAACAAAAATCCAGACTTTCTCTTTATATAGCAGAAGTGTACTAGGATTAACTCTGAGTTGTAATAGTAAATTCAAGAGTTGATATAAATGGTAAATAGCATTAACCAAGGGACTGAATAATAATATAATACATGTAAACATAATATAGACTCCTGCACATTATAAGGGCCCAATTAACATAATTTGCCTCAAATTTTTCTAAAGCTAAATTAAATCCTTTTGCTTTATATTATCTTTATTATCATTTTTTTCTGATTTTTGAATGTATGTTCACTCTCACAGCATAGTACAACTATGAAAGTGCCTGCATACACTTTATAAAAGTAGCTATATTTCCGAAAACCTGTCAAAAATAAAGGGTAAAACTTCCACTGAGCAGCAAGGCCCTCTCCACTCCAAGCATAGGCACTTGGTCAGCTAGTTCAGCAGCCTGAGCTGCGCAATCCTTTCTGTGCAGAGACTGTGGTGTAGCAGGGTTCACTATGCTCCAAGCCCAGGATGAGGAGTTTACCTCCCCAACACCAATGCAGAGCACTTCCGGCAGAAGAGGATTCCCAGTTCTATGCGTAGGCACACCTCCCAGTGCTTAGTGCCTTCCCACTGGACATCCCTTCAGCACTGAAGCTTTGCCTGCCATTGGTGGACTTAGAAGCAGGCCTGCCTGGTCCAGTCCCACCCACCTGGACCCTCCCTACAGGGATGAGCAAAAAGCTCAGACTACTCTATACACTCCACAGATCAGCCTACTGCTTGTAGAGGCAGAGCTGCTCTCAGTAAATAGTAGTCAAATATTAGACCCATTTGCAGCGAACGCTTACCCATAAGCGCCATCTATTGGCCTCTAGTTGAAATACACAAGAAGTGCGTAGCAGAAAACCCGAAGACTCTACCCGCCATTTTCTACAGTCGCACCTCCTAGGAAAGGGGAAAAGAAAAAAAATACATAAACAAATACAAATACAAGGGAAGAAAGAAAAAAAATTACAAAATTTAGAAGTGCCACTATCTCCAGAGGAGATAGCACACAAGAATTACGGCATCATGAAAAATCTGAATTTGATGACACCAAAGAATCAAGCTAGTCCTCCAGCAATCCTCCCTAATCAGAATGGAAATTCAGAAGTGACATAAATAGTTCAGAGCCTGGATTGTAAGGACACTCAAATGAGATCCAAGACAAGATTGAAATCAAAACCAAGAAACTTCTAAAGCAATCCAGAAAATGAAGGAACAGATACATATCTTTAAATCAATCAGAGCTTTTGAAATTGAAAAACTTAAGAAATTTCAAAATACAAATGAAAGTTTTATCAATAGACTAGACCACACAGAAGAAAGAATTTCAGAGCTCAAAGACTAGTCTCTAATCCAGTCAACCAAAAATAGAAAAATAAATAAATTTAATGAACAAGCCCTTCAAGAAATATGAGATTATGTAAAGTGATCAACCTATAAATTATCTGAATTTCTGAGAGAGAAGGAAAACATGGAAAATATATTTAAGGTAATAGTTCAATAAAATTTCCTTAACTTGGCTAGATGGACAGACATCCAGGCATAAAAAATCCAGAGACCATCTGTGAGATACTATACAAAGCAAGTATCTTCAAGGCATATAGTCACCATACTGTCTAAGGTCAACAATATAAAAAAAAAAAATCTTAAAGGCAGCTTTAAAAAAAAGAAAAATCAGACCATGCACAAAGAGAAGTCCATCAGGCTAACAGCAGACTTCTCAGTAAAAAATATGTAAGTCAGAAGAGATTGGAGGCCTAATTTCTGCAGTCTTAGAAAATTCCAACCAAGAATTTTATATCCCACCAGATTAAGTTTCATAAGTGAGAGATAAATAAAATATTTTCCAGAAAAGCCATCACTAAGAAAATTCATTATCACTTTACCAGCATTATAGGAAATCCCTAAGGAAGTTCTAAACATAGAAACAAAAGAATAATACCTACTATGACAAAAAACACACTTAGGTACATATCGCATAGACTCTATAAAGCTACTAATATATAGAAACTACAAACAGTGAACAACTTCACAATCGGATCAAAACTTCATATATCAATATTGACCTTGAATGTAAACTGGCTAAACATCCCACTTAAAAGGCACAGAGTGGCCAGGTGGATACAAAAGAAAACCCATCTGTCTTCTTTATTCAAGAGACCCATCTCACATGTAAGAACACTCATAGGCTCAAAGTAAAGGGTTGGAGAAAGATCTATAATGCAAAAGGAAAACCAAAAAGAGCAGGGGTTACTATTCTTATATCGCATAAAACAGTATTACATAATGATAAAGAATTCAGTTCAACAAGATGGCTTAACTATCATAAATATATATGCACCCAATATTGGAGCACCCATATTCATAAAACAAATACTTCTAGACATATGAAAAGACTTAGACAAACAATCATAGCAAGGGACTTCAACACCCCACCATCAGCATTAGACAGATCACTGAGGCACAAAACTGGCAAAGAAATTCTGGACTTAAACTTGACACTTGACCAATTGGACTTAAGAGAGATCTACAGAATATTTTACCCATCAAACACAGAATACACATTTTTCTCATCTACACACAAAGCATACTCCATAATAGACCACATGCTCAGCCATAAGGGAAGTCTCAATAAATTCAAAACAACTTAACATACCAATTACTGTTTTGGACTGCAGTAGGATAAAAGTAGCAATCAATACCAAGAAACTCTTTCAAAACTACACAATTACATGGAAATTAAACAACTTGCTCCTGAATGACTTTTGGGTAAACAATAAAATTAAGGCAGAAATCAAAAAAATTATTTGGAGTAAATGAAAACAGAGACACAACATACCAAAATCTTTGAGATGCCAGAAAAGCAGTGTTAAAAGGAAAGTTTTTAGTACAAAAAAACCTACATCGAGAAGTTAGAAAGATCTCAAATTAATGTTCTAACATCACACAAATACAAGAATAAAATAACCCCAAAGCTAGTAGAACTGAACAATATTAAGATGCACAAACCCATACAACAGATAAGCAAAACCAAAAGTTGACTCTTTCAAATAATAAACAAGATTGATAGAGCACTAACTGGATTAACAAAGAAAAAAAGAAAGACAGTTCTAACAAGCAAAATCAGAAATGACAAAGGTGACATTACAATCAATCCCACAGAAATATACAAAAGCTCATCAAAGATTATTATGAACACCTTTATGCACACAAACCAGAAAATCCAGAGGAAATGGATCAATTCCTGGAAACACACAACCTCCCAAGATTGAATCAGGAAGAGATTATAATGCTGAACAGAACAATTTCCAATTCCAAAATTGAATCAGCAGTAGAAAACCTACCAACCAAAAAATCCCCAAATGAATTTACAGCCAAGTTCTACAAGATGTACAAAGAAAAGCTGATACTAGTTTTACTGAAACTACAAAAAAATTGAGGGGGGACCCCTACCTTTCACATACACAAAAATTAACTGAAAACTGATTAAACATTTTATATGTAAGACCTTATCCTATAAAATTTTTAGAAGAAAACCTAGGAAACACCATTCTGGACATTGGCTTTAGCAAAGAATTTATAACTAAGTTTTCAAAAGCAATTGCAACAAAAGCAAAAATTTGTATATGGGACCTACTTAAACTAAAGAGCTTCTGCACAACAAAAGATACTATTGAGAGAGTAAACAGACAACCTACAGAGTGAGAGAAAATATTAGCAAACTATGCATTCAACAAAGATCTAATATCCAGAATCTATAGGAAACTTATTCAACTCAACAAGAAAAAAATAATTCAACAAGCGAAAAACTAATAACCCCATTAAAAAGTGGGCAGAGGATTTGCACAGACACTTTTCAGAAGACGACTTACAGGCAGCCAACAAATACATGAAAAAAATGCTCAATATCATTATTTATCAGAGAAATGCAAACCGAAACCACAATGAGATACTTCTTACCCTAGTCACAATGGCCATGGTTAAGAAGTCAAAAAACAACAGATGCTGGTGAGGTTGCAAAGAAAAAGGAACATTTATACCCTGCTGGCAGGAATATAAATTAGATCACCTTCTATGGAAAGCAGTTTGGAAATATCTCACAGAACTTAGAACTGCCATTTGACCCAGCAATCCTATTACTGGGTATATACCCAAAGGAAAATAAGTCATTTTACCATTCATTGGAAACAATAAACACTAGAGGAATACCAGAGAGAGAGGTGAGCAAGAGCTGAAAATCTACCTAGTTGTTGCTATCCTCACTACCTGGGTGATGGGATCATTCATACCCCAAACCTCAGCATCATGAAATATACTCATTCAACAAACCTGCACATATACCCCCTGAATCTAAAATAAAAGTCGAATTTATTTTTTAAAAAATTTCCACTCAAACCCTACATCTATCCTAAATGCTTTAGTATAACATATCCTTTTATTTTAGATTTTGGTGTCCTGTGATAGTAAAATGTATAGGAAAATTTTCATAAATGTGCTAAACATAATACAACATTTCATCTGCAAATTTCAGGACTTTTAAAATTTCATAATGTCTGACCTTTTCTGGTTGTCTTCAAGATTCCCATTTACCAAAACCAAAAGACAGTAGGTAGAATTATGTGGTTTTTCTGTCAGTAATGGTGGTAGATAACAAAGTCGCCAGCATGAGTCAGCCTGGCTTACTGACGGAGCTGAGTGGAGGACTTCTCACTGCGTCGTCTTCTTATACTTTGGCTCCAGTGGCCTCGAGATCTTCATGAGGTCCATGCTGGAGATGACTCTGGCAAGAACAAGCGTCCAGAGATAATTAAGAAACAGGACTCAGGGTCCAGTACATTTAGCCTAGTAAAGAGTTGAAGATGCAAATGTCTGTAGGAAGAGTTGAGCAGAGTAAAACCTAAACCTTTTCTTTTTAATTTATTCATTATACTTTAAGTTCTGGGGTACATGTACAGATCGTGCAGGCTTGTTACATAGGTATACATGTGCCATGGTGGTGGTTTACTGCCTCCATCGCCCCATCATCTACATTAGATATTTCTCCTAATGTTATCCCTCCCCAATCCCACCTCCTGCTGCTCTTCCTCCCCTAGCCCCCCAACCCTCAGGCCCTGGTATGTGTTGTTCCCCACCTGGTGCCCGTGTGTTCCCATTGTTCAACACCCACTTATGAGTGAGAACATGGGGTGTTTGGTTTTCTGTTCTTGTGTCAGTGTGAAACCTAAACCTTTTAATAAACAAAAAAGTGAGTTTGCCTGGAAAGCTGAAGTGTGATAGGTCCATTAATTATTAAAGGGAGTAAATGTAGTTTCTGTCAATTTCACTCACAGAAGAGACTAGACTCATCGTCCTGCTTCTGCTTAACATTCCCGCAAGATTGCACTATTAGTTTTCTTAAAAAAACATTACCAAGGAGTAGCTAGCTTTTCCAGCGTCAGAACCTTGTAAATGACACTGTATATAATGAACTGGCATTTATTTTTAATGAATGTTATCTTCTTTCTGTCTTCACAAACTTACAATTTATTTAAGATGTTTGAAGTTGATTGATCTATGTATCTTCATAGATAGGGAAGGTAACACTATCTCCATTTCAGGTTAAAGCATTGCTTCATGATTCTTTTAAATCAGTGATGAATGATTTAATAATGATCACAACTGCTGAACCACAGAGTGGAAATTCAGTAACACAGAGTCAGAGGACACACCCTACAGTTGGTATCAGGAAACACAAAGAATTATTTTCCTACATCTGAAAATTCCAGTAAGATTTTAGAATTATCTTAAAGTAATTTGTAATTGTTCTGTGAAAAGTTTTTATTCTTCATATGAAAACAATGTGTAAGGCATTTTATTATAGTGCCTACACATCACGCCAGTTCTGGTGACCATGGGGCATGGTGTTTCTAATTCAATGCTGTAGCTCAATATTTCCCATTTCCCATTTGTCTACTGATTTGTAATTGAATAATTATTGGATAGCTAGTAGATAGGACAAAATGAGATGCACTATCATATAATATTCACACATTTTTTCTAAATGCAATATGCCTTGGGGTTATTGAGGAACAAAGGATTCTGAATTCATTTACTTTGTCTCTGATTACAAAAACAATTGGAATTTGCAAAGGTGATTTCTCTTAATTAAACATGAGTTAATATATCTCCCTACCAAAAGGAATCCTATCATAGGAAGCTGCAATATGCTTGGGAGTTGATATCTAGAGAGACCATGTTTAGTTAAAATTGAATTAGTTGTATAGTCTGTATATTTTATAATTTGCAAGGTACATCCTAATGCTGATAAGAATGATAAAACTATACACCATGAAATATTATGCAGCCATCAAAAATGATGAGTTCACGTTCTTTGTAGGGACATGGATGAACCTGGAAACCATCATTCTCAGCAAACTGACACAAGAGCAGAAAATCAAACACCGCATGTTCTCACTCATAGGCGGGTGTTGAACAATGAGAACACATGGACACAGGGAGGGGAGCACTACACACTGGGGTCCATTGGGGGGAAATGGGGAAGGGATGGGGGGTGGGGAGGTGGGAAGAGATGGCATGGGGAAAAATGACAGATACAGCTGAGGGGACAGAAGGCAGCAAAGCACACTGCCATGTGTGTACCTAAGCAACAATCTTGCATGTTCTTCACATGTACCCCAAAACCTAAAATGCAATTAAAAAAATAAATAAATAAATAAAATAAAATAAAGAATGATAAAACTAAAGATAAACCTTCTTAATGCTTAAAAACTTAGGAAAACAAAATTCATATAGAGGAAGTACTGAAGTCCTAGAACATAGAAGTGTGCAAAGGTGTGTGTATGTGTGTGTGTGTGTATACACAGTTCAAAGTGCTTTTCTGAATACCAGAGGAGATAGTTGAGACATTTAGAAAAGAGATTTGTGCATTTGCTGAAACTTTAATTAAAAATAGAAGATGCAAGCAAGTAAAACTGTGTGGCTAAAATAAATCTCAAGTTATTTTATAATTGTATTAATTGATGTGTAAATGTTATTCTGTTCCCATGTATGTCTACATAAGTTTCAGCCAGAGAAAATTTATCTTGCAGATCAAGCAGATAGGAGTTTTGGTTAGTGAGGGAGTTATCGACTCCATTTATGGAAGCCTTTCATATTTCTGAGGCATCAGAGCTAAAAAATAAAACACCATTTGCATATGTATCTTCACTTCCATAAAATAATTGAAAATTATATCTAAAATAATAAACTCTTTAAAATTTCAGAAACTGATTTACAATCATTCCAGTAAAATGTGAATGTGCCAGATAATATTTTTGTCTGGGGAATCACCAGAAAAACTTGGACTCTTCTAACAGAAAATAAAAGAGTGATTTTTATTAACTTTTTAGCTTCGGATAACTCAGGTAGAAATTTTAATACACACCAGTGTCTTCTCCCGTCTTGCTCCTGAGTACGAGGATTGTAGGGATTTGACTCCACTCCACAGCACTGAAGGTTGCAGACATTTCAGACATAATTTTATCTCCCTTCCTATACACAGCCAATCCTATCTCATACCACCATCACCCTAATAGGTAGAAATCTGACAGTGATGCAATTTCTCTGTTATGTTGTTTTTGACTCTACTACTTTCCTCCTTCTAAAGACATAACAACAATAATTCCATATCTATCACCAACTTTATCTCATTGATTTATGCATTCTCAATTTTTTTAACCAACTTAAAATCTGCTAAGCCTGACAGACTACCTATTTAAAGATTTTAGAGATTTTTGCCTGAATTAAAAAAAAACAGACTTTCACACCACCACAGAATGAAATATATAGAAATCACCTTTATCTCTATCAAATAAATTTGGATTTCCTAAAAAGTCTCCTAAAAAATTGGTAGAAAAAAACAAAAGATACCTGTATTTGAAGTGGCATTATTTTAGCTTTTTAAAATCCTGAATCAAAGGAAGTAAATCTGTTTTAGAAATCTCTTGATTTTGTATGAATCAAATGGATGAAATCAGAAATTGGTTTCAAACTAGATGAAATAAATTTTTTTCTTTTTATTTATTTATTTTTAGAAATGGGCTCTGTCTGTCACCCAGGCTGGAGTGTAGTCGTGATCACAGTTCACTGTGACTGTGGGCTCCTGGACTCAAGCAATCCTCCTGCCTTAGCCTCCTGAGCAGCTGGTACTACAGGTGTGTGCCACCATTCTTGGCACATTTTTCAGAGAAATTTTGTTAGGGTCTTACTATGTTGCCCAGGCTGGTCTCAAACTCCTGGCCTCAAGCAATCTTTCCTCCTTGACCTCCCATAGTGCTGAAATTGCAGGCGTGAACCATCGCACCCAGCCTGCCAAAGACATTTATAAGATGTCACCCCACATTCAAGATCACACATTAGTTCCAGGTTTTTTTTGCTAGATTGTAAACAAGATTGAGGATAGAAGTAATTGTCTTTTCATGCTAATGTATTCACATCTCCATACATCCCCTCCAAAGCATTCCTCTTAGTAGGCATTCAATAAATATTTTTGAATGAATAAATGATGTTTGTAAACATGAGCTCAGCCTTACTGTTGTCACTAGGAGAAAAAAAATATTTCTGGCATACATCTTCCTTAACCCACATTATCCTCCAATTGCTAGTTCCACATAGAAAATAGACATGTCAAAAGGATATTGACTTATTTAGTGGCCTGGTCAGGTACTCAGTGTTTATAATGCTTATACTATTGTTCAACATAGTCTGCTCAGTTCCACTGTAGACATATCCATCAAGCTTTCTCAAAAATTATTTTTTAACAGTAGAACATGATATTACCTTTCCTCTAGAGTTTGATTTATTTAAACCTGGAGGGACATGAAAAAAATACAATCGAAGAGAAAGAAAGATTTTTTTTCTTCTGGTTCCTGTCCTTTTATTCTTCTCTCTACATTTTTAGTGCTAAAACTTCCTTTTGTGAAGAGACCTCCAGAAATCCAGATTGCTTGAGAGGGTCAGATTGATATCTATGCTCTCCTAATGCTGATTGATCTTCCAGGATGAAAAGAGTTTCACAAATAAAGATTATAATCACAAGCAAAGCAAACACTACCAGATTGATTTCCCCAACCATTTTAACAGTATTACCTCCTCTTCAGTTCCCAGTTTCTATATTCATGCATATACTTGCTTTTGGCACACTTTTGCATTTTCCCCAGGGACTTCCAAGTTGAAGAAGTCAGCTAAAGGGTTCACACATCTACTGCAGCCAGGTTTTAGTGGTAGGTAGCATAATGGACCTCCAAAGACGGGCCTGTCCTATCCCCAGACCTGTTAATGTGTTATCTTACATAGAACAAGGGATTTTGCAGCCTTATAACTAGGTTATAATTAATACCCTAGAATGGGGAAATTGTCCTAGATTATTTCAAGGAGCTCAATATGATATTTTTAAATTGATAAATGATAATAATGAGAATTGTATTACATTTATGGAGTAAAATGTGATCTTTTCATATACGTATATAATGAGGAGTTATTAAATCAAGTTAATTATCATATATATATCCCTTCACTTACTTGACATTTACTGTTATGACACCTTTGAGATTTAATCTCTTGGTTATTTTGAAATACACAGTACATTATTATTGACTGTGATCACCCCACTGTGCAACAGATCACTAAACCTCCTGTCTAGCTGAAACTGGGTATCCTTTCAACAGTAACTCCACATTTTCTCACCCCTCCCAACCCAAGCGTCCCATCCCTCACTCTGGTAACCACCATTCTATTCTACACTTATGTGGATGAATCTTTTTTTAGATTCCACATATAAATGAAATCATGTAGTATTTATCTTTCTGTGCATGGCTTATTTCACTAGCATAACATTTGCTATATTCATCCATCTTGTCCCAAATGACAGAATTTCATCTTTTTAAAGGATAAGTAATATTTCATTTTGTATACTGTATTTCCTGTATCCAACTATTGATAGACAAGTTGATTCTGTATCTTGGCTACTGTGAATAACGCTGCAATGAACATGGGAGTGCAGATATCACTTTAGTATACTTAATATTTTTGCTTATAATACCCAGTAGTGGGATTGCTAGATTATATGGTAGTTCTATATTTAGTTTTTTGAGAAACTTCTGTACTGGTTTCCATAATGGCTGAACCATTTACATTACCACCAGTAGTGTACAAGCATTCCCTTTTCTCTATATCATCTCCAGTGGTTTTTCCTCTTTTTGATAAAATCCATTCTAACAAGAATGAATA
Organism: Saimiri boliviensis; assembly: GCF_048565385.1. Taxonomy (NCBI): domain Eukaryota; kingdom Metazoa; phylum Chordata; class Mammalia; order Primates; family Cebidae; genus Saimiri; species Saimiri boliviensis. The sequence goes on from NC_133463.1 coordinate 15,505,750, forward strand.
GATATCTCATTGTGGTTTTAAATTGTTTTTCCCAATGATTAGTTTATTTTTTAATTAATTTGTTGGCCATTTGGATGATTTCTTTTGAGAAGTGTTTGTTTCGGTCCTTTGCCCACTTTTAAATTGTATTATTTGTTTTCTTGCTATTGAGTTATTTCAATTTCTTGTATATTTTGTATTAATATACAAATGTATATTAATAGCTTACCAGTTATATGAGCTATCTGAAAAGGAAGTTAAGAAAATGACCCATTTACAATAGCAACAGAAAAAAAAATTAAAACTTAGTTGTAAATTTAAATAAGAAGGTAAAATACCTATATACTGAAAACTATAAAATACTGGTGAATGAAATTGAAGAAAACACACATAAATGGAAAAATATTCCATGTTCATGTGCTGAAAGAATTAATATTGTTAAAATGTCCATTCTACCAAAAATAATCTACAGATTCAATGCAATTCCTATAAAAATTTTAAGGTCATTTTTCAAAAGTGGAAAAATTAATTCTAAAATTCTATGGAACCACAATATACCCCAGGTAACTACAGTAATCTTGAGCAAAAAGAACAAAGCTGGAGCCATCATACTACCTGGCTTCAAAATATATCATAAAAGTGATCATAGTTAAAATAGCATAGTACTGGCATAAAAACAGACACATCAACCAATGGAACAGGACAGAAAGCTTGGTAATAAACTCATGCCCTCATGGTCAATTGATTTTTTACAAAAGTGCCAAGAACTCATAATGAAGAAAAAACACTCTATTTAATAAGTGATTCTAGGAAAACCAGTTATTCACATTTAGAAGAAAATGAAATTAGACTTTTACCTTGCACTATACTCACCCCCACAAAAAACTCAAAATGATTAAAGACTTTAAAGTAGGCTATAAAACTACTAGGAGAAAACATAGGGGAAAAGCTCCACGATGCTGATTTGGACAAAGATTCTTTGGATGTAACCCCAAAATTTCAAGCAACAAAGGCTCAAATGGACAAATGGGATTGCACCAAATTAAGAAGCTTCTGCACAGCAAAAGAAATGATGAACAAAGTGAAGAGACAACTCATGCAATGAGAAAAATATTTGCAAACCATGGGTCTTTACAAGTGAAAGAGGGAGGCAGTAGAGTGAGTGAGTCATACAGATGAGACAGAATTTAGCCAGCTGTTGGTCGTTGCTGACTTTGGAGTTTAAAGGGGGCTCAGAGGCAAGAAATACAGATGACCTCTAGAAGCTGGAAAAGGCAAGGGAATGGATTATCCCCTACAGTTTCCAGAAAAACAGTATTCTACTGACTTTTTTTTTTTTTTTTTTTTTTTTTTTGAGACAGAGTCTTGTTCGGTCACCCAGGCTGGAGTGCAGTGACATGCTGTTGGCTCACTGCAACCCCACCTCATGGGCTCAAGCAATTCTCCAGCCTCAGCTTCTCAAGTAGCTGGGACAACAGGTGTGTGCCATCACATCTGGCTAATTTTTATATTTTTAGCAAAGACGGGGTTTCACCTTGTTGGCCAGGCTGGTTTGAACTCCTGACCTCAAGTGATCAGCCCACCTCGGCCTCCCAAAGTCTTGGAATTACAGGTGTGAGTCACCATGCCCAGCCCCTGCTGACATCTTGATTTTGGCCTAGGGAAATTTATGTTAAACTTTTGACTTCTAGAACTGTAAGGTAATAAATTTGTGCTTTTTAAATGACTAAATTTGTGATGATTTGTCACAGCAATAATAGGGAATTAATAGAGTGCTTTTTCATGCCTTTTTTCTCATCTATAATAAGAGAGCTCTCTCCTTCTGAAGGGAACTTCTGCTGTTAAGAGGGAGTGCTTTTCACTGCAACCTCACTCCTCTCTTTTGCTGGTGTATGTACCAATATATAATCCTTCTGCACAAATGAAATGCCATACAAGAAGTAAAATAGTTTGAGAACTAGCCCATTTGTCAGTAGGATCCAAAACTTTATACCAAGTATCCTAAATCCTATAACTAAGAAGTGACTTGAGGCACTTCCCAACTTCATTATAAAAGGTTATTTGCATGACACATTAATATGGTAGTAACAGTAGCTGCCAGTGCAGAAGCTAAACCATGAACTTAAATGCCACAAACGTACAGGTTATTGGCCTGCCTGCTGGGACAGGGCAACTTTGGCCTGAAATATTTTTTGGCAGCTGAATATATTTGCATTTCTGCCTTGAGCTATTTAAATATTTTCGAATTCCATTATTTACAGAAAGTATAATGGGGGAACTCTCCAGAGTTACTGAAGGTTAAACCAGATAAAAAGTGAAAGCATCCACAGATTAAAATAACTCCCTAGATATCTTCTGTATACATGTCCAACAAAAAAGGACAATTTATTTCTGCAGATGGTAGGGCTTTCAGATTCCTTCAGAAATTATCAGATTAACCACTTATCTTTAGGAGTGTTAATTAAGCTATAGGTTATCAATTATGACAAAACATGAAATCAGGGTAAAAGAAAAACATTATTTTTTACCCAAGAATAGAGTGGATCCTCACCCCACTGGCTCATGAGATGAAATTTCAATTCTTTTTGACTTCAACATTATCAGATACTAATAGCTGGGCCTTAATGGGAACACTTTGTTTTGTTGATCTATATTAGTTTCTCTGATACAAAATACTGTACATTAGAGTGTAATGTGATCTGCCTGAAGTCCAGATGAAAAAAAGATTAAGGCAAAAGACAAAAATGAGAAAGACTTCCTAGTCAAAGGAGCTTGTTTCATTTTGTTGGCTGTACCCATTTGGCCTCCCATAAATTCACTGCCACGTCTATCATGGGCAGAAACAATGAGCCTGGGCAGTTGATGAATCATGGCATCCACAACACTCCACAAATCTTACTCCCATTACCCAATGAGAAAGCACCGTGTACAAAGAGCCCCTGAAGCTCTGTGCCCTCCCATTCACTTACCTTCATGCTCCACATCTGAAAGTTAGTTTGGATGGAATAATGCCCATTTTTCCTACCAATTACATTGTGTGCAACCATAAATCATCAAAGAACCACTGTCCAGACCTAGAACATATTTGGACATCACTAGAAATTTAAAAATAAATAGTCTATCATGTTGGATTTATCTTAGGGTTAATGTAAAGGCAGATGTCCAAAGTTAGGGATCCTTTCAATGCTTGCCTGTTTCCAGTTCTCTTGGTCCTACATTGGTTCTGTGTTTTACAAATCTTTTTCATAATATAGATTCATTGACCTGCTGGATAATTGATTTAAAAAAAATATTGTACCTAACAGAGTTGACTCCTTGCCCTGTTTTTTATAACATTCTTCCCCCAACTCTCATCAATCTTTCCCCAGACAAGAAGTTAATCAAAGAGAGATCAGGGGTTTCTCTTGCTCACTTGTCCCCACCATCTCACAGTACCTGAATATGAGTCCTGTCCAGGAGTGGTAAACCAGAACAGAGGGAATTAGTACCCACAGTGAATGACAAAAGAGGATTGGGTCAGGATTAAAAACTCTAAATAACTGATGTAGCATATACATTTATTACTTTTGCTTATCACAGTTATCCCAGAAGATTTGAAATAAAATCAGATAAAAGAGAGTTTCAAACAGACATTCACATAATAGGCCACACAGACGTGCAGACTGCTGACCAGGCCCAAAATTCTGGCAGGCAGGACTGGGAGCAAAAGGAAACTGACATTGTTTAACCAAGGACTGAACAGTGTATTCAGAAAAGAAGAAAAAAATGAGTGGCCTCGGAAAAAGACAAACTTTCTTCTGACCAATCCTTTTTGTTCACCGCACACCCGAACTACAAGCAGATTCAATATAATTTTACTAAATACAACATTCAACCTGTTTTCTGTATTCTGTTGGTTTACTTAATAAAAACAAACCTGCTTTGTGATTCTTAGCTACATAGAACTAACTAGAGGGCCCAGTCTTTTTAGAAGTCATACAGTTAATTCAGAATGTCAAATTTCTAAAACTTGATTGCTACCTACTAGATAGACATCTCAGTAAGTGCTTAAATTTTTAAAAATTCATATATGATCACACAGCTATCAGAGAGGAATAAAGATCGAAAACACTAACATAACATGTAGAGGGCAGGAAAGAATGCCCATGTGTTTTCAGTCCAGTAAATGATGAACGTATAACAGAGAGGTAGAAGCTAAAATCTGTGACAGAGGAATTTTCTTTTTTCAAAGTTAAAAGGAAGTTTAGTTCCCTTTTAAAAAATAGAATCTTCTTTTTCCAGTTAATTTTCACTTATTTCCAACTTTTATTTTAAAAAGTTCAGGGGTACAAGTGCAGGATGTGCAGGTTTGTTACATATGTAAATAGGTGCCATCGTGGTTTGCTGTACAGATTATCCTGTCACCCAGGTATTAGGCCCAGCATTCATTAGCTATTCTTCCTGATGTTCTCCCTCCTGTCATCCCCCAACAGGCACCATGTGTGTTATTCTCCCCTGGTGATCATATGTTCTCATCATTCAGCTCCCACTTATAAGTCAGAACATGCAGTATTTGGTTTTTGGTTTCTGCATTAGTTTGCTAAGGATAATGACCTCCAGTTCCATACATGTTCATGCAAAGAACATGATCTCATTCCTTTTTAAGGCTGCATATTGTTCTGTGATATATATGTACCACATCTCCTTTATCCAGTCTATTATTGATAGGCATTGTATTAATCTGTTTTCATGCTGCAAATAAACACATACCCAAGACTGGGTAATTTATAAAGAAGAGAGGTTTAATTGACTCACAGTTCCACATGGCTAAGGAGGCCTCACAATCATGACAGAAGGCAAATGAGGAGCAAAGTCACATCTTACATAGTGGCAGGCAAGAGAGCTTGTACAAGGTAACTCCCATTTATAAAACCACCAGACCTTCTGAGACTTTTTCACTACCATGAGAACAGTATGGCAGAAACTGCGTCCATGATTCAATTATCTACAACTGGCCCTGCCCTTGATATCTGGAGATTATTACAATTCAAGGTAAGATATGGGAAGGGACACAGCGAAACCATCTCAGATATTTAGGTTGATTCCATGTCTTTGCCATTGTGAATAGTGCTGCAATGAACATACACATGCATGTATATTTATAAAAGAATGACTTATATTCCTTTGGGTATATACCCAGTAATTGGATTGCTGGGCCAAATTCTATTTCTACTGCTAAGTCTTTGGGAAATCACCACAATGTCTTCCACAATGGTTGGACTAATTTACACTTCCACTAACAGTGTAAAAGTGTTCCTTTTCCCCACAACCTCACCAGTATTTGTTTCTTGACTTCTTAAATAGCCATTACGACTGGCATGAGATGGCATTTTAATGTGGTTTTGATTTGCATTTCTCTAATGGTCCACTGACCATTATAATGATGATCATAATGTTGAGCTCTTTTTCATATGATTGTTGGCCACATGTATGTCTTCCTTTGAGAATTCTCTGTTCATGTTCTTTGCCCACTTTTTAATGGGATTGTTTGGTTTTTCGCCTGTAAATTTAAGTTCTTTATAGATGCTGAATATTAGGCCTTTGTCAGATGGCTAGAGTACAAAAATTTTCTCCCACTCTGTAGGTTGTGTTTACTCTGTTGATAGTTTGTTTTGCTGTGCAGAAGTGCTTTAGTTTAATCAGATCCCGTTGGTCAATTTTTGCTTTTGTTGCAATTGCTTTTAGCATCTTCATCATGAAATTTTGCCCATGCTTATGTCCTTAATGGCATTGTCTAGGTTCTCTTCTATAGTTTCTATAGTTTTGGCGTTTACATTTAAGTCTTTAATCCATCTTGAGTTGACTTTTGTATACAGTGTAAGGAAAGAATACACTTTTAATTTTCTGCACATGGCTAACCAGTTCTCCCAGCATCATTTATCAAATAGAGAATCTTTTCCCCATAGCTTGTTTTTGTGGGGTTTGTCAAGGATCAGATGGTTGTAGGTATGTGGCCTTATTTCTGGGTTATCTATTCTGTTCATTTGATCTATGTGTCTGCTCTTGTGCTACTACCATGCTGTTTTGGTTACTGTAGCCTTATAATATGGTTTGAAATTGGATAACGTAATGCCTCCAGCTTTGTTCTTTTTGCTTAGGATTACCTTGGTTATTTTGGCTCTTTTCTGGTTCTATGAAGTTTAAAAGAGTTTTTTTCCTTCTAATTCTCTGAAGAATGTCAATGGTAGTTTAATGGGAATAGCATTGAATCAGTAAATTGCTTTGGGCAGTGTGGCCATTTTCATGATATTGATGATTTCTATTCATGAGCATGGTATGATTTTCCATTTGTTTGTGTCGTCTCTGATTTCTTTAAACAGTGGTTTGTAGTTCTCCTTAAAAGGCCTTTCACTTCTCTTGTTCGCTGTTTTCCTAGGTATTTTATTCTTTTTTGCGGCAATTGTGAAATGGGAGTTCATTTGTGATTTGGATATCAGCTTGCCTGTTATAGGTGTATAGGAATGTTAACAATTTTTTCACATTGATTTTGTATACTGAGACTTTGCTAAAGTTGCTTATTAGCTGAAGAAGATTTGGAAATGAAGGGATTTTCTAGACATAGGATCATGTCATCTGCAAAAAGGAATAGTTTGACTTTCTCTCTCCCTATTTGAATACGCTTTATTTTTTTCTCTTGCCTCATTCCCAGGTCCAGAACTTCCAATGCTATGTTGAATAGGAATGGTGAGAGAGGGCAAACTTTACTTGTGCCAGTTTTCAAAGGGAAGGCTTCCAGGTTTTGCCCATTCACCATGTCATATATGGCTCTTATTATTTTGAGGTATGTTCCTTCAATACCTAGTTTATTGAAAGTTTTTAATATGAAGGGATGTTGAATTTTATCAAAGGTCTTTTCCAAATCTATTGAGATAATCATGTGTTTTTGTCTTCAGTTCTGTTTATGTAATGAGTCACATTTATTGTTTTGTGCATGTTGAACCAGCCGTGCATCTTAGAGATGAAGCATACTTGATTGTGATAGATAAGCTATTCTATGTGCTGCTGGATTCAGTTTGCCAGTATTTTGTTGAGGATTTTTGCATCAATGTTCATCCAAGATATTGGCGTAAAGTTTTGTTGATGTTGTTGTATCCCTGCCAGGTTTTGGTATCAGGATGATGCTGGCCTCAGAGTTTGAGTTAGGGAGTTTCCATTTTTTGAAATAGTTTCAGTAGGAATGGTACCAGCTATTCTCTGCACCTTTGATATAATTCAGATATGAATCCATCTGGTTCTGGGCTTTTGTTTGTTTGTTTGTTTGTTTGTTTGTTTGTTTTTTGGTTGGTAGGCTGTTTAATGCTACCTCAGTTTCAGAACTCTCTATTGATCTATTCAGGGATTCAGTTCTTCCTGATTCAGTCTTGGGAAGGTGTATATGCCAGGAATGCATCCATTTCTTCTAGATTTTCCAGTTTATGTGCTTAGAAGTGTTTATAGTATTCTCTGATGGTTGTTTGTATGTCTGTGGGGTGAGTGGTAATATCATTTCTAATTAAATTTATATGAATCTTCTCTATTTTCTTCTTCATTAGTCTAGCTAGCAGTCTATCTATTTTATTAATTTTCTCCAAAAAACAGCTTCTGGATTCATTGATTTTTGAATGGTATTTTTGTGTCTCTGTCTCCTTCAATTCAGTTCTGATCTTGGTTATTTCTGCTAGCTGTCAGGTTTGCATGCTCTTGGTTCTCTAGTTCTTTTAACTGTGATGTTAGATTGTTAACTTGAGATCTATCTAGCTTTCTGATGTGGGCCTTTAGTGCCATAAATTGCCCTCTTAACACTGCTTTAGCTGCATCCCAGACATTCTGGTACATTGTATCTTTGTTCTCAGTAGTTTAAAAGAACTTCTTGATTTTTCAGTGATTTCATTATTTACCCAAAAGTCATTCAGGAGCAGGTTATTCAGTTTCAGTGTCATTGTATGGTTTTGCGTGAATTTCTTAATTTTGAGTACTAATACTATGGTTCAAGAGACTGTTGCTTAGGATTTCAGTTCTTTTGCATTTGCTGAGGAGTGTTTTATTCATGAATATGTGATCAATTTTAGAGTAAGTGCCATGTGGTGATGAGAAGAATATATATTCTTTTGTTGGGGGTGGAGGGTTCCATAGTTATCTATCAGGTCAATTTGATACAGAGCTGAGTTCAGACCCTGAATATCTTTTTTAATTTTCTTTCCCAATGATCTGCCTAAATTGTCAGTGGGGTGTTGAAGTTGTCCACTCTTATTGTGTAGTAGTCTAAGTCTCTTTTAAAGTCTCTAAGAACTTGCTTTATAAATCTGAGTGCTCCTGTATTGGGTGCATATATATTTAAGATAGTTAGCTCTTCTTGTTGGACTGAAACATTTACCATTATGTAATGCCCTTTTGGGGGGTCTTTTTGATCTTTATTGGTTTACAGTCTGTCTTATCAGAAACTTGGATTGCAACCCCTGCTTTCTTCTGTTCTCCACTAACTTGGTAAATTTTCCTCTATCCCTTTATTTTGAGCCTCTGTGTGTCTTTGCATGTGAGATGGCTCTCTTGAAGACAGCATACAGATGGATCTTGATTCTTTACCCAGACCACCATTCTGTGTCTTAATTGGGGCATATAGTCCATTTGCATTTAAAGTCAGCATTGTTATGTGTGAATTTCATCCTGTCATCATGATGCTAGCTGGTTATTTTGCAGACTTGTTTATGTGGTTGCTTCATAGTGTCACTAGTCTGTGTACTTCAGTGTGTTTTTGTAATGGCTGGTAACAGTTTTTTCCTTTCCATATTTAGTGTTTCCTTCAGAAGCTCTTGTAAGGCAGAATTTTAACACTCCACTGACACATTAGGCAAATCATTGAGACGGCATTTGCCTGGGTCAGCATTTGCCTATCTGAAAAGGATCTTATTTCTCCTTCACTTATGAAGCTTAGTTTGGCTGGATATAAAATTTTGAGTTGGAAATTCTTTTCTTTTCTTTTTTATTTTGTCTTAGTACCAACTTAGGGCTCTTTATTCCAGCAGTAAACTAAGGAAGAGCGAAGTGGGAGGGCTACACCATCACCATGGCAACAAAACCTCAAAAACGTAAAGTCATCCGACTTCTGTCAGGCAGACTCTTCCCAGCTCAGGAGAAACACATTTTAACTGGCTAAGAACAAGGCCAGGGGGCCTGGCCATAGTGTGGAAGGAAAGCTGGACGTACAGCCTCCGGTCAGTCCTGGAAGTGGTTGGTGAAGGCTTCCAGCAGCTCCTGCTTCTTCAGCCAACTCTTCAGCACATATACCTGGCAGGCCTCTTTCAGCATGGGCACAGTGAACTTGCCTAGTGCGCCCTTGCTGATGTGGATCTTCAGCTCCTCTTCTGAATACTCCACCTTGGTTTTTGCTTCTGGAACCTTTATTATTGTGTTTTATCTTGGTAACTTTCCCTTCAGGATTGTAATCTGGTGAGTAAACAAGCTCCTTAAACTCATCCACCAGGGAACTCAGTCTTTTATTCATTGCTTCAACCTTGGGCAATGTCAGGTTCACTGCTTGTTCGGCCTCCATCAAATCCAAAACCAAGGACTCCAGGTTCTTGAGGTGCTGTTGCAGCACAAGGTTCTCAAAGCTGTCACTTCTGTATGTGAAATGGAGCTTCGGAATAATAGCCTTCATCTTGTCCACCTAGTCACCTGAATTTTCTGGTCATCCAACTCCTCTTCCTATGGCACCAAAGCCACAAAATATGAGGGGGAATGTTCCTGCAGGGTGTTTATCTGCACAATGCTACAACCTCCTTCTCCAAACACTTTATGAGCAAATTACTGAACAGGGTTGAGCTCCCAATCACCAGAGACTCCTCAGGGTACATGAACAGGGAGGGCCTCGGGTAATGGTGCTTCTTCAGCAATACCAATGGCTTGAAACCCACGAGCATCAAACCTGGATTATCTAACCAGTTTAGCTCTTGTATTTCCTCTTTCTCCAGTATAATCTGAGACTCCCATAAGATCTGAGACCTCTTGGTATCACTAGGCAGAAGCAAACTGCCTGTATTTGAATTAAATGTCTGAGTCTTGGTTTTTGCTGGTTCATTTGTTTCCTGATAGAGCTTTATTGGATGAGGCTTGAGAGCCTTCTGGACCAGATTATAAATGTCCACAGAGATCACTATATCTTTGTTGAGCTTCAGCTTTAACCTGCTGAGTGCTCACTTCTTGGTCTCCTTGGCATGAACTTTCTGCAACAGGTCTTCTAGCTTGCTGGATTCCTCAAAGTGAACCCTGAGGTGTTCATCCTCAGCTATGCTACTGATATATCTGTGGAACAAGGGTATGTCAAAGCCCCCAGGTTTCTTCATGTACATCAAGTCAAGGAAGATGCCTGTCTCTCAATCACCGGCTTTGGTCCTGGCCTGGCTGGCTTTGGCACTGTCATTGCCATGGGGTTTGTCTTCATTGGTGAACAGGGTAATCCTTTTATGACTCATCTTGAACTGGACATCACTAAAGAGGTTGGCACAGACCCACAGCACTTCACTGAGTGAGTAGTCAGCTTTGTGGCCCATCAGGTCTTGGAAACATTTTTGTCCCTGCTGCCCCTTAAACTGGTCAAGCTCTAAAATTTGTTTTGTACCTGGATTATCCTACTCCTGTCAGAGGTAAATATTTTTAAAATTCACTGAATTTTTGTCTTTCTCAGTATCATAGAACATCACTGTCAAGAGATCTCGATCACTGCTTAAAATCTTACTGATGTACACACTTCGAATACACTGAATGCTCATGTCAAAAGGAGTCAACTTATCTTCACTCTGAGAATCAAACATAGCCCTGGAGGCATCAACCAAAAAAAAAAAAAATCAAACTATCTCTTCCTGAATATTTATAGTCTCCATTTGCTTCAAGATTCTCTTCTTGTTCTTCTGCTCCTTCATCTCCCACGGTTTTGTAATACGACTCCCACCCTGACATGTTGGCTGTTGCTCACTTTGGTGCAGGGAAGCTACCAACTTGGACCAAAAATTCTTTTCTTTAACAATGTTGAATATCGACACCCAGTCTTTTCTGGTTGTAGAGTTTCTGCTGAAAGGTTTACTGTTATTTTCATGGACTTCCCTTTGTAGGTGATCTGGCCTTTCTCTTTGGCTGACCTTAACATTTTATTTTCATTTCAACCTTAGAGAATCTAATGGTTATGTGTCTTGGGGATGATCTTTTCATGGAGTATCTTACTGGAGTTCTCTGCATTTCCTGAATTTGAATGTTAGCCTGTCTTGCAAGGTTGAGTAAGTTCTCCTGGATGATATCCTGAAGTATGTTTTCCAAATTGGTTCCATTCTCCCCATCTTTCACTTACCCCAATCAGTCATAGATTTGGTCTCTACATAATCCCTTAGTTCTTAGAGGTTTTGTTCATTCCCTTTCATTATTTTTTATCTATTCTTAGCTACCAGTCTTATATCAGGAAGACAGTCTTCAAGCTCTGAAATTCTTTCTTCTATTTGGTCTATTCTGCTATTAATACTTGTGATTGCACTGTAAAGTTCTTGTGTTTTTCAGTTCTATCATGTTCCACTCTAAACTGGATATTTGGCTGTCAGCTTCTGCATTGTTTTATTATGATTTTTAGATTCTTTGTATTGGGTTATAACATGCTCCTTTAGCTCAGTGAAGTTCATTTTTATCCACATTCTGAAGCCTACTCCTGTCATTTCAGCATCTCAGCCTCAGCCTAGTTTTAAGACCTTGCTGTAGAAGCATTGCAGTTATTTAGAAGAAAGGGGGCACTCTGGCTTTTTGAGTTTTCAACATTTTTTAGTTGATTCTTTCTCCTCTTTGTGGGCTTATCTACCTTTGATCTTTGAGGTTGCTAACCTTTAGATGGTATTCTCACAGGGTTTTTTCTTGTTCTTGTTGTTTTCTGTTTATTTTTTGTTTTTGTTTTAACGGTCTGACCACTGTTCCATAGGACTGTTGTGGTTTGCTGGGGGTCTGCTCCATACCCTAGTTGCCTCAGTTTTTCCTGTATCTGGAGGTATCGCCAGTAAAGCCTGCAAAACAGCAAAGACGGCAGCCTGCCCCTTCCTCTGAATGCTCCATCCCAGGAGGGTACTGACTTTTTGCCAGGCCAAACACACTTGTAAGAGGTGGCTGGAGACCTTGTTTGGGAGGTCTCACCCATTCAGGAGGAACATGATCTAGGAACCGCTAAAAGAAACAGTCCGGCTGTGTTTTGATAGAGTAGCTGTGCTGTGTTGGGAATCTCTTCAGCCTCTAATCAGTCTGGGCTCCGCAGGGCCCACAGGCTGGACTGGCTAAGATGCCTGAACAGCCAAGGTAGTAGCATGCCCTATCCACGGAGCATTCCATCCAAGGGAGAGATCAGAGCTCTGTCCATACAGTATGTGCAGGTGGGGGTAGCTGGAGGTCCAGCTGGGAGGTCCTGTCCAGTGAGAAGGAATGGCTTGAGTTCCAGCCTACAGAAGCAATCTGGCTACATTCTAGCAAAGCAGCTATACTGCACTGGGGAAACTGTTCCTCATCCAGACCATTTGGATTCTCCAAAGTCCACAGGCTGGAACAGCTGAGTCAACCAAACAGCAGATATGGCAGCCTGCCCCTGCCCCCAGGGCTCCATTTCTTCTCAGGCAGGCTCCACCCTGTTGCTGGGGGCTAGCTGGAATTCCAAGCCAGTAGGTGTTGTCTTGTGAGGTGCCCTGGAAGTGGGACCCACAGATCAATGCTGCTTGGCTCCTTGAATTCAACCCGCTTCCTAGGGGTACGTAGGGACATCTTGCGTTGCCTGATTACAGACTCCTTTGTTGGGGATCCCAGGGCTGGAGTATGCAAAGCTTCTGGGTCTAGGTTCATGCCTGAGTAGCTTCTCTGCCAAGACTCCACACAGCTCTGTGTGTCGGACCCAAGGCCTGGTGGTGTGGGCTCATGAGGGGATCTCCTGATCTATAGGTTGTAAAGATCCGTGAAGGAAGTGTGGTTTCCCAGGGTCGCACACTCACTCACTGCTTCTCTTGGCTGGAAATGGGGGTTTCCTTGGCTCTGTGTCACTCCAGGTGGGCCACCACCCCACCCTGCTTTTCTTCATTCTCCATGGGTCGGGTTGTTTCCCTGATCAATCCCAATGTGGGTGGCTGGATAATTTGGTTGAAGGTGTTGTATCCACTCACCCCTTTCCATCCTCTCTGTGAGTGTCACAGATGACAGCTGCTTTTAATCAGCCATCTTGGCCCTCTCAATAGAATTCATTTTTAACATCTGCTTGATTCCCTCACTACCCACCCTGTGGTTTCCAGTTCATAACCAAGCCTTATCACTTGTTAATCTCCTAAGTAACCCAGATCTACTTGTTCTACTTCAACCACCACAACCTTAGGCCAAGCTGTCATCGTCTCTTGTCTGGGCTCTTGTGCCAGCCATCCTGTCTATTCTTAGTAACCCAGGTAACTTTTTCTATACTCTTATTTCAAGTAAAAAAAAATACTTCTTGGAAGTAGCCTCATTTTATTTAACCAAATTAAATAAACATTTTAGCTAAAACCAAATAAATATATGCATATATATTATGTCTGTCTGTGTGTGTGTGTGTGTGTGTGTGCGTGTGTGCATGTGCTTAAATTGCTTTAAAGATAATGGGCTTTTATGTTGCTATAGTTTCTTATATTCTTTATAGTAAATCCTACAAGATTTACTCGCTCTTTGCTACCAACCCCAGTGCTAAATAAGCTATTTTGGAGTCTCACTGTACTAGATTCTCATGTACAGAGATAGTGTCTGTGTCTTAGGTAGTGGTCATAGATATTGCTTCCAATGTTGCTGATTTCAGTAGCATAAAGAAAATATAGCCCAGTAAATGGAAGGGCAAAGGAGAATGAAATTTTTAATAGCTTTGCTCTCTTAGTGCTTTGTCTGTAAGAATCACTGTTGCACTTGACATTTGTTGCCATTTTGCTTTTTCATTTTGAATTGTGGAGCCAGACTGTGTCTCTGTGTTGAGGGGAGGAGAAGGAGTGACCTCAGAAATGTCAGAATTATTACTAATGGTAGCATTTAAGCTTGGATAGGTGGTCAATAGTGTTTGATCAATCTGCTTAAATGCTGACTGTAGAGTAGGGACCTGAAACAATAATGAGAAGCTATATACAATTTGGAAGAGGCCAAATATGTGATAGGAAAGATGTGGCTTCTTTCAAGTACAGGCCACATGATATGGTAGCAGCAGATGTCTTAAGGAATAAGGGCAGCATCTGAGCAAACCAAATGTAATCTCACCTCTGTCTGGCTGGGTGCGGTGGCTCAAGCCTATAATCCCAGCACTTTGGGAGGCCAAGGCGGGTGGATCACGAGGTCGAGAGATCGAGACCATCCTGGTCAACATGGTGAAACCCTGTCTCTACTAAAAATACAAAAAACTAGCTGGGCGTGGTGGCACGTGCCTGTAATCCCAGCTACTTAGGAGGCTGAGGCAGGAGAATTGCCTGAGCCCAGGAGGCGGAGGTTGCGGTGATCCGAGATCGCGCCATTGCACTCCAGCCTGGGTAACAAGGGCGAAACTCCGTCTCAAAAAAAAAAAAAAAAAAAAAAAAAAAAAAAAAAAAAAAAAAATCTCACCTCTGTCATTTCCTACTCGTGACATCAGGCAGAGTCCGCAATCCTTCTGAGCCATCACCTTTCTTCTGTGTAAGATGAAATCATACCACCCACTCAAGGGGCTGATGGAAAGATAAATGAGATTGTGTATACAAAATTCCAGGCACCTTAGATCCCAGTTTGCTTTTTTCTCCCTTGTTTCCGTTTTAACATTGCAGGTAATTTGCGCTAACAGGTGATCAAGGACTAGGTCTAAGCCTCCCTCTAAGAGACTAGCCCAGCCCACAGGCCTTGAAGAGAGTTTGTAATTCACTGCAGAGGACTTGCTCCCACTTATTCCTGCTAAACAAGTACCTGAAGAGGTCCAAACAGGCATTAGAGATAGTTGGTGGTACTTGTCCAGATGCAGTACTCTCAGATGAATTTTTCTATCTGATGCTGATTGGTCTGAGACCAGCTTTTTGACCTTAGGTTGTAAGTGGTGACTAGGAGCAGTTGTTCATGACAACTTGTGTTCTTGCACATCACTCACAACAAAGAGTAAGACAGCCTCCAGACTATATGTTCTAGAAATGAATCTAGATGTTTCTCCTCAGACTAATTTTTCTCTATGGAGACACTGGCGCTTTTCTGGGACTAAGCCACCTATCTGACCTCATTTCAGGACAGGCAGAAGGCCTTATGCTGAATGCTTATTCAAGTCCTAAGACAGCCAAGGCAAGTAGATTTAACATGCCTGGCAACTGATCTACTGGTAGTGGCTGCCTAACTATGTGTTTGTAGAATTCCCAGTCCTCTTCTGGACTCAGCATAAATTGTGTGCCTTGATCAGTTATGATGTCTCCCACAGGTACTGAGGAGGGTTAAGCCACACATGACAGAATTGGAAACCTCATTATCTGAAAATCCGCAAAGTTCCTCTTCAGTTCAATAAGGACACTATCCATTATTCGAGAGCTGGCCTTAGCCACACATACACAGAGCATAGTGTCATGGCTGAGTAACTCCTTGAGCTGCATGACAATGCCATGAACTCAGTATGCAAAGACAACCTCAATTTTGATCAATGCCTCAAGGGGTTCCAGACCCACTAATACTTTTGAATGTCACCAGGGATATATGTCCTGCATACTACCTAGTCCCTCACAAACTTGTGATTCTGGAGACTCAGGGACTTTCCCGGCATCACTTGAAATCACTGAAAGCCAAGGTCAGCCCTGGTGCTTTTATCATCACTTCCATCAGCCTCCCTCAGGTAGGCACACACTGGGGTACAAAAGAAAACAAAATGTACTGTTCCTGACACAGAAATCCCATGATTTTGAAATATTTAGACTTTTTAAGCCCAAAGCCCACCTGTCTTCTACGCTGCTGCCTGAGCTATTGATCTTCTGCCAGGTACATGTATTCATGATTAGTCAAAGATGTCATCCCTTGGAGAATTTAATGAAAGAAATCTACAGAAATGCTCCATCTGCCCATCTATTGTCTTTCCTCCTTGTCAACAAGAGAAGCAAGGATGCACATCTGTGCAACAAGCACCAGGTGTTAAATAAAATCATTATGTAAAACTGCTACCTTCCCTTGGACTCCAGGATTGCAATATTAGCACAGGTGAACTATAGTTAACACCAAACAAGGATTCCTGAGAACACACTACTGGCCAGAATCAGTGTTAAAAGAGTCTTTTATTATGGCCACACTGAGCACATATAGGGCTGCTCAGATGTTTCTGATAATGATTCCATTAGGCCATTACATAATCTGAACGTTGGGTGGTATTGTTATTCTTTCTTTCCTGACTCATCAAAAACTATACAGTACCAGCCCCACCATGAAAACACCAACCTGATACCTATGTCAGAAACTATGTGTTTGACTTTACCTTGGTAGAATCTTGGAACACAGAGGTCCATCTATGTCCTTGGAACAAATGGACTTCAGTATTAGAAACACCCCCTTTTCTCCATCTCACCCACCTGTCTCTAATTCTCTAATTTTTATGTTTTTAATCTAAGAACCCTTTTTGCTTTGTCTTCCAAATGAAATTTCACCATGAATTCATTTGTTATTGTTGGGATTTATTTTTTGTTTTCCAGGGATGCCATAATGAAGTACTACAAATTAGTTGGCTGGCCTAAACAATAGAAATGTATTGTCTTACAGTTCTGGAGGCCAGATGTCTGAGAGCAAGGTGTTGGAGGATTGATTCCTCTACAGGACTATGAGGGAAAATTTGTTCCATGGTTTTCTCCTAGTTTCTGTGGTTTGACAGCAATCTTTGGCTTTTCTTGGTTTGTGAAATTATCACCCTATCTCTGTCTTGCAGTTTCCCTGGTGTACTCTGTATGTGTGTGTCTGTCTCTGTGCCAAATTGCTGCTTTTTCTAAGGATTCTAAACATATTGCATTGGGATCCTCCCTAATGACCTCACTTTAACTTGATGTTTTACAAAGACCCTCTTCATAAGCACCAGGGGTTAGGACTTCAGTATTTCTGGGGCAAGCACACTTCAACCCATAACAAATCTCAATTATAAAACATAAAAATGACACTGCTTCTCTTAAAATGGGATGGGAGACCAAAAGCCTTCTCTCTATTAGAAATCTTTCTCTTTCATTTTTCTCCCTTTTTCTCTCTTAATATTTTTCTAAAATGCTCTGAGCTGCATAAAACATACTTTATAAAATCACTGCTCCAGCAAAACGGATAAGCAACAATCAAATATTTTAACAGTTGTTAGAGGTCTAGTATCAGTTAAGTTTTGTATTTACCAGTTTAATATTAACTCCAATCTTAAGGAACCAGTCTTGTGACTTATTGCACTGCAGACGGCAGCTCCTTTAAGGAAGCACAGGAAGGATGTAAGGGCCCCAGGGTGGGGCTGGGGAGTGGAGGTTGTAAGGGAACGCTCTGTTTTTTTTCAATTGTACTTTAAGTTCTGGGGTACATGTGCAGAATGTGCAGGTTTGTTACATAGGTATACATGTGCCATGGTGGTTGGCTGCATCCATCACCCCCTCATCTACATTACATATTTCTCCTAATGCTATCCCTCTCCCAGGTCCCCCACCCGCTAACAGAACCCTGTGTGTGATGTTCCCCTCCCTATATCCATGAATTCTCATTGTTCAGCTCCCACTTACAAGTGAGAACATTCGTTGTTTTGTTTTCTGTTCTTGTGTTAGTTTGCTAAGAATGACGGTTTCCAGCCTCATGCATGGAACATGAACTCATCCTGCAAAGGACATAAACTCATCCTTTTTTATGGCTGCATGATATTCCACAGTGTATATGTGCCACATTTTCTTTATCCAGTCTATCATTGATGGGCATTTGGGCTGGTTCCAGGTCTTTGCTATTGTACGCACTCTTTTTCAGCCATGTAGTGTTCCTGTGTTGATGAGGAGTGGTGATCCTTTGAAGGAGATGAGGCATTCTGGTCTTTGATGATTTCATCTTTTTGTACTTTTTTCCCCATCTTCATGGATTTACCTGGCTCTGATCTCAGGGAGCTGCTTGATGAGGTCACTTGTCTGCCTGTTGAGGTGCTTCTCGTGCATGTGTCTTTATAATACAATGATTTATAATTCCTTGAGTATACACCCAGTAATGGGATTGCTGGGTCAAATGGTATTTCTAGTTCTAGATCCTTGAGGAATTACCACACTGCCTTCCACAATGATTGAACTCGTTTACACTCCCACCAACAATACAAAAGTGTTCCTATTTCTCCATATCCTCTCCTGCATCTGTTGTTTCCTGACTTTTTAATGATTACAATTCTAACTGGGGTGAGATGGTATCTCAATGTGGTTTTTATTTGCATTTCTCTAATGACCAGTGATAACGGTCATATGTTTGAAGGCTGTATACATGTCTCCTTTTGAGAAATGTCTGTTCATATCCTTCACCCACTTTTAATGGGATTTTTTTTGTTGTTTTTTGTTTTGTTTTGTTTTGTTTCCTGTAAATGTGTTTAAGTTCTTTGTATATTCAGAATATTAGCCCTTTGTCAGATGGGTAGACTACAAAAATTTTCTCCCATTCTGTAGGTTGTCTGTTCACTCTAATGATAGTTTCTTTTGCTGTGCAGAAGCTCTTTAGTTTAATTAGATCCCATTTGTCTATTTTGGCTTTTGTTGCCATTGCTTTTCGTGTTTTAGTCATGAAGTCTTTGCCCATGCCTATGTGCTGAATGGTATTGCCTAGGTTTTCTTCTAGGTTGTTTATGGTTTTAGGTCTTATGTTTAAAACTTTAATCCATCTTGAATTAATTTTTGTATAAGATGTAAGGAAGTGATATAAGGGAACTCTCTCTCCGAGGATTGCCTCTATAGAGTCTGACTATATCACTGGAGAAAACAAGGTTTTATCCATCAAACCCTCATCATCAACTCATAAAGAGTTGGTGTAACTTCCTGGGTGGAGCCAAACCTCCTTTGGGCCATTAGCACAGACCAGCAGAACATCAGTGACATGCAGAGGTCAGCCAAGAACAGATTTTATTTACTGGCCCTCTTCTTTCCTCAATCTGCCAGATCCAGTACCTTCTCAATTACAGAGCCAGAAAGTCAATTCCAAATTTTCTGCATTTTAACGCCTAAACAACTCAACGATTCAATTGCCTGCTACATACATACTTACACAGTATTTGTCCATCTTCAAACTCTGGCAAGACTGCGAAGTATATTGTTCACCTTGAAGCAGCAAATAGCAGGTAGAGAACACGTTAGCCCCAGAAGAGCACTCATTATTAGGGAGACCCCCACACTCCCAATGTCCCTCTCCTTTACAGTCACATGCTATGTCTCCATTACTCTTCAGGCACATTGGTTTCTATCAATTTCTTCATGAAAGCCCTGGGGATGCATCCTTATTTTGTGATTATTGAGAAATCTATTTTCATGCCATTAAGAAGGATAGATCAGAAGCCTTCTTCTGCCAGAATCCCAAAACACAATCACAAATACCTTTGCTAAATGCTTTGCAATCCATTCCAATCATATTAGCGATAAACTGAATGTCCCGTAAGTTCTGCTTTAATGAGACATATGTGTTCCTAAGAAATAATGCTATAAAAAACACAAGACTTATGGGGAAAATGGGTCAGGGAAACAACACTCAAATACTTCATCAGTAACATATTAAAAAAATAAAGATCTATTAAAATGATATAACATATTATACATATTAGGTGGTTAAGGAGCACATATATACTACAATAAATGGGGTATTTTATTTGAAAAGGATCTGCAGTTTACTTGTGGAAATTCACAAGAGAAGGGTTGCAGCCTGTAAGTTACTGTGAAGTAGAAGAAAAGTTTTTGAAATTTGATGGAAAATTGTAACTCCGGATGTGGATGGGTGTGGCTCATAATGCATGCAGTGATCCTAAACATATACGCACCCAGTACAGGAGCACTCAGATACATAAAGCAAGTTCTTAACAACAACAACAACAACAAAAAATGCATGCAGTGAACTGAGGTAGGTGGTAGATGTCTGCATCCATGTGTGCATTTTATGCCTTCCTACACAGCTTTGTCCAGCTAGGTGCAGTGTTCTGGGTTCACCTATTGTCTCTCTTAAGCAAATGTGAAATTTTCATTATGTTCACATTGTTCCCTAATATTTCCCCAACTGTTATATTCAGATTGTTTCCTAATATATCCATCATATTGGGACAAATTCACATTTCAAATCAAGCATTTTAGCACAGCTGATGGTACTTGAAGCCATATCTTTAATTTATGCCATCATCAGAGAAAAAGTCAGACCAGCTTCTTCAAGCACTTCCAGCCTCTACCTTCAGATGTCCCTTTCCATATTAATCTCCATTTCCATCCTTGTTGCTTTTCATCATTTACTGTCCTCTGCTCCCCCTCGCCCCAACACACACACACACACCATTCTAAGGCCAGGAAGCAAATCCATTGAGAGATGCAAAGTAACTAACAGTAAACTGTAGAACAGTCCTTGAGAGGGGAAACTGAATTTGGTTGTCCACTTGGTACATACATTTGGCTCGCTGGCTACAAAGTTGGTGGAACAACTTCATCAACCTTTTGCAGGGGGTTCAAAAATTGTTAGGTCCGCTTCTGGGCTGCCTCTGAAGAAAAGAAATTTGCTTCAGATCTTTTTCTGAACTACTGTCCTCAAAGCTATCTGCAGGCAAGTACCTTGGGCTTCTGCCCTCTTGCATCTTGATCTTCTCCTTTCCTGGAACAAGGCTAATATTCTTGCCTCTTCCTTGCTGAGCCTTTGCACTCTGCTTCTGACAGTGTAGAATGTACCTCTCTCCTTGGACTTGCTGGGAGCCATGCCAGGCCACGTCCCATCATATCTTGTTGACTTTGTCAAAGCTCCATTTTCACAATGCATCTGCTGGGATGCCAGTTCTTCTTGCCTCACAGTTAACTCGAATTATTTGCTCTTCTACTCCACCCAAAAGTGCATCTGCCAGGGTGAATCAACAGTAAGATCACAGAATGGGGCATTTCTTTTTGGTCATGATCCCTCAAGAAGTTCAGTTTTTCAACCTGCGTCATTTTCAGAATATTGTGGAAACTCACTGCATTATTTGAATAGAATCAACTTAGTAATTACCTTGTAAAAGAGACGACATATTCATTCTTTCCAAATAACATAACTGTAATGCTATTTTGTAATTTCTCATTATATTAAGTATTAGCATATTTGTTGCAAATAAATGAGAATGCTATATTTATTAGTAGTTTGGCTTTAATTAATGTTTGCTAGTATGAATAATTTTAGAATTAAATCATGAACAAGTTTGAATCAGCAGCCTAATCTTCACATTCTAAAATAACTTTAAATGAATGAGTGCATAAAGAAGGCAGATTCATCTTGATGTGTATGAAGAAGCTGACATAGGTGATTTCTTCATTTGTTCTTTAGTGTCACATGTGAAACAAATTGACTCTCTTGATATCCATATGGTGCATTTTTAGAGCTCCAATTGTTTCTTTGCATTATAAAGCTGTGCTTGTCCTAACTAAATTTCTACTTTCACATATTTTATTTGCAACAGTCTGTTTGATCTAAGGTTCAGTTTGGCTATTGAGACTGATTGCCAAAAAGTGAATTTGCCACCAGAAATTCAATTATACAAACAATATTAATAAAACTAGACAGCTGCCCCTCTGTATTTTAAATCAGTAAAAATATGATTTGGCTTCTAATTTACATGGAAGATCCGATTCATCATGTTAAACACAGTCAAACAAAAGAAATGTTTCATATAGATAGGAATGGGCAAAGCAGTCAGTTCTAGAAAGAAATTAGCAATTTACAAAAGAAGAAGAAGAAAGTATAATATGGAATCAATAAATGGGATCATAACAATGACATTTTCAGTATCACATAGAAAATGAGTATAGGTAAAACAAAGTAAAAATTAAAATGCACTTATATTTCAAATTTAAAAGATTAAAGAAACTGGCTTCTTGGAAAGAGAATCATATATTTAAAAACGAAAATAAAGAGTTCAATTGAAAAATAACTCAAGACATTTTCAGGGACAAAAACTATTTAACATTTAGTATTATATTTGAGTTTTCCTTCCTTCATGAAAAGGGTGCTGAAAATCATGAAGAATTCTTAGTTCCAAATAAAATAGAGTCAAGAGTTTTTAAAGATCACTGAAAATTGTTTTGTAATTGGAAAAAATAACATTGAACGGTTTATAGCTTTTAGAAGAGATAGGATACAAGTCAATGCTTGAAGAAATGGAAAGAATGAAGACTCAGGAAATAACATAGAGACAAAAAACAAAAGACTATTTCACAGAGAAGTTACATAATATAAACATAGCTTTGGGGGCTCAGATTAAGAAAAACAGCAATAGTTTTTGTTTTTTACAAAAACTCTAAAAGGAGCTTAAAATGGTTTATTTTTCCACAATGCAGAAGTGACAAGGCACAGTTTTAAGTGACTGCGCGTGTGTGTGTATGCACACATATATATAGCATATGTGCATGTGTATGCAATATATGTTGGCAGGTAAGCACACATATATACACGTGTATATGCAAGGATGTGCCTGTATATGCATGTGCATATTTATATGTGTGAACATTGATGCTTTGATCCTCTGTATCATATATCTCTCCAGTAAAGAAAAGGGTATTTCTGATCCTGCTCATTGGAAGATGCAGCTGAGGTGATTTTTTCTTCTATTATTTTCCTTTCACCTTCTCGCTCCAATTCTTCTATCTCCCATGGGCACTCTTCCAATAACTCAGCCTGTCTCTTCTGTTTCTTTTTCAGTTTTTTTGTTTTTAGGTATTTTTCCTATAGGTACCTGCTGTGGGGTCATACTCACTGCAGACCCTGAAGGAGGAGGGAGCGAGCACCTGCTTTCTGCCACTCATTGGCTTAGCTGTCATTCTTTTCACACATGCACCATCCACACACATCAAGATGTTTTCCGGATTTATGTCAGTGTGAATGATCTTGCATTTACTGCATACATAAGCTAACCCTTGAAGTATCTGTAGAGTGATATTCCTCACACAACATACTGGGAGGCCTTGATAGCTGGACTTGAAGATCCACTTGAGATGGTGGTCATGCACTTCAAAGACCATGCAGAGATGCATCCCATTCAGGTTTGAAATCTTGAAGTCCTCAATGAGCTGGACCACCATGTCTTTGTTTGGGTCACTGGGATCACTTTTCCGAACACATTTCATCCAAGGCTGTCTCTGTATAATGCTGGGCACTTTTTACAACTTTGGTTGCAACAAATCTTTTCCCCTGCATATACCAGCCCAGCCAGACAGTACAGAAGTGCCCCCATCCAAGCTTTCTAATAACATGATACTGGCCATTAAAGAGGCCTCCCATTTTCACTGGTTGATGGTCACCTTTGCAGTAGTCAGCATGGTCCTCTTGCTCCTCATCATCTGATCCCAGGATCTTCTCCTCTGGCTCTGGGGGTGTGGGGTCTGGCAAAGGTGGCAGGTGGTGGTGGTGGTGGTGGAGGAGGAGGAGGAACTGAAGGAGCTTTCTCTTGAGGTTGGGCTTTTTCCCGATGTTTCTCTCTTTTTGGCCTCGGCTTTGGGGACTAACTGGCCATCACTTTCCGCCAGCTCATTCCAACATGGTGGAAGCGGAAGAGGCGGCGCCAGAGTGGAGCCGGACTACAGGCTCCCCTCGCTCAGCTTGCCGGGAGGAAGTAGGAACCGCGCATGCGCCGCCACTGCTGCCATGGATGGCTAAGACTACCCGGAAGTGAAACTGAAAACAGGGTTAGAGGAGGAAGTCGAGGCACAGACCACAAAGGACAACAGTGAAGCTGGGTACCAGTTAGAGAAAGAAGACTCTGAGAAGAAAACACTGAAAAAGGTGAAGATGATGTAGGTCAGGAATTCACAAGCATAGACCCTACGTGTATAGAATCACCTAAAAGCAATGGCCGTATTGAAAATGGTCCATTCTTACTGGAGCAGCAACTGGACGATGAAGAGGATGATGACTGCCCAAATCCTGAGGAATGTAATCTGAGCCAAATGTGGAAAGTGATTACACATATAGCAGCTCCTATGAAAAATTCAATGGTGAGTTGCCAAATGGACAGCACAAAATTCAGTTTCCAGAATTTTCTGCCTCGTTGTTCTCTGGATCCTTAGAACCTGTGGCCTGCAGCTTCGTACTTTCTGAGGGATCACCACTTACTGAGCAAGGGGAAAGCAGTCCATCCCATGACAGAAGCAGGACGGTTCCAGCTCCAGTACTGGGGATTTGCCAAAAGCAAAAACCCAGTAGCTGACTTGGTAATCCCTTGGATCCAGAAAATGTAGATAAAAATTAAAGTAAAAATTGCTAACCTGGGAAATGCTTGTTGGGTGCATAAGCACTTCACGGAAGACATCCAGATGCGTCAGTACCACTCCATAGAGGTCTTAATAGAAGCGGGGTACAGCACCCGTGCAGACATCTGGAGCATGGCCTGTATGGCATTTCAGCTGGCAACGGGAGATTATTTGTTTGAACCACATTCCGGGAAGACTATTCCAGAGACGAAATCACACAGCATTGATCATTGAACGGCTGAGGAAAGTCCCTCTAAAAGTCGCTATGTTGTTGAGGAAATATTTTAAGGAGTTTTTCACCAGAAAAGGAGAACTGCGACACATCACGAAGCTGAAGCCCTGGAGCCTCTTTGATGTACTTCTGGAAAAGTATAGCTGGCCCCATAAAGATGCTGCAGTTTACAGATTTCTTGATGCCGATGTTAGAAATGGCTCCAGAAAAACGAGCCTCAGCTGGCAAATACCTTCAGCATCCTTGGTTGAATTCTTAGGAAATTCTACCAGTGTTGCATTCTGAGCTAGCAAATGTTCCCAGTACCTGGGACCTAAATGGTGACTCCCATTCTTTAACAGGATTACAGGTGAGCTGGTCTCATCCTCAGACCTTTATTTTGCTTTGAGGCACTGTTGTTTGACATTTTGCTTTTGTGCGCTGTGATCCCGGGGAAGGGGAGTCTTTTGTTTTCAGCTAAGTAGTTTACTGACCATTTTCTTCTGGAAACAATAGCATGTTTCTAAGCATTGTTTCTTGTGTTGTGTGACATTCAAATGTCATTTCTTTGAATGAAAAATATTTTCCCCGTTGTGGCTTGGCAGGTTTTGTAACTATTTATGAAGAAATATCTTAGCTGAGTACTATATAATTTACAATCCTTGGACACAAGAAATAGCAAGGAAATGTACAATTTTATCTTTTGGCAAAGAGACATCATTCCTGTATTATAGTGTAAGTAAACGCACCCTGTAAATTTTAATTACCATTAAATATGAGAGGGGGACTCAGATTTCAGAAAAGCTAACAAGTTTTGAGTGCTTTATGGCTTGTGTTGTATGTAGCAGACTAACTGCTCGAAGAAGTTGTGCAAACTTCATTCCATAACAGTCCTTACACTTTGGATTGTAAATGAAGTGGCTCTGGGTTGTAAGATGTCATTCTCTTTATGGTACTTTAAAGGAAGAAAATATATGCTTTTCTTTCTAAAATATGCATTATAATTTAGCATTCCCATTTATATTTTTGCATATTCTTTGAAGTACTTTTAAAGAGAAAAAGTGATTTCCCTTTAAAAATGTGATGGCTCGGTTGGCTGTGGTGGCTCATGCCCGTAATCCCAGCACTTTGGAAGGGAGAAACGGGCAGATCACCTTAGGTCAGGAGTTTGAGACCAGCCTGGTGAAACCCCGTTTCTACTAAAAATACAAAAAGTTAGCCTGGTGTGGTGACGTGCACCTGTAATTCCAGCTACTCGGGAGGCTGAGGCAAGAGAATCACTAGAACCCAAGAGGCAGAGGTTGCAATGAGCCGAGATCATGCCATTGCACTTCAGCTGGGGCAACAGGAGCAAAACTTCAACACACACAAAAAAGGTAATGGCTCAATGTCATGTCATGTTACCTCCTCTGGGCACTGTAAGTTAAACTCTACTAGATTAAATTGGAAAAGAGAAAGATGTTCATTGTGTGTAATGAAAAAATACATGTATTTTTGGAAAAGCATGATCATGCTTGTCTAGAACTCAAGCTGTGGTATTTACAATTTGCAGTGCAGTGGGCAGAGTACTCCTCACAGCTCAAAGGTAACAGTGATCACATTCATTTCATAATTAGCTATATGTGTGGCTACAACAAATTTTACTAGCTTTTTCATTGTCTTCCCATGAAATGAAGTTGAGAAAATGATTTTCCCTTTGCAAGTTGCACACAGTTTTGTTTATGCATTTCCTGAAAATTAATTTTAGAATCCAGGACACAGATCATCGTAGGCATTACAATTTTAGAATGTAATGTATATGTAGCCTCTTTTAGAACCCAATGAATTGAATGTCTTTTTATTTTAAATTTTACATTCATTAAGGTTCCTCATTTTTTACTTTTCCATTAACATTTATCCATATGCCTTTGCTATAACTAGATTCTGAAAAGCTAATAAGTATTGTAACAATAATCTATTGTTTGAGGTGTTGCAGTTGTCTTAAAGATTAAAGAGTTTGGGGCTTTTTTCCCCAGGAAAAAAAAGTGAAGAGGGAGTAATCATAGGGTATCTATTTTTTGTATTCAAGAAGCAGGAAGAGCACCCGAATGATTAAAAACATGATCTTTAGAGTCATATGCATCTGAGTTAGAATTCTGACATTTCACTTTTACATTGTGTCATATTAGGCAATTTCATTAGTCTTCTCATGTCTCAATTTCTTCTTTACAAATTGAAAATGGTAGTAACTTCTTCATAAGACTGTTTAAAGTATTCAATGAGATCATGCGTAAAGCCCTCAACATAGTGCCTAGCACAGTGTATAATCAATACATGATATTCAGTGTAATCATTATTTTTACTGATAAATGTACCAAGAATGAAACAAAAAAAAAGACACACTGGAAAGTTCAGCAAAAGAAAATAAGAGATAGGAGGAGAGAACTGAGAATTGATTGACCAATATCTGTCATAGCTCAAAACACTTACACAAAGAGGAACCAACTGCCTCCACTAATCCGTGACTGCTCTCTTCTCAGCAAGCCTGTGACCACAGTCAACCTCAGGGGAGAGGAATAGTGAGGTTCCGCAATAAATTTCATACTAAAACGCACTGCCCAGTAGCAGAAACATTAGCTGCTGCTGATGAATCCAATAGCCTAGCATTTAACCTAGATTTAAAGCAGCACATGACATATTTTTCATAACTACCCTTCACTGGCAGTCTAAAAACAAAGAATGAAAGGCTTCTCTTTGATTGAGCCATGTTCCAAAATGAAATAGATCCTTGGTTTTATGTGTATGAGTATATTTACACCGAAAATACTCACAAACACATGCACAAAGCGGTACATCCAGCTGTGTAAGAATAAATGGCTTTAAAACATATCAGCAAATCAACAACTGAATCATTAAACTGACAGGAAACCTTGTTCGAGATTCTCATGTCATTCTGCAAAGAATGTACTGGATCTGACTAGAATGCATTAAGAGACCAGGGTGTTTGGAGTTTGAAAAACATCTTTAAAGGAAAAGAAAGAGAAGTATGACTGTTAGAAAAGGAAGCAGATGTTCTCATTAGAATAAAAAGCCAAATTATGAACACTTGAGCTTTATAATAGCTTTAAATAACCCTCTGTGGTGAGGCATAAGAACTTTAAACTTTAATGGAAGCAAAAATCATTTCATCATACCGTGGTAGAGTATTTCTTTTTCTTTTCGTGTTTCTTCTTTATTCTTAGTTCATTTCCATTTTTTTTCTTGTGACCTGGTATTTGCTTCTATTATAAACTAGGTCTATGCTAGCAAAAGTAAATGGACCAAGGAGGCCTTTATCTGAATAATTCAGGCAGAAACAATTTATACTTGAAGTAGCAAGAAGTTTTAGACAAAGGAGAATTTTTGCTTGGATTAACCCTCGACCTGGTTCAGCTTCAGACATAAAATAATGATGATACCCGTGGTGCTGTAACTTTGATTCATCCAGTGTACTGAACAGTGTGTCCTGTGCTTTGGGACCCTATTGTGATAATGCTGGCATTATCATGCATGTGAGTGCTTACTTTTGAAAACCATTACTCAATTCTCATAGCCTGAAAAACTTAGTGAGGGAAAATTGCATGAATTCAACATTTATAAACCCTGATAAGCTCAGTTCCAAATACTGGCATGAGTGTTGACTGAGAGGGCAAGCATCAGAGCCCTACCTTATGAGAACATCATGTCCAGTATTTCGACAACCTGCCGATAGACTGCAAGTGATGGATCTACAGCAGGATGAAGACTTCTGAATTAGTATTCAGGCCTTTTTCACTGTTGCTCACAGTGGAGACAGAGAAGAAAAGAGGGGAAAAAAATGAAGCATTAGATCTTTTCTCCTTGACCCTCAGTTTTCTTCCAACAGTAGACTCTACTGGTGGGAATGGACCCAATAACCACAACTACGCAGAGAGGTGAGTTGTTGATATGTCCTCTGAAATGACCTCGACTAAGAGCGCTATAGAAAAGAAATGGTGATTTTAAAGAAAAGGCATTTGTAACTTTTTGAAATGTTTTTACTTTAAGTTCTGGAATACACATGCTGAACATGCAGGTTTGTTACGCAGGTATGCATGTGCCATGGTGGTTTGCTGCACGTATCAACCTGTCATCTAGGTTTTAAGTTCCTCATGCATAAGTATTTGTCCTAATGCTCTCTCCCTCCTTTCCCCCAACCCGCTGACATGCTCCGTTATGGGATGTTCGCCTTCCTGTGTCCATGTGTTCTCATTGTTCAATTCCCACTTATGAGTGAGAACATGCAGTGTTTGGTTTTCTATTCCTGTGTTTAGTTTGCATTTAAAATATTTGAAAGGTGAAATATTAGGAGAAAAGAAAATTGTTTTATGGAGATGTTTCTCCAGTAGGCCAATTGGGTTAGAAGATTAGTGATATCGAGCCAGAGAAATCAACTCAGTGGACTCCATCAAACTGGCTCTCAGTGCGGCTAGATCAAAGCAGGAGGAAGAAGGCAGATAAGCAGCTTGCTGGGTCTTCTTGCTGTCACTCTCTCTCTCTCTCTCTCCTGTGCTGGACACTTACTTCCTCTCCTCTTGCCCTTGGACTCTGAGACATGCACCAGCGGCCTCTTGTGGGGCTGGGTGGGGCTCCCATGCCTTTAGCCTCAGACTGAGGGCAGCACTGTCAGCTCCCTTGTTGTGAGGCTTTTGGATGTGGACTGAGCCACTCCAGGCTTTTCTTCTCCAGCTTGCAGACAACCTATTGTGGGACTTTTTGCCTTATAATCATAGGAGCCAAGTCTCCCTAATAAACTCTCTTTTGTATATGCATATATCCTATTGTGTCTGTTCCTCCGGAGAACTCTGGCTAATACAAGGACTTTTAAAGAAATAGGTGTGCATTAGAGATGAGAAAGAATGGGAATGACTAAATGAAGCCATGTACTCTTACTGTTTAGCTTTGGAAAAGTGGTTCGAGGAAAAAGTTTATTTTTAGATTTCTCTTCTTTAGCACAAGAAAGATCATGTTAGGAAAACCGGACTCAAAGACTGACTTTTTCAGCTTTATTGACGTAAAATTGACAGACAAAAATTGTATATATTCAAGGTTATAATGTGATGTTTTGTTATTTGTACACGCTACAAAATGACTGACACACCCAAGCTATTAACACACCCAGGCCGGGTACAGCAGCTCAGGCCTGTAATCCCAGCACTTCGGGAGGCCAAGGCGGGCAGATCACCTGAGATCAGGAGTTTGAAACCAGCCTGGCCAACATGGTGAAACCCCATCTCTACTAAAAATACAAAAAAAAGCCGGGCGCGGTGGCTCAAGCCTGTAATCCCAGCACTTTGGGAGGCCGAGGCGGGTGGATCACGAGGTCAAGAGATCGAGACCATCCTGGTCAACATGGTGAAACCCCGTCTCTACTAAAAATACAAAAAATTAGCTGGGCATGGTGGCGCGTGCCTGTAATCCCAGCTACTCAGGAGGCTGAGGCAGGAGAATTGCTTGAACCCAGGAGGCGGAGGTTGTGGTGAGCCGAGATCGCGCCATTGCACTCCAGCCTGGGTAACAAGAGTGAAACTCCGTCTCAAAAAAAAAAAAAAGTAGCCAGGCATGGGGTTGTACACCTGTAATTCCAGCTACTCAAGTGGCTGAGGCAGGAGAATCACTTGAACCCAAGAGGCAGAGGTTGCAGGGGCCGAGATCACACCATTGCACTCCAGCCTGGGTGACAGAGTGAGACTCCATCTCAAAAACAAAAACAAAAACAAAAAAAATCTGTCCCTTCACATAGTTACCGTGTGTGTGTGAGTGTGTGTGTATGTGTGGTAACACTTAAGATCTACTCTCTTAGCAAATTTCAAGTGGGCAATATTATTAACTGTAGTCATCATGCTATATGTATTAGGTCTCCAGGACTTATTCGCTTTATAACTGTACATTTGTGCCCTTTGACCAACGTCTTCCCATTTCCCTCACCTCCCCCAGTCCCTGGTAATTACCCTTCCACTTCCTTTTTCTATAAGTTCACTTTTTTAGATTTACACGTAAGTAAGATCATGTATTATTTGTCTTTCTGTGTCTGACTTGCATCACTTAGCATAATGTCCTGCAGGCTTATCCTTGTGTGAAATGACAGGATTTTCTTCTTTTTTAAGGCTAAATAGTATTCCATTGTGTATATACACTAGCATTACTTATCTGTTGATGAATATTTAGGTTGTTTTAATATCTTGACTACTCTGAATAATGCTGCAGTGAACATGGGAGTGCATGGGAGATCTCTTCCAAGTAGTCATTTTATTTTGCTCTGTGTTTAACAAATTTCTCCAGAGAGAACCTTTCAGGTACAGCCCCCTGCTTTGTAATGCTTCCATACACCAGAGACAACAGAAAACACACCCGACCCTCATGGTATACTTTTGCTCTTTCAAGTAGTGGCCAGGTGGAGCTCAGCAAATGAACACAATAAGGTGAAGAAAATGTTACTTTCCAGCCATCATTGGCAAAAGAAAGGCAGGCGCTGGGGCTGGGGCTGCAAACAGCGGAAGTTAGTGTGTGGGATGCCCTTCTGGGGGCCAAGCCCAAGGGAGAATGTGGCAGTAGAGGAATTTGGACTTTGGGAAGGGGGCAGGGCATGGAAGATACCTATGGGATCCCTCCCTTAACTTTTCCTATCTTCAGTAAAATTGCCATTTTCACCAGTCTACTGCATATTTGTATCCACGAATTCATGACAGAGAACTCTGGTGAGACTTAGGGCAAGGAATTTGCTGAAGTCTTGGGGAAGACTTAGGAAGACATTGGTTTTGACCCAAGTACTCTAAATCTCTGAGAAATAAGGAGACCCCAATGATATCTAGGGTATATAAACCTCATGCACAACAATTGAGGTCTCCTCATAACAATACAGCTGAAAGTGCAAATGCAGGAGCATCCAACTGGCCTCTTCACTGTTCTGGTCCTCTCCTGCTGGATCTGTCCATTTCTGAACAGGGACATTGAAGTCTCCAAGTATGATAGTAGATTTTTCTATTTCTGTTTGCTCTTCTATCAGTTTTTGCCTTACATGTGTTGATGCTTTATGTGTTTTGAGATGGAGTCCCACTCTGTTGCTCAGGCTGGAGTGCAGTGGCACAATCTCAGCTGACTGCAACCTCCACCTCCTGGGTTTCAACAATTCTCCTGTCTCAGCCTCCCAAGTAGCTGGGACTACAGGTGCGTGCCACTATGCCCAGCTAATTTTTTTTGTATTTTTAGAAGAGACAGGGTTTCACTGTGTTAGCCAGGATGGTCTCAATCTCCTGACCTTGTGATCTGCTCACCTGGTCCTCCCAAAGTGCTGGGATTACAGGTGTGAGCCACCGTGCCCAGCCTGTTGATGCTCTTTTCTTAGGCCCATACACATTAAGGATTTTTGTGTTTTCCTGGAAAAATGACCACTTTGTGATTATTTAATGTCCAACTTTATCTTTGACAAATTTTCTTTCTCTGAAGTCTGCTCTGTCAATAACTGTTATAGCAACTCCTTATTTCTTTTGCAGTGGGGCTTTCTTGCTCCTCAGCTTGCAGACAGCCTATTGTGAGACTTCACATTGTGTGTGTATGAGTCAATTCTCCTAATAAACTCTCCTTCAGACATACATTTTCAGACAACTATCCTGTTAGTTGTGTCCCTCTAGAGAACCCTGACTAATACAGCAAGTGTCACTGTGTGGGGGACAAATAAAGCCAGCTTGACTTTATTGTTAACTATTAAAATGTTACTTCTAGTTAGTCTTTTGAACAGAGACAGAATTCCTTCCTTATTTGCCAATTCACATGGTAATTTTACTATTTCTAAGATGTGGATAAAATCCATCCGAAGCCACAAGATATGGCTTCAGCCTTAAGAATGTGGCTTTTTTCCCCTTTCTCCCTCTTTTCTCTTCATCCTCTTTCTTTTCTTCCTTGCCTTCCCTCTTGCTTTCTGTTTTCCATCTTCACACAATAAAACTAGTTGAATGATGAGACTAAAGTAAGGATATTAGAAAATCCATGCTGAAAACCATTTGAGAATCCATCACTGGCTGAATAAGGCTTAAATTCCTTCTATATGTAGGATTAGAATTGGCAGCAACAGCATAAACAACAAAATTTGGGCTCATGAAGATGGGTGACATGGGGGTTACAACAGATTCCTTAGGCTACCTTAATTCATTTTAGCAAGAATTAAACATACTTACTCACTCCTTTTTATACAACCATTTAATTACTTTTCTAAGTAGAGATATTTGCATGTATTATATAATCTAAAATCTTTCAGAATTAGAAAAAAAATAAACAGAAATAAAAATGAAAGGAGTATTGTCCTATAGATAATATTATTTCATAGTCAGAGCCTAACATAAGTTAACATTTCAGTTGACATCTGCAAAATCTTTTCTTAAATCTGCTTCCAGCATAGTCTTAGGTACTTCACTTCACATTAGCAACATGTGGAGAAAAAGGCAGACATTTTTAAAACTGTCATCTTATTAACCGATGTGAGAAGGTGTTTCTCAATCAAATGACGTATGAATTAGATATACCGTTATATTTTCCAGGCTGTGATTATTAGTCCCATAGTCAAATGTTTAAATCACATGTTTGAAAATATAGATAAAAACATATTTCAGAAATAAATAAACAAAATTAGGTTTGTTACTCGGGTTCAGTAATAAATTCAAATATGAAGAACAGGAGCTCTTAAATATGAAGATTAGAAAGAAAGGTATTCTCATGTCATAATCTCAGTTTTTTAACTTGGTAACAATTTGTTTAGGTCATTGTTTATTCACACAGTCTTCTATTAGCTCCTCATGAACAAATAAAAGAAAATAATACCCCTTCCTCTGAGAATCTGTCATTAATTTGGAAGGGTCAGACCCACCTGCATAAATGAGTTAAGAAATGGCAATGAGATTCTTTGGTTATGATAGCTACTTCGGCAGGTCAATTCCTGACCTAAAAAACGAAGGGATGGGGGAGGTATCCTTTAACTCAGTAGGCTCTATTTCATCTCAAAAATGTATATAAGTATAAAAAGGTAGTTTAATAAGAGGAAAATTGTATAATTTTTTTGCACATATCTATAGATAGTGTGCAGCTCTGTACCAAGAAGGGTATGGTTCTAAATGTCACTGAATCAACTTCTCCAGACAAATGCAGAGACCTACAAATTTGTGCATAGAAGGTTTGGCTCAGGGTAGCTTGCTCACCTCACCACCCATCCATGCTTTTCCATCCAGGTCAAGGCTCCTCCATGTCATTACACTAAGGGGAAACACTCCAATGGCTCAGTGGCCAGGCAACAAAGTGTGAGGACTCCAGAAAATGTGACTGCTCTGTTTCAAGGGGTAGCGGCCATTCAGTTTGTGTGGACTGTTGATATACAGAATTTAGGTTCAATTTTTCCTCTAATTTTTTAAGAGAAATAAGAAACTTGAACTTTTATGTGAAATCTTTCAAAATGACCTTCCAAAATAATAGTTCCCTTTTGACGACCATCTTAACATTTTAAGGAAACAAGATAGGATCCAAAGGAAATATGGGCTAAGGGCTGGACATAGACTGAAGACACCAGTGTATTATATTTGTTCCAGAGATTCAGTGTTGCTTGGAGAATTCAGAAAAAAAACCTGTGATGTTTACTGCAGAGTTTTAGTTACTCCTTGAATGTGTGTGTGTGTGTGTGTGTGTGTGTGTGTGTGTGTATACACATGTGCACACAACTATGTACACACAAGGATATTATATAACTGGGAAGGTAAAAAGGGAGGCCAATATCCAGAGCCTGGAAATATCCATGATCAAATGGTTGAAATGATAGGAAAGTATGAAATGTTTCTATATCATAGAGAATGTTTTGCTGACTAGAGGAAGACAGAAGATTGAGTTTTTTGCAAAACAGAGCCTTGAAAGGCAGATGGAGATGTTTGTACTAGCAGAAAATTCTTAAACAATCTTAATTAATTACATGTTGATCATATGTAAAGATGTGTGCCTCCCACATAAAATAATGCTACCAGTGAAAACCCAGGATGCCATATAATAGATTAACTGAATTGTATCAAGATCCAAAAAACAATGACACTTTCAAAACATATTTCTTCCTCCTCATTTATTATCAATCATGAATACAAATTTGAAATCTTAGACAGCTGATCTCAGTGG
The DNA here is from genome assembly GCF_048565385.1 of Saimiri boliviensis. Classification (NCBI taxonomy): domain Eukaryota; kingdom Metazoa; phylum Chordata; class Mammalia; order Primates; family Cebidae; genus Saimiri; species Saimiri boliviensis. Next base: position 15,540,565 of record NC_133463.1, read on the forward strand.
CAAAAATGCTGGAGTTCTGGTCTTTTGTTTAGTGATCCTGATGTAAATTTATCCAGTAGGCAACACTGAAAATTAGAGTTGAGCTGAATGTCAATTATACGTGCTAATTTCTATTCATGTACAAATACCTGATTAAATTCATATAATGCAGCTGGGTCCACTTTCACCTTTAATGAAAAGAAAGTATCACTGAAAGGATGTGAAAATAGGAATTAAAAATTCAAAATTATCTTTTTCTTGAATAATCAAGAGGAACTCAAGATTTTTACATTATTATTGTTTTGGTTTCACTTGTTCAGTCTTTTGTTTGTGTTTTGTTGTTATTGTTTAATTATTATTTTTGTGGGCTTTTTTATATTATTTTCTTGTAATTAAAATTCCAAACTAGACAGAAGGGCATACTACAAAATTTTAACTTTTCTCCCAGCCGTTAAACCATGGCATAGTTCCACTCTCCAGAGGCAACAGCTGCTATCAGTTCTTAGAATAAACTTCCAGAAATATTAAATACATGTAAGTATCACTTAGTCACTGAATTAAGCATATAAAAGAGCCCAAATAGAAGTGATTTAGAAGGTATAGATGTGTTTTTCTCTCACGTAAAAGAGGTCTGGAGGCAGGCACACTAAGCTGGTAAATATCAGAGACTCAGGTATTTTTTAACTTTCTTGGTCATTAGTCTCAGGATGAAGTTTTTATCCTTAAAGTCACCTCATGAGCACAACATAATTGCTAGAGTAAAATCTATCACATCAATATTCCAGGCAAGAAGAAGGAAGAACAAAAGGATATGACTCCCAGCAGTCAGCTCCCTTTAAAGAGCTTTCTTGAAAATCCCACGTCACATCCAATTGTTCAGCCTTTTAGGCCAAATCAGTAGGCTTTAAGCTGGAGACTTTGCAAGTCCCAAACATGGGTTCTGTTGGTAAAGAATAAAGGAAGAGCCGGGCGCGGTGTCTCAAGCCTGTAATCCCAGCACTTTGGGAGGCCGAGGCGGGTGGATCACGAGGTCGAGAGATCGAGACCAACCTGGTCAACATGGTGAAACCCCATCTCTACTAAAAATACAAAAAATTAGCTGGGCATGGTGGCACGTGCCTGTAATCCCAGCTACTCAGGAGGCTGAGGCAGGAGAATTGCCTGAGCCCAGGAGGCGGAGGTTGCGGTGAGCCGAGATCGCACCATTGCACTCCAGCCTGGGTAACAAGAGCGAAACTCCGTCTCAAAAAAAAAAAAAGAAGAATAAAGGAAGAAGGGATATTGAATAGGCAACTAGCAACCTACAATATATAAGCCTATATGTGTATGTATTCTCTTCCTTCACATCTTTTAAACAAATGGTAGCTTACCAACACAGTCACATTGCTTTTGACTCTGTCCTCCATATTCATTAGATTTCAGTGGCAAAAAAACCAAAGGTCCAAGCCCAGGGCTGATTCCTCAAAAAGACAGACTCTGCCCTTCCTCAGCTGCTCATAGTAACAATTGCTTCCTGTACTCCTTGCTATGCAAAGAGGAGCAGTCTGCAAACAAGCAACATCACTGTTACCTAAAAGCTTCCAGAGTCTACTAGAAATACAGAATTTCAGCCTCTTCCTCAAATCTACTGAATTATGATTTGTAGGTTAATGAGAACTTAGGGAGTGTGGATGAAGATTTCAGTTTGAGAAGCAGCACACACACTCAGCCCTTGTACAGTCCCAGATTAGTGACCACAAAGTTTGAGAGTCTATTAGGAGCCAACTAGCTGTTAGGGTCTGGTAGTAATTCCATATCCTAGGTGGGATATCTGTGAGAACCCTAGAGTAAAGCAGCATCAGTTTGAGCATCAAGCTGTAAACTTGCTCATCTATTTCTGATTGTGCTAGTAGTCATAAGTTCTAGTCCTTCTTCCCTAATGTCATGGGCTGGGGTCCTTCCTCCTATCCACACTCCCTCTCTGCAAAACTGGAAGAAAAGTAGCATTCAACTCCCGCTGACTCCCTGGTTTTATCCTCCCTTTCTTATGGAGCTGTCCTTCTAGTTTCTTTGACTCTTCTCAAATAAGCCTCACTTGTTTTTAATCATTAAAACCAACAACTCTGAGAATTTATCACCCTCTTGAAGCCTAGATCCTGATGGTTTTGTTTTTGTTTTGTTTTTTTTTTTTTTTTTTGCTTTCTTGAATCAGGATAACATTGATGTCTCAGTCAATTTGGGCTGCTATAACAGAGCACTGTAGACTGAGTGGCTTAAACAATAGAAATGCATTCATCACAATTCTGGAGGACAGGAAGTTCAAGATCTGGGTGCCAGTATAGTTGGGTTCTGGCGAGGGCCCTCCTCTTGGTTCACAGATGGATGCCTTCTGTCTGTAGCCTCCTGTGGTAGGGAAAAGAGACAAAAAAAAAAGACCAAGCTCTCTCCTGTCTCTTCTTATTGGGGCACTAATCTCATCATGGGGGCTCTACCCCCAAACACCTCCAAAAAGCCTCCCTTCCTAATACCATCACCTTAAGGATTAGAGTTTCAACATGCACATTCTGAGGGGACAGAAGCATTCAGTCCTTAGCACTTGGCTGTTAACCATAACCAGGATAAGGAGTGAGTTTTACACCCTCTGGAAGTTTTTTGGGATCAGTCCTGTCTCCCAGATCTCAGTCAGATTTTTTTCCACCCTAAGTTTCTTCCAAGCTTAGAGTGTCTCTGATGTTTCTCTTTTACCCAAGAGGGAAATCAGCCTAATGCCCAAAAGATCATGAGGCGTTAAGGCATAACTTATTCTTTGTCCCACCATTTTTTTTTTGAAGTCTACTGTTAGCACAGGAAGAACTGCTTCTAGGTGCTGGGGCCAGGCTGAAATGCAGAGGTTGGTTAAGTAGCTCTCGCTGGGATGGAGATAGGCAAGCTTAGCAGAACCTAATAATTGCAGTCTAGTTGGGTCCTAATGTCAACACTTTGTGAATTTGGATGGATAAAAAGGCCATTAGATTTGACAAAATGTAGACTGTTAACCTTTAAGAGAGCAATCTCCACAGAAAAGTAGGGCCAGAAGGCAGATTGTAATGAATTAAGCAAGAAATGAAAAGCAGAGGAGAAGAGGCAGCTGATAACATTCACTTCAGACATTTATGGGTAGAAGGAAGAAGCTATAAGATGTAAGAGAATCAAATGACATTTTTGTAAGATAAGGGAAAACTACACATTTCTGAAGGCAGAAGGGAAACAGTCTCTGCAGAGAACATATTGAAGACAAACTCAAGAGAGTGACAGAAAAATCTTTGAGAGCGAAGATAATGAAGGAACTCTGCAGATACTGTCTTAAAGAGGGAGTGCTTCTCCTCAGATACAACAAGAAGGAATGAAGGAATAAATGTAGCTACAAAATACACTCAAGTGTGTCTGCAGATTGGTTCACTTGTATAGTCTTACACTCAGTAAGTAACAGAACAGATAATATTTTGAATTACATTTAGGACTTTCATAGAATCAAAGATTTGTATTGTAGGAAAAGCTTATGGAAACAAATTTGTTAGCATGGTTTTTTTTTTTTCTTTTCTTTTCATTTAAAGAGATGGGAACCCATGAATGAATAAAATAAAATGATTTGCCAAGATGGGTTTAAAGTAAGGTAGTGGCCTTCAGGACTTGACACTATCTAGAAGAGTCCCTGAGACCACGTCTAGAGATGAAGACAGGATTTGCCAAGTGTGGAAACAAGGCTGACAGCACAGTCTAGGCTGAGGCTGAGGGTGACCTTGAGAACGGAGAGGAAGGCCAAAGTTGAAGATGCAGAAGTTAAAATTAGCTGGCTCTCATTTGGAGAGGCTGAACATTGTGGCTCTGCTCTACTTGGTGAAGCAAGAGCTGAGCAAAGATGGCAGAAACTGGCTTGATTCAGGGTTGGGGCTTGGTGTGGTCATTAATGGGAAGGCATGAATGAGCCCCTGGGGTCTGTCAAGAGGGCAGCATAAAGCCACCCTCCATCGTGGGGAATCTCTAATGTAACAAATTTCAACTTCTTGGATCTTTCCTGGTGAATGTGGAGATAGCTTGAACTGTGTTAAAGGCAAAGGACTTTGAAGACTAAAGATTTATGTTTGATTCCTGATTTCACTATTGACTAGCTACAAGATCTAAAACAAGCTATTCTGATCCTCGAGTTACTCATCTACAAAAGAGACATAATACAGTTGTTCCTCAGTATCCATGAAAGATTGGTTCCAGGACTCCTCAAGGATACCAAAATTCATGAATGCTCAAGTTCCTTATTTAAAATGGGGGGTATTTGTATATAACCTACACATATCTCCCCACACACTTCAAATCACCCCATATAGTACCTAATACAATGTAAATGGTATGTAAGTGGTTGCTACATACCATTTTTTGTATTTTTTGGGAATAATGACAAGAAAAGAAAGTCTGTACATGATCAGTACAGACTCAACTATCATAGGCCTACCTACGTTGGTTGTTGAATCCATGGATGTGGAACCCGTGACACAGAGGGCCAACTCTATTCGCCTCACAAAGATGTTGTGACAGTTAAATTATCACAGACTTAGAATTAACTACCAGGCAAATACCTTAAATTATAGCTAACAACGTAATGTACTCTCTTTTTCTAATGAAATGTAAATATGTATCATAATATAAAAAGAGATATAATCTGTCTCAAGGCATCAGATCATTACCAGAGTAACAGTAGTGGAAGACATGCCTATTCAGATATTCTCTATAATTCTCTATAATGAATGAGAGTATCCTCTCAGGTCAGCTCCCAGCATATAGAAAAGCAGAAAACTACCAGACTTGGTAGGAACGGTGATTCTGAGAGAGATAGCCTTGGGCAATCTCAAATGCCGTTTTAAGGTCTTTAAAGCTCATTGAACACCATTCTCTCCACTGAGTTTAAGTGGCACTAATGCTTATTCCCGTATAGTTTCTACCTCTCAGGACACAGCAGGGAGGCCAAGTTCTAATTATCACTGAACCAACCCTAATGTCTTCCTCCTAGTTTGGTCCATGCAGGAGAACAGTTTCAGTCTGATAAGTAATAAAGCAGAACTGAAACAGAAAACTATTTGCTTATTTATTTATTTTAGAGATGGGCTCTTGCTCTGTCACCAGACTGAAATGCGTAAGTGCCATAATCACAGCTCACTGCAGCCTCTAAACTTCTGGACTCAAGTAATCCTCCAGCCTCAGCCTCCTGAGTAGCTGGGCAATAATTTGCATTTTAAACACCTGAAATAGAAGCAGATGTGCCATTTATTTTCACTCACAGTTACAAAAAATTTCTTTTTTATTTTAGGATTTTTGTGGGATACAGTATGTCTGCAAGGAGTTCTTTTAAACAAAACTATAAGTTAGATCTTTAAAACACCTAGAAATGTCACTGGCTTTTAAACTATTCTCTTTCAGCCCAAATGAATAATAACATTCCAACCTCCAAAATTCCTTCCAGAATACCTTTCTGGAATTTGCTTAAATATTAACATGCTTCACCTGATTGATGTTGGCAGTTGGGCTGGTGATATCTTCCCCAAAGGGGCTGGCTCTGGGACAACCAAGGCTGCTGAGAGGTAGCTCTGTCACCATGGAAACACAGCTGCTCCTGTGAGCACACATAGCCCAGCCTCACTCACCAGCACTGGTAGCACATCGTACTTGAAATATTTACATCATAACAGCTTGAATGTGGCTCGTGCAACCCAGAACTCATCCCTGTCTTCCAGAAATCACACAACTGCCTTCATCAACAGCAGCCAAACAAGATTGCTCCCAGGGTAGTTTTCTTATTTTTCCCTAAAAGGTGAATTCCAAAGATAATAGAGCAGAAAACTCTATAACATCCCTTCCCCACCCCAGAATAGAACAGATCATTAAACACATTAAGTACTCTAAGTAACAAACATGGTAGAAGCCCTAAAAGTCAACATAGACACTCTAAGAGTAAGCCCTAATGAGTTAACCTCACTTCACTTTTAGACATAGTTACTAGGCTAAGCTGGGATTCAAGTATGCTATAATCCAAGGTGTTATGGTTTGTTTTGTCCCTGACAAAACTCATGTTGAAACTTGTTCCTCAACACAGCAATACTGGGAAGTGAGTCCTAGTGGAAGGTGTTTGAGTCAGTGGGGGCAGACCCCTCATTAATAGACTAGTGCTCTCCTTTGGGAGTGAGTGACTTCTCACTCTCATGGTAATGAATTAGTTCCTAAGAGAAGAGGTTGTTGAAGTCTGGCTTCCTTGGTGTTATTCTCTTATTTCCTCTCCCTCCATGCAATCTATTTGCACGCCCAGCTTCTCTTCGGCTTTCTGCCACAAGTTGACATAGCCTAAGGCCCCCTCCAGATACAGATGCCCAATTTTGAACATTTCAACCATCAGAATTGTGAGGCAAATTAATATATTTTCTTTACAAACTACCTAGTCTCAGGTATTCTGTTATAGCAACACAAAATACAAAACAAGCTAAGACACATGCACCTCAATGTGTAAATTCAGGTGCACCTGAATTTCATCAAAGCATTTAGCAATCAATTACATTGCAATAATAATGAATCTGCTGGACCAAAACCAGATGCAAGTATTTGAAGGAAAATATCACATTAATATGATTCTAGGACTGTTCCAAAGACATCTCAGAACTCTTAGTTTGGGCGATAAGAAAATGGGACTCCAAGGAAAAGAAATCCTTATATCAAAACGACAAGAGCATGCATATTTTTATCACAGCATAATTCACAATTGCAAAGATATGAACTAATCTAAGTGCCCATCAACTGAAGAGTGAATAAAGAAAATTGGGTATATACACACCAGGAAATACTACCCAGCCATAAAAAGGAATGAAATAATGTTTCATTAATGGACATACAATGTTCAGAATAGCGTCCAGCTAAACCCTGTGCTAAGCACTAGATATCCATTATCTTGATAATTCTCATGATAATTGATGAAGTAGAAAGATTATACCTATTTTACAGATTAGAAACAGAGGCTCAGTGAGGTTGACTACCTTACCTAAGGCTCACTCTAATAGTTGTGGCAAAGACAAAATTTTAAATAATGTCTCTCTGACCACAAAGCTAGACTCTTGACCACCATAACCATCAACTGTAAGGTGAGGTTTGGATCCCAGGAACATGGCTGAAACCCATTCTGAGACCTGGGTACATCAGAGCAACACTGTTGGCAAGAGTGGCCGCCTGTTGATTCCCCAAGTGTCAGATTGAACTCCTTGAATACCTGCCACCCAAGAATAGTACTGATCCTGAGAACAGAGGTGAAGTATTTCCAGCAGTCAGGAGAGAAGAGACACAGAATCTCAGATCCAAGGAGGATGTAGGAGCACAATACAGGAAATGTGGTGGTACTCAGTGTCCATTTTACCGAGATCACAGGGGTGGCCCAATAGTCAGTGACATGGAATCCTCTCCCACCCTTGATCCTGGAGTGCAGAGTATGTGATCAGTTGCAGCAATGATGGAGGATGGGCAGGTCCCAAGCTACACAATGGGCTTCACTCGAAGGTCTATCAATTACAAAAGATGGGACTGAGCTGGGAGCAATGGTGTGGGCCTCCAGTCTTAGCTACTTACCACTTAGGAGGCTGAGGCAGGAGGATCACTCGAGCTCAGGAGTTCAAGGTTAGCCTGGAAAACATGGCAAGACCCTCTATCTTAAGAAAAAAAAAGAGAGAGAGAGAAAGCTGAGGCCAGTTGAGTCCAGTTTCTCACACAGAACACCCTGAGGCCTTCTTAGAGCTGGGCCTATGGCATCATCAGTCTAATTTTGACTACTGTGCAAGGCAGTAGAATTAGGTGTCATGGACTCCATCTGCTGATTCAGCCATGGCGATCACAGCATCCACCACATTTCACTAGGTAGGACTTTTACATATGTCCTGCAAGTTCGGAAAGCCATGAAAGATCATTTACTTCTAGAAAAGCAGTTTCCCTATTACGAAACATTTCTCAACTTCCACAGACACATATGGATAGAGGAATGCCTGTCTTTCTCTTAGATTCTCCTAAGAACTATAAACTCTATATTTCTACATGTGACTTTATCTGCATTGAGGGGCTGAACAGTCTACTGAGTTTACCATGACTCACTGGATGGCAGGAGCAGCATCTGCAACAAAAAGAGTTCCAGACATTGCCATTTTCAAAAACATTCCCTCAGTAGCTCCTTACTGGCTACGTCAGCTGCTCAGTGAGAAACAGACAGGCAGGGGGTGGACATGCCAGTCTGTATGCCTGGGGGGTGGTGCCTGACTGCCTAAGCATAGGCTGCTCTGCCATCCACTGCTTCCCAGTGGCTGCTCTGGGGACCTCAACTCTCAATGCATTCAACCTGGAGATAAACACCTATTGCTGGGTTACGGGGAAATCTGTATCTGAGGATCCATTGGCAAAAATGTTTCCTTAAATGCAAAGGGTGCCCCAAAATAGCAGGGGCACAAAAAGAGTCCAAATGTTGTAGTAAGCCAGAAACCAGATTCAAAATGCGTTGTAAGAACAAGGATTTTGAGTACCTAGAGGTTGAAGTCAATAGCTCAAGATGGGAATATGGGACAGAGGTTGAATAAGCAAGTCTGAGGTCAGCCTGAATAGACACAGGCTAAGGGGCTCCCACCCGAGCTCAACTTTTAATCCAATTTCTTTGGTCTGACTGCATTTAAATGGTCAGGCATGGAGGAGACAAAGCTCATTGTAACCTGGATAATTTATTATTCCCCATAGCCACAAAGAAATGTATACAAGTACTCAACTCAACCCAAAACCTTACCTGTCACAATCTGACACTACAAAAACAACTCTCACAAAAATAATCCTCAAAATACACTCATAGTCATCTGACACATTTATCAATTCTATTTTAGTTTACATTTGGGGTTGTAAATGGGTAAAGATTAGATGAACTTTTCCCATGATAGAAATATTTTTCTTCAAATGACCTTGTAACACTCAGATATAATGACCCTATTAAACTACTCACATAATACCATTGAAGAATTATTGAATTTGGCAAGAGACACCTAGAAAAATCCTAGATGAAATAATCTACTTAAATAGGCACTTTTATAAAAATAAAAAATAAAAAAATAAAAATCTCAGACAATGTTCTTATTCTTTATGGGCTTACCACCAGAAATGCATTATCTGAGAACAAGGTTCTTTGTGAGTCAGGGTAACATTGGTGTCCTCCATGATATTGCTGAGCTGGTGTGTGCAGAGTGTCTGCATCACAGAAGTATGTCGTTGAAAGTTTTATCTTCCCTTCTAGAGTCCAGCAAATCATTTGTTTTTCATTTTGATGCTGTCTCCACAAGCGTTTCCCATACACATAAGGGCAGTAAATCCCCAAAGCTTTAATAAATGTGATACTGTTGCTGTTGTGCATTTTTATGGTCATCGTGGAGAAAACAACTTATTTCCATATTCATTGATTCATTTGGAGTCCAGGGTGCCAGTGGGACTCTTAGGAGAGTGAACCAAATGTCTTCACATAATTTCAGGTTTCACTTGGCATAGGACACTGCCATCAGAGACACAGCTCTAATTCTGAATTCCTAAAGGAACAGTAAGAGAAGCTTGATTAAAAACAAACATATTAGATATTACCAGGAGTCACACTCTCCCCAGAGTGATCCAAATAAATAAGAGGTCAGTTCCTCATAAGACTTTTTCCCCTGAGGATCCTAAGAACCTAGACTTCTGCTAGGCATATGAGAGAGCACAGATGGGCCTGGGTGACAGTTGCACAAAAAGGCCCTCTTGGGAGCCATAGAAAAAGAAATGTGGCCACGAATCATGGTGAGATGAAACTGTCCACCTACTGCCTCTTCTTCAGTCTCAGAGTTTTTTGATAAGCCCTCTAGAATAAGGAAGGATAAACATGCTGTCTGTATTAATCTGTTATCATGCTCCCATGAAGAAATACACTAGCCTGAGTAATTTACAAAGGAAAGAGGTTTAATTGACTCACAGTTCAGCATGGCTGAGAAGGCCTCAGGAAACTTACAATCACAGCAGAAGACACCTCTCCACGGAGTGGCAGGAGTGAGAATGAATGCTAAGAGAAGGGGGAACTCCCTTACAAAATCATCAGATCTCATGAGAACTCACTCACTGTCATGTGGGGAAACAGCCCTAATGATTCAATAATCTCCATCTGGTCCCACCCTTGACACATGGGGATTATTACAATTCAAGGTAAGACTTGGGTGGGGACACAGAGCCAAACCATATCACTGTCCAACCCAAAACTGTGGGTGAACCCTAGGACAAAGCCAAGCTCCCAACCCACTCGAAGATGGACTTGTAAGTTTCCCAAATTAGTTGCCACATGTTATGCATCTGGACATCTCGTTGTCTATCATCCTAACTTAGGACAAGAAGGTATGTTGAATTCAGGCTTGCTATGAGGCTTGGAACACCACCTGCCTGATGAAAACTGCTGTATCAGTTCAACAGAGTGGCTGGAAAGATCTTATCCTGTCATATTATTTCTCTCTCCCCAGTGAAAAAAAAGCAGCATGTATTCTGAAATATCCATAACTACTTTTAATATTCTTCATATGTTTGGTTTCATATAAAATCAACCAAAGTTAACTCATAAGTGAAAAGACTCTAATATCCTTTTTCTCTCCACATGTTTATGTTTCATTCATTTGTTAAAGATGGTATTATATAATCATTGGCTTGTTCTCATGTTTAGTGCATGATCCACACAATATCAAAGCAAAGCAGCAAAAATCTGGAGAACTTACTGAATCATGGCAATACCTCTGATGCACACGAGCAGAGCTGGCGTTTCAAAGTGACTGAGCAACATGGTGACACATGAGGGAACTTCAGGATTGCTACCATGCTGGAGTTCTGAAATTCATCCACTGTATTTCAGACATCCTTGTTTCCCTCCTTTATCTCACTTTGCAATGCAATTCTTCTCATCACTTATTCATTCCGAAACATTTGATGAATACATTCTTCTTAGCAGGCAAAGTGCCAAACGTTAGAAATGTAAAGTTGAAAAAGCTCTCATCCTGAAAGAGCTTCATAGTAGAGACAAACATGTAAATAAGTACAATTACCATGTGAAATGTGCCTTATCTGAGAAGTATGATGATGTGTCAAAGTAGAGGAAGAAGTAGATACTCTCCCTGATGGAACTAGGGCAGGACTCTCAGAGGACATGACCATTGTATCAGGTCTCTCAGCCGGTAGTTCCTGCCATCCAGAACCTGCTTAGAAGATAACAAATGGACATAATGCTGTGATACATAGCAGTATCGTGAAGCTACCATTGCAGATATAAGAACAAAATGCAGAAACTATTCAGACTAGAGATGGATCAACGAAAGAAATCAAAGAAAGTGACATTTACAACTGGGCTTAAAGAATGAGAGTGTTTGTGCATGCAGAGATGTGAGAACAGGGTGAGTAGCATGAGAACAGATTAATACACCATGTATTAAATATTAAATATTATACAGAGATGCTTCTATCATTCCTTAAGGATTATCTTAAGCTTTAAGGCTTCCATGTTAGTGTGAATGTGGGGAAACTTAGGAGAGTGACTGGAGAGTTATGTTGTTCAAGGATCCCACAGGCTTTCTTCAAGTTCAGCAATCCTCTCATCGAATGCCTCTCTTCTCTGAGTTCCCTGGATGAGCTTTTTTCCTCCATCTATTTCACCTAAAAGTGGCTGCCAAAGACACATGATTTCAGGTGTGACTCAATTTTTTAGATCATTCTTAATAAGATTCACAACTTGTAGGACACACAGCCAATGGTTATCCTTCTAGTGTCTACAGGAGTGAAACCTAATCTAGTTGATTCTTATACAACACCTACAGATCAAAAGAAACCAACCCCACATACAAATCCTATTTGCAAAAACTAATCAATCTTACACAAAGAGTGGAGTTAGAATGTAGTTTTATGTCATTTACTTTCATTAACTATGTTAAAAAAGATGGAATGTATGCTGTCAGAATTTACAATACAGAGAAGAAAGTCATTTTAAATTACATAACTACAGAAATGGATACCATTAATGAGAGAGGCAAAAAGTTGTCTTTAAAATGAATGACTCTTTTCAAAACTTTATTAAAAGCAGAGATAATCACGATTGTTATGCTGATGTTATTTACTTTGTGTGTGTTTTCATTGGCAAGAATGCATTTTCCATTTCTTGTAAACAAGCAGAAAGCCACAAGGACTATTTAAATTCAAATTCTGGGAAATCAAGAACTACATAACACTCAGCCATCTACAAATTGCTGATTAACATGATGTCTAGACAGTTTCTCATGAGTGTAACATTATTAATTAAGCAGCAGTTTGGTTAATCACAATAGCAAAAGCGATTTTTGGAGTAAATATTTTATGAGTGTGTCCATCAATAAAGCAAAAGTAAAAGGAAATGTTTTAATTAATTCATTTGTAATAATATTGAGATTATGGTTGGCAAATTTTGTCTTAGGACTTGGAGAATGATTTAATATTTCTAGCATGGTATGTCATTGTCTTATTGTTTTCAGCTAATGGTACTGTCTATCTCAATTGCCTGACCAAAAATTCTTTTATGTCATCTATCAAGAAAATATTAAGATCCATTAGTGAATAGTTAGATCTGACAATTTTTCTTGCTGTACATCGCTCTGTTCTTTTAAAACTGTGCGCTCCCACATTTATCAGTAAGAAAATATTCACTGGATAGGGAGACATAACATGCTGCTATATTAAGAAACTGACTTTACTTCTGCCCATCAAAAGACTAGTTATTTGGAAAAGGAAAAATAAATATATTGACCAGTACTCTTTAGCACATAGACAATGAATCTTTTCAGAAAATGCAGTTAAACCAATATTTTGTGTATGTGTATGTGTGTTCAACTATTTTCTTTCTTTTTTAAATATACATTTTATTGTGCTTTAGGTTTTGGGGTACATGTGAAGAACATGCAAGACTGTTGCATTGGTACATACATGGCAATGTGGTTTGCTGCCTTCCTCCCCATCACCTATATCTGACATTTCTCCCCCTGTTATCCTTCCCTAAACCAATACTTTTAGAATAATCCATGGTCTTAAAACTATAAGAAAGAAGTATAAGTTACAAAGAACATAAGTAAACACATATTTCTGAAAAAATAATCCAAAGAGTTCACTTTCTTTTGCCTTCATAAAAGTTCATCTATAACCATCTTCTCATGCATTCCTTCTAACTTGATCAATGTCTCATCCTGCTTCCAAACCTGTCTTTGAATTTTAACTGTACTTACTTTAATGATAAAATCAAGACTGCAAGCTTGCATTTATTTTCCAGTGTTAGTTATCTGGTCAACATCTTTCTTTTTAGCCTAGAAGAAAATGTGCATTAGAATCACATAAAAATTTCCTGCAAAAAATATAATTTTATTTTATATTATAAAGATTTCTTAGTGGATACCTAGATTTTGATCCTTAAATGTATGAATATGTAACAAAATAATATGTGGTTCAACTACTAACAGTTAATACTTTCCAGGCCTCTTACAACACAGGAAATATAATCTAGAGTAGAGGGTGGCATAAACTTAGTTTCAGGTCAAGATTCTTTCATCGGGATAGGATTTTTTTTTTCCAAGGGAAATTGGTCTCCTGTTGGATTTCCAGGCTCAACTCCATCAAATTAACTCTACATATTGATATGTGAAAACAGTGTATCAGCATGACTGAATTTGTTCTCAAGAGACCTTCTCATCAATCCTCTGGCCTTTCTTCCAGTAAATGCCAATGGATCAACCAGTAAATGCTGATGGCCCCCAGCATGACAAGTTGAATGAGCCAATATTAGAAAACACCAAAATACATATTTCCTGTCAAAGGGGCTAGCAATATGCTAATATGTACTTTAGGCATCATTTCATATTAAAAACATCAAAAAAGACTAAATAATAATTCACCTTACTTTAAGTAAATATAAAGGCGTGGGTAGAAGTATTGTATTTTTAAGGGGGGAATGTATTAGAATATTACAAAATAATATTTATTGTGGCATTGAGCTATCATGAAGACTTTAGCTTTACACTAGAAAAGTCCCATAGCACTCTATCAAAACATTTTGATGTATCTTTGCTTACCTCTCATCTATATAGATGAAAAAAATAATGATTTGTGAGATTTAACTTACCTGAGTTTGTGGTGGAGGAATAATCATTGGAATACAAAAACTATCAAGCAACTATGAGCTTTCTATTCAATAAGCAACTTCCAAGATAGAATTTGCAATGCATCATCTAAATTTTTGTCTGTATGCAAAACAACAGAACTCGTACAGAAATTTTCCATTGCAGCCTGATTCCTTCATTCTGTTACTATTCTTCTCCTTCCTTGCAGTGCCACTGAAAGAAAACCCAGAGTGTCAGTCATTTTAGCCACAATGGATAGGAAGAGAGTCTTAATCTTCCTGGCCATAGCTTCATCTAGCTTTTTATGGTTCAAAAGAAATCTGATTTATCAATGTTTAGTCACTAGAACTCATGTCACCCAAACTTATTGAACTGTTTCTCAAGCTAAAAGATTATCTTGGAAGTAAGTTCTCTGAAGTAATGAATTCAAAGAGGTACACAACATAACCACGTAGAATGCATGTATCAAAAGGGATGCTCAGGATAATCTGTGGAAGCACGGGAATGAAATGTTGCAGATTCTTTTTCTATTTATTTTCACCTAAAAACCTAAGGAACATTAGCTTTTAACAATATCTGACTTATCATACATTTAAGAATAAAACTATAGGTAGCCTCTAAGAACTCTTTATAATATAAAATAAAATTCTATTTTTTTACAGGAAATTTTTATGTTTTGATTCAACATTTTTTTAGGTAGAAGGAGTATACTCTACAGAAAGAAGTATAGTATAAATACACAAACCAGTAGCATCATTGTTTAATATCAATATCAAGTATTATATACTATATGTATTTGTATGTGCTTTGCTTTTATATGATTGGCAGCACAGTCGGCTTGTTTACGACAGCATTAGCACAAATATGTCAGTATTGCATGTGCTATGATGTCACCAACAGCTACAATGTCAATAGAAATTTTTCAGCCCCATTATAATTTCATGAGAACACCATTATTTAAGTGGTTCATCATTGACAGAAATGTTATGTGATGTGTGACTATGCTAGCAGTAGCCTGTCGGGGAGCAAACCTCCATAGTATGATGCAGTTAGCAATGACTTTCGTATTGGGTATATTGAGATGAATTACAATCTTTGTGCAGAGTTCATTAGCTACACAGATTATATTATCTGTTTTTAAGAAAATGAATGTTCACAAAATTTCAAATGGCAGAGACAATTTCTTGCAAGAATCCATGGATTAAAGATAAAATTAATTATGGACACGTATGAATTTTTTTTTAATAGCAGAGTTGATGTGTGTCCTCCTCTTAGTAAAAGCTCCCTGTCAGGTACATGCAAAATAAAAACAACAATGATCTAATCAAAGTGAAAAGACAATACTCCCAGAATTTGAAATTGTCAAGAAAACTGTTTTAAATGTGCTATTTAAAATAAGTATGTTCTGCTTATACACTTTTGATGGGAGTGCAAATTAGGTCAACCATTGTGGAAATCAGTGTGGCAATTTCTCAAAGAGCTAAAAGCAGAACTACCATGCAACCCAGCAATCCTATTGCTGGGTATATAACCAAAAGAATATAAATCGCTCTATTATAAAGAGACATGCATGCCTATGTTCACTGCTGCACTATTTGCAATAACAAAAACATGGAATCAACCCAAATGCCCATCAATTATAGACTGGATTTTTAAAATGTAGTACCTATACACCATGGAATACTTTGCAGCCATAAAAAATAATGAGATCATGTCTTTTGTGGGAAAATGGATGGAGTTGGGGGCTATTTTTCTTACCAAACTAATGCAGGAAGAGAAAATAAAATACCACATGCTCTCCCTTATGAATGAGAGCTAAGTGATAAGAATTTATGAACACAAAGAAGGAAACAATAGGCGTCTACTTGAGGCTAGAGGGTGGGAGGAAGAAGAGGAGCAGAAAAGATAACTATTGGGTACTGGACTTAATACCTGTGTGATGAAATAATCTGTACAATAAACCCCTATGACATGTGTTTGCCAGGGTAACAAACCTTCACATGTACCCCAAACCTAAAATAAAAGTTAAATAAATAAATAATTGTGTTCTGCTTTTAGGATATATATTTGTAGGTAGGATGGGAAAACATGGACTACATGTACAGACACCAAATTGATGATCGTAGTTTTCCCCTCCCTGTGTCCATGTGTTCCCACTGTTCAACTCCCACTTATGAGTGAGGACATGTAGTGTTCGGTTTTCTGCTCCTGTGTTAAAACTTAAGTAATTTTCTCAGTATCATTTCTCCATCTCCATTGTAGTCTACGTTGTGCAGAACCTGCTGCGAGTCTAAATATGAGTTCACAGATGTGATAGGCAGAATAAGAGTTCCCTATATATTTCCATATCCTTATCTCTGGAACCTGTGAATAAATCACTGTACATGGCAAAAGAGAATGAATTAAGATTGTAGATGAAATTGAGGGATAATCATGTGACCTTAACATGGAAGGGTTCTCCTAAGTTATCCAGGTGTGTCCAGCATCCTTAACAGTAGGACAGGAAGGCAGAGGAGGAAGAACCAAAGAGATGACAGCTTAAGATGGAATCAGCCCAGTGGTGCTGGCCTTTAAGATG
This sequence comes from Saimiri boliviensis, assembly GCF_048565385.1. Classification (NCBI taxonomy): domain Eukaryota; kingdom Metazoa; phylum Chordata; class Mammalia; order Primates; family Cebidae; genus Saimiri; species Saimiri boliviensis. The sequence goes on from NC_133463.1 coordinate 15,557,317, forward strand.
GAGGAAAAGACCATAAGCTAAGGAATGCAGGCATCCTCTAGAAGCTGAAAAAGGCAAGGAAACAGAGTTTGCTAGATCTTGCAGGAGTACAGCCCGGCTGACACCTTGATTTTAGCCTTGTAAGGCCCATTTCAGATATCTGACCTTCAGAACTGTAAGATTTGTGTGGTTTTAAGCCACTAAGTTTGCATCAATCTCTTACAGCAGCAACAGAAAACTAATGCAAGAGAGGTCTTGATTTACAAATATGTATGCTTGCAGGTATACACATATACACACGTACCCCTAAAGGAGAACCCACCAAGAACTAGAAAGTTGTTTGTTGGCAGATGCCTTCTAACATACGGTTTAGTAAGAAAATCTTCTGACATTATGAAACCATCACTATCACAGTCTAACATAAAGAAACAAAAATTTGCTACAAATATAGCAAAGGCTTTCCCCCATAAGACCTCATATAAATTGATGAAAATAATATCAAGTTAATAAATGGGCAAATAACTTTTGAGATAATTCACAAAATAAAAAACATAAATGGCTAATAAAATATAAAAATACATCAGATGTAAGAAAACTATTGCAAAAATAAATAATTGAAGAGATGCCATTTTGTTTATTTTCTTGGCATGGATTTTTAAGAGGAACTGTCCTAGGGATATGGAAAAGCAAGCATTGTTGGTCACTGTTGTAGTAGGATAGATGATACAAACTTTCTGAAAACCAATAATGTGTAAAAAAAAAAGTCATAAAAACATTCAGTGGCACTTCTGCAATAATAATTTTACCTCTGAGAATCAGATCATCGAAAATTTGGGAAAAGCATTAATATTTTTCATAATATTATTTATAACTTGAAAACAACTTTCAATAATAGAACATTACCTTAATACATTGCAGTATATTTAAATGATACAAATTTATGTAGTCATTAATAATTAAGCTAGAGTCCTAAGAGTATAAGTGATATACAGCAACGACAAGAGAGAAAGATTGGAAGGAAATCTAATATAAAGTTATGAGTGATGGGGTTAGGGGCCATTTCTTGCTTCTCTGTGTAACTGGTTTACTGAATGGGTTGGTAGAATACAGTCAAAAGGCAATTTTGTTTGTTCTCTCACTGCCCCTTCAAGTACACGTTATCACTTTGTTCTAACTTATCCTTTGGATCATATTTCAAGCAGACCTTACAGCTGTCTTAGTCCCTCAGAGATATTAAATATCTAGTCCAAGTAGTTGAATATTCTCATCCATTTAAAAACTCCTCCTGAGTTTGGGTCTGATTTTAACTTGCAGACTTGCAGAGGAGAAAAAACACAGCACTGCTTCCTCCTCTTCTCACTCCACGTCTCTCACTGTTTTATTGTGGGGATGAAGTAGAAGGAGAAATGATGGGAGAAAAGTAGGGAACGAGGTGTTAGCATGAAGGGCTCCTTTGTAATCTGGCAGGGATACTCTCTGGGTGTGACATCTCCAACATGCTGACGCTTCTTCTTGTGGGATTCTTCAGAATCCCACCCTACCTCTCCTATAGGATCCCTACCTGTTTCTTGGTTGATCAGCCGCCATGGTTTGCCACTTTGCACCCCTACTTGCCTTCTATAGCCAAAGTACCATCATCCTGAGGTCACCCATCCCTGCCAGGAAGTCCTCTGGGGTGGCTCCAACTCCAGAACAGCACAGGAAACTCTCTCCGGAGGCCTTACTCCCAGACTAAGGGCCCACATACACATCCTGCCCAATCCTGTCTCCACACACTATAACCAAAAGCCCCTCTAGAAACAGCCTCCTGCCTTTTGACTCTTTCAAGTGTGAGTCGGGTGCCAAGCCCCCATGTTTCCCAAAATGTAAGAAATGTTAAACTCCCCAAGTGCTTTCTGAAGCACCCCCTCACTTGGCTTGCGGTGAGACAAGGTGCCTGCTGGGTGGGAAAAGCCATCATCACCCTGGTAGATTTCTCTGGAAGCCCTTCTCGTAAGACCTCACGCTAGCCTTTTCCCTAATCTCCCACCCCTCAGAGCTTCTTGGGCTTTATTTAGACATTCTAGAGAAGGATGACAAGATCAGGGTCCTAATTCACATGGGTAGTCGAAAGCCCCAAATGTCTTGTTCTCTGCATTGGAAACATCGACCTTTGAAACTAGGCCTACCAGGAAAAGTTTATTTTCCCAGTGTTATTTTATAATGGGAGTAAAGGGTGGAAACAAATGTTAACAAAGGCAAGAAGAGAAACTATAACAGCTATCAAGTAATCTGTTTTTCATACCTATCAAAGTGCTTATGGTAAGTATTTTTAGACTAGACTAGATTCATTGACAATTTTGTCCTCTAGGAATTGCGGTGTCTTTGGCTCCGTGGAATAAAAATCATCCTCTTAGCATCATAAATTCAAAGGGTAAATTCTACACCTGCATGTATTCTTGGAATTACTTGTATTAAAAGTATAAATTACCTCTTCTATTTCATTTTTACAGTACCGAATCTCCAATAAGTTAATGTGTTTCCTTGTGATATGATTAACAAAGCGATTTAGTGTCTAAATATGATTTACATTCCCAGAGCATTTTAAATAATTAAGTAGATGATTGGTATTTAATTTATATGCAACATGTTTTGATTATTTCTGTAGCTTTTAAATATTAAAATAGTTATAGTTAATGAGTGCTAGTACGAAATGCTCAACAGTCAGAAAAAAATATTAGAACTTTAAAATGGATTTCTTAATCTTTGCTGACTATAAAATATAAGAACTGCAAGCCCCAAATCAAAAATCTAAGTGAAATATCCAAAAACTGGTTTTTCCCCCATTTCTGCGTACTTTTTAGAAAGCTAGTAAGGCTACATAGAAATGAAAAAACTCTTAAAACCACAGCTATCATTTTAAAAGAGTTTTTCCTATGGCAAATTCTTAAAAGTTGCTCATAAATTTTTATCTTTATTAGATTATATTGGCTCTTTAATTATGGAAACTTAGAATCGCTTCTTAAAGTACCAATTTTTTCTTGTTTGCAGTTGGTGGGTTTTGTGTATGCCTGCTATGTGATCAGTATTTCCATGGAAGAAGAAGACACATGTAAGTACTGTTATCTCTCTCCCTGTGGGTTCCTTTTGAATGAGATACAGCTTCCAAAACTAATCATTACATGGCTATGAAATTGTTTATATTTGGAGTCTACAATGATTGAACTCAGCATGCTAAAGTTATAGTCAGAAGTTGACAAACTGAACCACACACAAATAAGGTGACGCTACATATTGAAACTCTCAATTTGTGAGAGCTCGCACAGAGACTCAGAAGCTCAAGGACTGCTGACATATCATATCTTAGCAACTTTTCATCAGACACCTAACCATTATACCAACCAGGCAATCAATGGTTGTTTTGTTTATTACCGATTTTACATATGCTGGTGACGGAATTTTGAAGTCTAGGTAACAGTAACGGTATCAAGACACAATACATTATATTACAAAAAATCTATATGTATATAAACTATATAAAATGTGATGAAGAAAACAAACATTTACAACCTTCCAGGTGAGATGCAAAAGAGAACTACAAAGGGTGCTTTAAAAAATGAATGGAATGTCTAAAAGCTAAATCATTTTTTAGCAGAACACCCAAAGAAAAAATATATATTAATACTACGACCTGAAGTTATATGATAGAGCTTTAGCAACGTAAGTCAACAAATGGCCTTCACTGAGCACCTGCTAATGTCTAAGGCACTTCCTGGTACAACTCTATTAGGGACTCATGTAATATCAAAGAAAATTTTAATTTACTTTTAAAAAATAAATTATTTTAGATAAAGAAATCACACCTTACTAAATCAGAGACTGCATTGCAGTCACTGTTTGAATTTGCACTAAGATGAAGCAAAGTAGCTAGCTATTAAAACTTCCAGCACACAGTCTCAAAGGGGTCTGATGAATGCTTCCCATCAAATACATGGGTGGTACATGGTATTTGAATTGGAATCCAGAATCTCAATTTATTTGACTAAATCTCAGACCCTGAGATTTAACATATCAGGCAGTGAAAACACGCAGACAAATTGCATCATGTATTTAATGCTTACTCAGGGTTGTTGTTGTTGTTGTTGTTTTAATGCTAGATAAGACAAAAAGTTTCTGTCGCTTAACAAGTGTGGTTCTAATGACCACACTTTCACTTTGAGGTTAACTTCAAGAACTCTGTGTTTAGGAGTTTTATTAGTAGTTCTACAACCTGGTGAAGTTAATACACAGAAGGATAGCAGCATGTTTCCAACCCACAGCTAAGACAGGCTGCACAGCCAAAAACGGTTGAGTGTGAAAAATATTAACTAGAATTTCAACCTAAAAGTTATTCGACTTTGAGCTGAGTAAATTCAAAAAAATTAATAAATTGATAAGTACCACCTGAATCTCTTATAAAGCAGATAACCACTTTTGAGTAGTTATCAAACAACAACAACCAAAGACAGTCCTCTTTCTTTTCCTCGACACTGAACCAGTCAAAGACTCTCAAAAGATACCAGTGCTCAGGTGCACCTTACTGTGAGAGAAAAGGCAGATTAATCAATAGTCTTCTATTATCTAGTGTAATAAATATATGAAAGTCTTTTCTGTGAGACTTGGGATTTAAGCAAAGCTGGGAAATGCAAAATGGCATGCAAAATAAAAGACTCATCTAAATGGATACTTTTTTTTAACCTTCTTTTAGCCTTCTTTTCAATGTATATAAATTGTATTGCTCACTGGCAGATATTGTCATTCCATTGACTTTGATGTCCCTAATTAGCTTAAGTTTCTCTACAGAAATCTCTGAATCAGCTATTTCAATGCCCTTCAAACTGGGATTGAAGCAGCTGCTAGGAGACTATTCTATTAGTGGTTTAATTCTAGTGTTTATTATTAGAGCCACACATTACGTTACTGAGAGACATTTGGATACAGTACTTGTGTTGTCATAAATTCAAACTGACTTCTAGTCAAAACGAGCCTTGGGTGCTCCAAACAAAGTATATATGAGTATATATGCCCAAGACTAACAACACGATAATCTGCTGGAAGAGAGATGACAATGGAAAACAGTTAGAAATGTTTTAGTCTGATAGTCCTCAATTGAGGGTAATTTTATATTTTTTATTGAAAGAATTAGGAATCAAAAGTGCAGAGGTAATTAAATTATCCCAGGGTCTTCAGAAGGCAGATGTGAGCAAAAAGTAATGTCTGAAACCAATTCCAGTGATCTCATATGCTAGTAATTACTATTTGTGCCAACATTTAGCTTTTAGGTGCAATAATGAACTGCCACTTGGATACGACATCACCAACCCTCAGTCAGGAAGACATGTTCTTTGAATGGTTTTTCCAAAACTTATACATGAAATAAGTAAACAATGCTGGTAGCTTCCCAATTTGTCTAAGTGCACTTCCGGAAAGCTTATTTTAAAAGAGAACTGCAAATATAATGTCAACTTTTTGGCAGGCAATATATCATTTATAATTTCAATTCTATTTTAACTAATGAAAATTTCTGCATTATTCAAAACACAAAGTTAAGCCTTGTTCTTGGACTGAAAGCTGCCAGCCAGCCTTAAAAATTAATAACAGCTACCACTTCCCTCCTCTGCACTGTTTAAGTGGATATATGGGACCAACATTTCAGACAGATATTTCCGAAGGGTAATAAATAATTGAGAAAACATTTATTTCTAGCTACCCATCTTCTTAGTTACCTCTCAGTCTCTTTTATTAACTATTTCTTATCAAGATTATGACTGTAGGTCAAAGCCAATGAAATAAAAAGCTCACAAAAGGCAGAGTGCTAGGTGGGGTCAGTGCTTTCCATCATTCATTCTAATAAAAAAGCCTACTTATATCTCTTTCTTCCATTTTTCATTACTTTTATATACATCTATCTATCTATCTATCTCCATGAACACTTTCATAAGAATAGAATCTCTGGAATCATAATGATAAAAATCCGTCAACATCTTGTTTGGGAATCCTTTGCTGAAAATGAATTTGTGGATTTGTTACTACCTTGTTACACTTTCTAGAAACAATGTGGAGACGAGGCAAAATATGCTGAAAAATAGTACTTTACTTGTATAAATACTGCCAGGCTTTTTCAGAGGGTCTGTTGCTAGCACTACTCCTTCTAATATTAGGCTGCAAATTGCAACTAGCACATTTATTTGGGCTCGCAAAAGCTAGTGTGGCTTGAATATGTTGAATGATGAGAGAGAGAAGTATACTGAAAACTCTAGCAGTTTTTAAAAAGGATATGAACCCCTCAGATGCAAGTTCAATATTTTACATTAAAAAGCTCTAAATAGTTATTTATATAAGCATTTGACCCTTGCTGTTATACTTTTGGGGAACTTTTTATTGGAAGGAAGCATAACTACCAGAAAAAACATTTCATTGCTCTACTGTCCTTGAAGCTTCCTGCTGGCTAATGTTCATGTATTTACCTGCCTGCCCATGAATTCTTTCTAAGAAAATGAAGTGATATTTCCATAGCAATGGTGTGAGCAGAAATTTTTTTAAAATCCTATCTCCACCTAAGAATTTATGAAAGAAGCTAACAGTAGGAAAAAAAGAGACTAGTTCGAATGTTAATTTATGAATTTCCTTTCCCCACTTATAATGTATGGAAGCCTCAGAGAAGTAAAATGACCACACGGCCAGACACCTGGTGAAGGAATAAGCAGAGGCCTGGAAGATCTTTAGAAGAGAAAACTAGCTCATTGTTTAGCACCCCTAGCAGTGTATGGGTATTTGAAAGTGAGAGGAGAGGAGAATGTTGTGAGTCAAAAATGGAGAAATGTGCAAGACTAGGTAAGGGCGATCCTGAAGTCACAGTAAACTTTTCAAAGAAGCGACCATATTTGCCTAATAAGCCATTAAGAATGTACTCATTCTCATAGCGTAATTTTCTTTTTTGATAACTATCTAGTTGGTTGCATGTAACTGTCCTAAAGGCTGATCTTTCTCCATCAGCCTCACTAGAGCTCAGATTTAGTTCCTGAAACATTTTCCTAATTTGCTGAGGAAATCTGGCTCTGCCAAATAGCTACATAATGACCAGTTAATCCTCCCAGGAGCACAGATCTATGAGGGCAGAATCTTTGTTTTGCTCCCCACTGTAACCCTGTAGTTTAGAAAAATGCCTTGCATATAGAATTGAATAAAGAAATATTTGTTGACCAGGTGTGATGTCTCAAGCCTGTAATCCCAACACTTTGCAAGGCCAAAGCAGGCAAATCTCTTGAGCTCAGGAATTCAAGGGCAGCCTGGGCAACAACATGGTGAGACTCGATCTCTACCAAAAATACAAAAACAGCCAGGCATGGTGGTGTGCACCTGTGGTCTCAGCTACTCGGGAGGCTGAGGTGGGAGGATCACTTGAGCTCAGGGTGGGGGGTGAGGGTCGACGGGATGGAGGCTCCAGGTTTCAGTGAGCTGAGATCCTGCCACTGCACTCCAGACTGGGTGACAGAGTAAGACCTTGTCTCAAAAAACATGAGAAAAATAAATATTCGTTGAGTATATATTGTTAAATAAATTTTCTGGGCCCAACAACTCAGTTTTACAAAGTCATTTTCAAAACCCAAAGGTTCTAAAATTTGACGAAATTATACTGCTTTATGTTTTGAATTTTATGATATGTCTAGTGCACTTGCAAATATGTATGTGAGGCAAGTAGAGGTCCCACATTTTTAATACAATTAGATATAGTTTAGTAATTTTGAAAGTCAAGATATAGGAGATCAAATAAACCTCCACTGTACCACCTCAGAACGAGAGCTTGATTTTGTAAACTCCTGGACAAGATATCCCTGAGACAACAGGGACTTACTTGAAAGGGATGCACTCACAGAATAAAGCAGGCATTTAGGAGTAAACTCGTCTGCAACATATGGTGAAGGGGACAGAGTTACTGTCAAAAAGTGGGGACCAGCAAGGTGGTAAGATAGGCCACTCCACACGTGGGAAGTTCAGGCTGCACAGAACAGGATCTTAGCTACAGTGCTCTGGTTGGGTGATAAGATTCCAGCTGTTAAATAGGTTATTGATACAGATTTTCTCTCAAGAAATATCATAAGCACTCAAATACCCAAACCAGCAAAGCAACTGGGGACTCCCCACAGGGAAAAGATAGAGAAGCCCCTATACCAGTGTAGCAAGAGCAGCAGGGAAAGAATCGCTTGAACACCAAACTGTGGAAGGAAGTGGCTTTTTATTTGGCCAAGAGCTGTGGGGGGTCTACAGCCTCATTCACCAAGCTCCCCAAGCTGCAGCTCCTCTCCCCTTTTATAGGCTTACAATGCTAAAGGGGAAACTGAGGCTGAACTATGTCATTGTCCATTTGCTGGACGTCCAACCTTACAATCTTTTGGCTTCATTGATTTGCTAATTCATATGCAGCATGAGCAGGGACCAGCAAGGGAGGGGGCCTTACAGAGACAAGACAAAAGAAACAAGCTGTTTATTGGCAGAGGTGTTTCCAAGAGGGAGCCTGGTCTGTGGAGACATGGGGCATGAACTGGTGTCAGGCTCCAGCTGGCAGAGATAGCATTTATTTGCAACTCTTTCAAGGTTAACAGATAGCAGAGATGCTAGGAACTAAAGAAGGAGTCATTTTCCCAGCTCTTTGGTATTTTATTTTATTTTATTTTTCCTTCTTCACTCTCCTTCCCATTTGGAAGGGGGAGGAAGAGGTAAAATTGAAGGAAGCAAGGGGATCTCCCCTCTCACCAGAAGCAGATCCAAGGTTATCACTAAACTCACAGTGAAGAAGAGCCTAGATGATTACCTATCTCCTTAAGCCAGGACTCCCGATTATAATTTAGCCTGACTAGGAACCACCTACAGCGATAAATCCTACTCTCCTCCCTTACTCACCTCCAGCCACATCTGTTTTCCTGAATCCACCAAGTGCTTGTACACCTGGGCTTTTGAGAGAGGCCGCCTCCCTCTGTTGACCCACTAATATATATATGCCCTTCAGATTTCAGCTTAACTGTCTCTTTCCAAATTTGACCACTTTCCTCCCATCCTCTGTGGGTTAGATTAAGATACTGATGATAAATTGTGAGATGCTTTAACTGCACACTGTGCTTTTTCCTTGGCATCATTTAACACAACTGTAATTTTTTTAAGTCATGATATTCACCAGGGCTGACCCCCTTTCCTAACTTAATGAGAACCCTATACAATTTTCAATAAATGAATATTAAATGAATGAGTCAATGCATGAACAAAATTGACTCAGTAAGATGATTAGGGTTTCCATTGGCAGAGATGGGGAGAAGGTTCTTCCTTTTCTAATCTCTATCTCCCTTTATGTAAATGACAGCTCTTCACATCAGCTGAAAAGGTTGGGCATATTCCTTGTATTCCCTGACTCTTCCCTTATTGTCCACACCCAATCGGTCACCAGATGAGATATCTCACCTCCCATCTTAGTTCTTCTGGCCTGCTATAACAGAATGCCATAGGCTGGGTAGCTTATAAATAACAGGAAGTTATTTCACAGAGTTCTGTGCTGAAAAGTTTAAGATCAAGGTACCAGCAGACTTGGTGTCTGGTGGGGTCTGCTTCTCTGTTCATAAATGACTGTCTTCTTCCTGTGCTCTCACATGTAGAATCTGGCAAGGCAGCTCTCTGAGGTCTCCTTTATAAGGGCACTAACCCATTCATGAGTGACCTAATCACTTTCCAAAGGCCTCACCTACTAACACTGTCACGTTGGAGATTAGGTTTCAACAAATAAATTGGTGGGAGTGGGAGGGGGAATAAACATTCAGACTATAGCATCTCCCTTCAAATAACTAAAAACTCCTACAAGGTCTTTAACATGCTTCTCACAAACACCCTCTTCCCCATGCCTCAGTACACCCTGAGTGTGTCTCTGAACCTGCACCCAGCTTACTTTTTAATTAATTGCATCCCCCACTCAGAAAAGGTGGAGATCATGGCTTATCTACCCTAGGATCTCAGAACCTGCTTCAGTGTATGGAACATCATAGGAAATAAATTTCTACAAAATACACAGTTTAGAAAGTGCTTGTCTTCACAGTATTTCTCATATCTCTTTCCTCACTCCCTAAGAAAATTTAAACTTCCCATTCCCCATACTACAGAAAAAAAAAAAAAAAAAGATTAATTCATGATAAGGTACTTGTGCACTTACATACTTAACAATTTTCCAGAGAAAAGGCATGGCCCTATATTATGCATTTATATTATCTGAAAATTTTCTGGAGAGAAAGTGTGGCCTGTTTGGCCCAAAACTTGAGACAAGCAAGCAGACAGCTCCTGTACCCCATGCACCTCAGCAGGGGTTCTAATTTTCCACATTTCTGCTTGAAACCGGAAGTTAGAAATGATTTCAGCGATGGTGGTCCTAACTGCCAATATCTAGCTCTGTGACCATTGCTAAATCACATCACCTCTTTGGGTATCTATCTGCAAGTCACCTGGTAGCTCTAACACTGCAGTTCTATAGATGGTGCTTTTGGGTGGGGGTGATTTTAAGGTGTGATGATCAATGCTTTCTCCACATCCCCTAAGGTAATTATTTGAGCTGTCAGTGCTGCAGAGCATCCTACCCTCATTTTAGAGAACTTAGAGTTTCTATCCTCATTTTTGAGATGAACCATTGAGGCCCAAAGAGGCCATGTGACTCCTGGCAGCTTTCACCTCCTCTGCCCTGCACCCTTAGCATTAAAACTCCATTACTGAGACTTTGTGACACAAAAAATAAAAGCAGTGGTCATGATTTCCCCAAGTTCCCAGTCTCTCTGTCAGATCTGTCTGTATCCATCTGTGATCATCAGCTTCCTGACAGAAGAAGCAAGCTTCGCTCTGTCCTGTGGCTTTCGTGGCTTCTATGTCCCTCACACCCTCCTATTTAAGCATCTTGCTCTCTTCGTTATTTTTTTCTTTCTGTCTCCCCCACAACTTTACTCCCTCTGCCTAGCTTCTTCCTCCACTGGGTCTTTTCCCTTCGGCTCATAAACAAAGTCACATAAACCAGAAAAAGAAAAAAGAACTCACCCTTGACTCCACCTGGCATAAATTTAACTTTCCTGTCTCTCATGCTCCTTCCTTCCACATCCCAACTTTTCTGCAAAGTGGCAGAGACTGACAGCACCCGCTTCCTCAGTCCCCTCCCACCCGCTCTCGTGCCTCCTGAGTTATCACTGACGACGCTATCTCAGAGGCCAGAAGGGACCTCCTAATTGTCAAGGTGCCTTGGATCTTATCATGATTGATTGACAGCTCTGGCTGCTGTTGACTTCTCCTTCCTTGAAAACTTTCTCTCCTGATTTCTAGAAAATCCCATCTCTTAAATAGCACATATTTTACCAATTAAAAATTATTTTTAATACCTAGTGTTCAATAGTAGGGTGACTATAATTTACAATATCTATTGTACTTTGTGAAACAGCTAGATAAGAATACTTTGAATGTTTCTACCATAAAGACAAATATTAAGTGATGGATATCCCAAGTACATTGATTTGATCTTTACAAATTATATGAATGTATTAAATGATCACATGTCCCAAAACTATGTACATCTATTATGTCTCAGTACTTTCAATATACCAATGCAGAATAAGCATATTTCTGATGCAGACACAGATAACCAATTTTGAAGAAATTGTTCAAGCTACTTTTGGAATAATGATCTGCCATTAAGTCCTTAAAATATTAACTAACCGTTATAGTTAGAGCTTATGTTAACATTCACACTGTTATAGTAAAGCATTTTAAGTAGGACCAGCCAATAAAACAGAAACATTTAAAGTAAGACCAGACAATAAAAGAGGTGGTTATTCTTTTAAATAACAAAATGGCATATAATTTTTTAAGAGCTATAGTCTTGGACCAACTATTTAAGATTTAATGGATATCTGATTTTACAGTTCCTTAAAAGAAGTATCATACAAGTAACCAGCAATATAGGGCATATATGGAAAACTCATCTTCACATTCTCTACATCGTGTACTTTACTAAGAAAAAATAATAATTTAGTGTTCTTTCCGGGAACAATATTTGAAACTGGCACCTAAATGAGATATTGGGGAGTATTCACATGACTTGAATGTCAGTATGAAAAAAATAGGGAACATTTGGTAAAAGAATTTGTCGCTCCTAAATTGTAAAAGACACAAAGTAAATTAATTATAAATTATATCTAAGTTATAACAAACTGGCGTTTCCATTTTATCCACACTTTTCCTCATAGAAAGAAACAGGTCTGCCGGGCGCAGTGGTTCACGCCTGTAATCCAAGCACTTTGGGAGGCCGAGGTGGGTGGATCACGAGGTCAAGAGAACGAGACCATCCTGGTCAACATGGTGAAACCCCGTCTCTACTAAAAATACAAAAAAATAGCTGGGCATGGTGGCATGCACCTGTAGTCCCAGCTACTCAGGAGGCTGAGGCAGGAGAATTGCCTGAACCCAGGAGGCGGAGGTTGCGGTGAGCTGAGATCGCGCCATTGCGCTCCAGCCTGGGTATCAAGAACGAAACTCCGTCTCAAAAAAAAAAAGAAAAGAAAAAAGGAAACAGGTCTTTCTCTTTCTCTCTCTCTCTTCCTTCCTCCCTCCCTCTATCTCTTTCTCTTTCTTTCTCTCTCTCTTTCTTTCTGATTGTAAGTACAGAAAGTCTATATTAAAGTTAGTGGTATTTTCTGAGGACATCTTTCTTTGTCACAGTTCAATCAACTGTAAAACTCCTGCTGTTTCCCAACCCTTATTCATTTAATACCACCTTCAGCGATGTCGTGACAGCCATGTACAAGCTTGTGTCAGAGACTGGCTGACTATTCACTAAGCCGGTTTGTTTGTTCTACTCCCAAGCACCCACCTGTACCATCTATCCCAGCCTCCTGGCAGTTAGGTTCCCCATCAAATTGAATTCTAGACGTGGGTTCCAGTTCTGGCCCCTAAATAACTTCCACGTGTGATTCTTTATGCTCTTATACTTTCTTCCTGCTGGACATAGAACAGCACTGAAGCTTTAGAAGCCACACGTTTCAAATGCCGGAGCCGCAGTATCAAAGGGGACTGGGTCGCTGAGTGTTGCCTAGAGGAAAGTTGACCCCACAACAGGTGATAAGTGCCTTTGAGGCATAAGAGATTGAGGAGCACCTGAGAGGGTCTGTCACAGAAAGGCTCCTTCCCAGACAAGGAGACTCTGAGTAGAAACAGGCAGGAGTTCTGTTCTTCAGGGGAGAGTCAGGAGTTCAGCCTATCAGGCATTCAGCAAACACAGGAGTGCCTGCAGCATGCCTGGGAAGCTCTCTTTGGGAAGACGACATTTAGGCTGAAGCCTAAGGATGAAAAGGAGCTGGGAGGCAAAGGCCAGGGAAGCATTCCTGGCAGAAGGATCAGTAAGCGCATAGGGAATCGCTTCCTGGAAAGGCTTCCAGCCAAACAAAGGGCTTCACTTCAGAAGCAGCATCATACCAAATGGTCAAAGAGATGATTTGGGCTTCCCTGACCAGCTGGCTCTCAAAAGAGTAGTGAATTAAAGGGCAGATTTTCCCAGAGACTTCATTGTAAATTCCATATTGAGAGGGAGGGCTCTGTGAAAAAGATTTTTTTTAAATACTGTGTTTTTACATGTTATGAGAAAAAATACAGGTTGGACCTAAGTTGTATTTTCTTCTCCTTTGCTCTATATTTGCCTCATTTGCTATTTACTCACCTACATGCTTATTTGGAAAAGTAAATTAAATCTGTTTCTTTTTTACTTAAGGAAAATAAACACTCTTAGTTACTAGTCCTAAAGTCAAAGCCAAGTGTCATACTGACTGTGTTTTCCTCCTAAGACAAAAAAATTGTGGAGAAACAGGTGAAGACCACAGCGTTTCCAGGACTTTGTGCATTTTCATGAGGGAGGCTTCTCCGCCCAGAAACTCTATCGACTCAGAGTTTTAAATCATTACGCAGTATTTTTAAAGCAACGAATTTTTTAAAACCTGGTTTGTTTGTTTTTTTAAGCTCTAAATCAAGCTTGTCTAACCTACAGGCCACGAGTCACATGCAGCCCAGGATGACTTTAAATGCAGCCAACACAAATTTGTAAACTTTCTTAAAACTTTATGGGATTGTTTTGAGATTTTTCTTTTAGTTTATCAGCTATCATAAGTGTTAGTGTATTTTATGTGTGGCCCAAGACAAGTCTTCTTCCAGTGTGGCCCAGGGAAGCCAAACAATTGGACACTCTTGCTCTGGATGCTATCTAGAACTTTTAGTATTCTGCTTATACATCTAGCAGGTGTTAATAAGCACATTAGAAGAGGGTTTATTTTCATTGTGTCAAAATACATAACATAATATTAACCATTTCAATATTTTTAAGTGTTATAACTCAGTGGCATCAGGTATATTTGCAATGTTGTATGATCACCACCACTACCATTTCCAGAACGTTTTCATCATCCTAAGCAGAATCTCTGTAGCCATTCAACAACTTTCCATCCTCTCCTCCCTTCAGCCTCTAGTAACCTCTATCCTACTTTTTATCTCTGTGAATGTGTCTATTTTAGCTACCTAATGTAAATGAAATTACACAATATTTGTTATTTTGTGTATGGTTTACTTAATATCCAACAAGATTTTCAAGGTTCATCCATACTGTAGCATGTGTCAGAATTTCATCCTTTTTAGCTTGAATAGTATTCTACTGAAACCTCAATTACTATTCAACCTATTTAAATTCAATAGTCTACATTCCTTTAAATAATCTGTTCCATTTATAACTTAAATTTCCTTAAATATTTAACCGTTCATTGTAATTATCATTTTTGGAAATCTTTCAAATATTTGTCCTAATAAAACATTTACTGGTTTTTAAGCTAATCCAGCAAATCTAATAAAACAAGCTCATCTATAAATTAAATCTCAAGTTGTTTTTAACATTACCCAAATTTAATTAAAAATTGTCATGTCTTTCAACCTAAAATCATAATATAAAATCAATCACTCAATTAAAATTTTGAATTGGTTTTACTGGGTGAATCTATCAAATCTAATACAATCCATCTGATTATCTTAGAACTAAAAAGATTTATACACCAAATAGACACAGATCATCCCAATGATTACAAAATCCTAACCTGTATTTTCTGAAATAGTATTAACACTATAAGGGATTAGCTTATTTTGTTTTCTCTATAGTTAACTTCATGTGTTAGAAATACACTTCTCCAATAAGTAAACATCTCAAAACAACTTAAGGTTTCTATATGTTCAGGAATTTTCCCCTGGGAAGCAGCACTCAAATTCTAAGGAGATTCTATAGGTTACCACTAATGAATTTAAAGAGCTTTTCTTTCGTAGTTGTTGGAACAAGAGAAAATCTCATTCCATACCTTTCAAATTTAACTAATCTAGCAGCCCACAACTACAGGACTCAAAGGACATTAGATTTGAATACACAGAAGACTTTACTCCTACTAAGAGTCTCATTTTGATTGTTTTAATGCTTGTTAGCCCTTAAAACATTTTAACATCTTTTCATATGGCTTGACAGACACTTTGTTGACCTTCTCTTGGCTTCTTTTAATCATATTGCCTAATGGAATCCTTTATTCCTTCCATATTTTAGGTAGGTTGCTAACTCCTGTGATTGAAATATTTGATCGGCTGTCTTTCTCATATCTTTTCCTGTTCTGAGGTCACTGAACTGTTCATATCCAAAAGCATTTATAGTCCAGATGCAACATATTATTGTTTAATTTTAGACTTATAAGTCCCTTAAACACTTAACCTGCAAACATGAATTCACTTTATGATTAATATTATTTTTGAGTCTTTCAAATATTGTTCTAATAAAAAAAGCATAAATAAACAAGCTTAAATAGCTAATTTTTTTTACTTATTAATTGATCCACTCATTCAAGAAGCAATTATTGAGAGACTTCTATGAGTTAGACCACAAGAATACAGAGATGAATAAAATTTGATCTCCCAGGAAATCTTACATTCTAATAAGTGAATGAGGTAGGCAAATAATTACAGAAGAAATGCAGATAATGGTCTGTATAAAGTGAAACAGATACAGAAAATATAAGCAGAAGCTGTGTCTCAAGTTATACACAGAGACAGCTCAGAGCACATAGTATGGTCTCAGAGCATATAGTACGGTATCATGTGAAAAATACCACATCGTCAGGAAGAGAACAAAGGAAAGACATTTGAGATACCAGAGAAAGTATCCTAAGTCACAAAAGCTTAGAAATACCATAAGATATAGGAATATCTGTGGAAAATCTGGATCAATCAGGAAGTCATAAGTTGCTGGGTATGTTCAGTTCCCAAAATGAATGGTGGATCAGGCCTTGAGGGACCCTGGATTCTGTTTACACTAGTGATTTTTCAACCTATTTCATAATTGGAATTCATAGAGAATGCTTCTTTTTAAATTTTATTTTTTAGAGACAGGGTCTCTCTCTGTCACCCATGCTGGAGTGCAGTGGCACAATCATAGCTCACTGCAGCCTCGAACTGCTGAGCCCAAGTGATTCTCCCACCTCAGCCTCCCAGAGCACTGGCATTGTAGGCACTGGCTGGAGAATGCCAACATTTATAGGCATTCAGTGCTAAATAAACTAGCCATCTCCCACCAAGGAATGTCTGGCCCAGAAGGCTAGCTACCCCAAGCCTCATTCAATGAATACACACACACACACACACACACACACACACACACACACACACACACACACACCAGTTAATAAGGGAATTGATAGCTTGTCATATCTGTACCCACACAGGTCACACCATTGCAGATGTTCTGCTAGATGGTGTGGAGCACTGAATGGATTAAATCTTGGGAATGATATGATCAAATTCAATTTTCTTTGAACAGTAATTCATAGAAAGGGAAAAGGATTTATAAAAGAGATCTCAGTGAGAAAATGGCATTTCAATGGAGACTGTCCTAGGAAAGAGAAAAACAAAAGTAATAGGAGCATTAAAAAAAGAAAGTATTTCAGAAGGGAAATGTCCAAAATTGTGAAAGTAGACAGTAAAAAGGAATTATAGAGAGACTTCAGTGCCAGCAAGCATTTGTTACTTGATTTGCCAAGCAAAGTAAAACATTCACTAGACTTAAATAAGAATGATAAAATATATTGGGGAAAAACTAGATAACTAAGAAAAAAATGCATTACATAGGAAAAGAGTTTGTCTAAAACTATTTAGACAAATTCTCAGGATTGTTTTAAGCCTCATACCTTTTTGACCATGATTTTTTCTTTCAGCCATTCTATTCTGCTTCGTTTATTCCAGAGAGTTTAGAAATTCATTACTCCTTTATGTAAATATTATACACTGTAAGAAAAATTTTAAATGGGAAGAAATTGTCAGCACTGAGTATGACAGACATCTAATTCCAAAGATCTTGATTCACAGTAGGAACAAAAGCCAGAAGTACAGTCAAATAAAAATGTTGAATAGCTCCAAAAATAGAAAAGGTAGGTGTTTTCAAGGTTTTTTTCCAATCTTGTTTTCTCCTTAATAAAAGATTCCTCCAAATAAACCCAGAAATACTAACACAAAGGCCGCAGCCATCACCAGTGAATCTGAAGAGACAGTAATTGAAAAATTACAAAAACTTTGAAAGGGGCTTCAGTAAGGCCAAATCAACCACTCCATCCAATTATTGAGCTCTTGACTATGATTAACAAAGGATTAAGGGCATACTACTACAGAGAAAGACAGCACAATGTGTGTGTGTGTCTTTAAAAAGAGTTGAGTAACTCTTAAAATAAGAGAAAATGTACTATTAAAGATACTGATAAAGCCTTGTGTGGTGACATGCATCTGTAATCCCAGCAGTTTGGGAGGCCAAGGTGGGAAGATATCTTGAGACCAGAAGTTTGAAACCAACCTGGGCAACATGGTGAGACCCTGTCAGAGAAAGAAAGAAAAATAGCAGGGTATGCTGGTGCCTACTACTTGGGAGGCTGAGATGAGAGGATCGCTTGAGCCCAGGAGGTTGAGGCTGCAGTGAGCCATGATGGTGCCACTGCACTCCAGCCTGGACAACAAAACAGGACCCTGTCTCTTTAAAAAAAAAAAAATGCAGACTAAAGTAAGAAAAATTACTTACTTTTTCCAAATGTGAGAAAATCAACACTAAAAAGTGTATATATGTTAGGAGAGGGCTGGGATGGTGAGAGCTGGTGTGTTACAGACATCTTTATAAATATACAACTCTTGCAAAAAAATCAATGACAGAAGCTGCAGCAGTAGCGAATGCACCACTGTAGGGACTCGACAGCCTGGTTCTCTGACTCAAGAATCAAAAACAAAATTCTAAAGCAAGCACAGTCCAGGATTTCCTCACAGAATAACCAGAATAAGCATATCACTGCATCTAAAGGAGTAACACTGAAAACAACTGGGAAAAGCCACTTTGGGTACCTTACTCAAAGGAGATATTACTTTCAAAGACTCTCTTGGAGTGACTTGAAATAATACCACCTGAGAGAGATCTTCCCTCCTGATTCCTGCTACTGGGGAAAAAGGAGGTAGACAATAAAAGTAAAGCCAGTCAAAAGCCAAAGGAAAGGTGAGAAGGATTGTCCTAAGCACCAGGTGCTAACCTGCCCATGGGCTATTCAGCAGCAGCCCTGGAGAAAAGGAAAGACAGCATTTCCACACGACAGTCAAATTCACAAATTCTGCCTCCACTGAGTTTTCTTTTCTTTCTTTTTTTTTTCCTAAGAGGCATTGTTACGCAGACAAGCTTCCTTTCCAGAATAAAGGCAAGTCATAGAAGATAAAACTATTAGTCCTCAAAATGTGGCACACTAATCAATTTTCCCTTCCAAACTAGCTGCTATTTTTAAATGAGGAAATCCAACCAAATACATGTTTGTGCAAGTTCCACAAAGACACAACACTGTTTGGGGGATAGAGAGAGAATGTTAGAATTCTTACAAATCATTATGCCATCCTACACTAGACATAGCTTTTGAAATTTTGGAAATAACAGTCGATGGGAGCGTATTGTCAAAACAAGATAAATGTTTAAATAAGTCGGTAACAGCTTGCTGATTACAGCATGCTTTCTGTGTGCTGGCACTCCATGGCCATTATCTTGTGTAAAATAATGACACTCTGTTAGGCAGCCATTGTCCTCATTTTACAGATGAGTAAACTACGATTTTTGTTTGTCACATAGCATATAAGAACTGCAACTCATATTTAATCCAGATATTTTGGGTGCCAAAGTCCAAATGCATTCCAAAATGCAGTAATGCCTTTCCTTCCAGAAATTTGTTAACAATAAATAGGTGAAAACAATCAATAGATTAAAAGAGAGAGAGAGAGAGACATTAGTCACTCAGTAGATTAAAACTGGAATATTCATATTTAAATATATTAGTGATAACATAAAGTACTGGCACAATACAGAGAAAATAATGGACTAGCCCACTGAAATTTGAGTGGATATGAGGAGGCACACGTAATAGAACTCAATAATATCTCAATAGTTACACTCAATAATCTCTCAAATCAATTGTTTTAGCACAGAATATTCAATATGTGAAATTTACCACTAGAATAACAGAATTTCAGAATACAATTCAAATACCAACAAATTATAAAAACAAAAAAATTAAAAAACAAAACCGTGTTTAATTTTAATAGCTGCAAAATTATATATGGCCATCCAATAAAATTATTAAATAGAAGACCATACCATTGTCAAAGTCTGACTTGATACAATGTAAGAGAATATGACACAGTGTTGTGGGTATGATTTTTAAAAAACAAAAAATGTAACCACCACTATTTTTCAACCAGACTTCAGGCTTCTCCCTTATGGTAGTGGCTTGCAGAAGAACTCCATCTCAGGGATTTCGTAGCCACATCAAGCACAAGCACAGGGACTGATTCTGAAGTCAGGGTTGATGTGGTGGTGTGGGCTGTGAGGAGCAGGAGTGGAGATCCACGTCCTTTCCCATCATTCCTGTTGGCATCCACTGAGCTGTGTAAGGGACCCTACACCACTGTGGTCTCAGGTGTCAAGCATGTCTTGCTCTTAGCTGTCAGCACTCCACATGTGAATTGCAGTGAAGCCTGGGACTTGATACCAACTTCCTAAGCATTAGAACTGCTATTTCACTTCTCTTCCATAATCTCACAAATGTCTATATTGTCAACCCTAACTCAGAAGCTGTAATTACAGAAGAAAATTCCAGGACACCTAATTCCAGCTTAGATAAATTAAAGTCATACAAAATCACTATAATTTTTAATAATAAAAATGAAGGTGATTTGACCCAGCAATCCCATTACTGGGTATATATCCAAAGGATTATAAATCATTCTACTACAAGGACACGTGCACACGAATGTTCATTGCAGCACTGTTTACAATAGCAAAGACCTGGAACCAACCCAAATGCCCAACGATGATAGACTGGATAGGGAAAATGTGGTACATATACACCATGGAATATTATGCAGCCATCAAAAACGATGAGTTCACGTCCTTTATAGGGACATGGATGAACCTGGAAACCATCATTCTCAGCAAACTGACACAAGAGCAGAAAATCAAACACCGTATATTCTCGCTCATAGGCGGGTGTTGAACAATGAGAACACATGGACACAGGGAGGGGAGCACTACACACTGGGGTCTGTTGGGGGGAAATGGGGGAGGGGCGGGGGGTGGGGAGGTGGGAAGAGATAGCATGGGGAGAAATGACAGATACAGGTGAGGGGACGGAAGGCAGCAAAGCACACTGCCATGTGTGTACCTATGCAACAATCTTGCATGTTCATCACATGTACCCCAAAACCTCAAATGCAATAAAAAAAAAAGAAAAAAAAAAAAAAAAAAAAAAAAATGAAGGTGTTACTGTTTTGAAAGTATCTCATGAAATCTAAATGCTATAGTGATTTAATACTCATCATCATCGTCCATTTTAATGTCCCTGAACAAACTTTAATTAACAGTTGAAATTTTAAACCATTCCATCTTATTTTTGGACATTTTCTGCATTCCACTTTGTCCATAAAATTCTGTCCTAATGTCACATGTTTATTCTATAAAAAATTTTTTATTGACTTATTATATATTTCTACAGTAAATAAATTCTTGCAGATTGAAACTCCATTCTCAATGTTATCTTTTCATGAACAAAAGTTCTTCATTTGTATAGTTCAGTTAGTAATCTTAAAGTAAGAAATTCTGTGGTTAGTACTTTTTCATACCTTTTAGGACTTTGCCTAAACCAACTCCCATGAATATATTCTTCTGTATTATATTATATATTATATTTATTATATTATATATTTATTACATTATATATTAAGCATCTTACATTGTGATCTATTGATTTTTACATGTCATGTGAGGTAGAAATCAATATTCTTTATTTCCTCCACATATCTATTCAGTTGACCAAAAACCTTTCACTTAAAAAACTATCCTTTACCACACTGCAAATAAAATGGCAAAGAGTAGTCAGAACTAACTTGTAATTCCCACTGAAATGGACAGAACAGCACGTGGAGATTCACATCCTAAACTTTTGCTCCAAGAACTACTGCAGGAACATATCAGGAAAACTGAAAGAATTCACAAAACCTTTGAAAGAAGTGGCTTGCCACTGCATACTCCATGAAACAGCTGAAAAATTGTGGGTGTCCAAAGTGTGAGAGGGGAAATGTCTGTTTCCAAACACACATCCTTACTGGGGAACTTTAAAATTCAGATAACGGGAGAAGAATTTAACAATACCTGGAGTCGAAACGAATTTAGAGACCTTAGCAAAATATAAAAGTAGAAGCAGCACAGGAAGAGCCCTGTAGGGACCCCTGGCGCCCAAGGAATACCAGCGAAGCCATTTCTTTATTTCTCAGGGGGTCTTGAGTGGGGGTGGCGGGGGGCTGCCAGTGGAATTGTGGAAAAATCACTGGGAGAAAGAAACTTCCAGCTGAACTTTGTAACAATTTCAACCGAATGTGCATTTTCCTGAACAGAATCTGGAGTTGGAGGAGGGAAAAAGGGAAGTACAGGTACAACCACAGAAGCCTCAGCAGGCAGGGAGGGTGAAGCCTGAAAGCCCTGCTTGCTTTCTCAGCAGGGAGGCTTGTAGCCTGGGACAAGTTCTCAGCCCTGCTCACTGTTTGCCTGGAAATAAACTTGGTGGTATTGTGGGGACACAGTGGGAGTGAGACTCACCTTTCTGGCTGCAGGAGAGCTGGTTGAGGCCTATCATTGCCGGCTTTCTCCCACTACCCTGGCAACCTGTATGACACAGCAGAGACAGCCATAATTTCCCTGGGAACATAACTCTATTGGCCTGAGAACCACAACCCCATACCCCACAGCAGCCACTGTAAGCCCCACCCAAAGAGAGTGGGAGCTCAGACATGCCTAACCCTGACCCTTCCTGATGGTCTTTTTCTACCCTCCCTGGTAGCCAAAGACAAAAGACATAATCACCTGGGAGCTCTAATGGCCCAGCCCTCAACCTAAGAAAGCTGAGTACTCCTCCAGGTGATCCTAGGCGATGGTTGGATCCTCTCCAAACTACCACAGCTGATGCTCTCTTAAAAGCATCACCTCCTAGCTGGAGGCTAACCAACTCACACCATAAAAGAACAACTCATAAAAGAACAATATGGCCCTAAGAAAGGAGAAAACAACAGCTAATTTCACCACCTGACGTAGTTAGAGCTAACCAGAGGTCCTGAGCCTTTCCATGTGACAACTTTACTGTCAGCACAACCAGCATTCAAGAAAAGTAGTA
Source organism: Saimiri boliviensis (assembly GCF_048565385.1). Taxonomy (NCBI): domain Eukaryota; kingdom Metazoa; phylum Chordata; class Mammalia; order Primates; family Cebidae; genus Saimiri; species Saimiri boliviensis. The sequence goes on from NC_133463.1 coordinate 15,580,116, forward strand.
CACTAAATAAAACAACAACCAAGGTCCCACACAGAGAGACCTTAACTCCCCTGATAACTCCTCTGCTACCTCCACTGAAGTAGTTGCTAGTAACCATGGCTGAGCAACCTGAAGATACTTCATATCACAGGACTCTTTGCAGACACTCCCCAGTTCCAGCCCAGAGCCTGGTAGCTCTGTTGGGTGGTTAGACCCAAAGAGAAATAACAATCACTATAGTCAGGCTCTTAGGCAGCTCTATCACTAGGGGAAAGGGGAGAGCATCACATCAAGGGAGCATCCCATGAAACAAAAGAATCTGAACAGCAGATCTTAAGCCCCAGATCTTCCCTCTGACACAGTCTACCCAAATGAGAAGGAACCAGACAAACAATTCTGGTAGTATGACAAAACAAGGTTCTTCATCATCCCCAAAAGGTCACACCAGCTCACCAGCAATGGATCCAAACCAACAAGAAATCTCTGAATTGCCAGAAAGGAATTCAGAAAGTTGATTATTAGGCTATTCAAGGAGGCATCAGAGAAAGGTGAAGTCCAACTTAAAGAAATTTTTTAAATGTTACTGGATATGAACAGAAAAATCTCCAGAGAAATAGCATAAATTTAAAAACAATCACAATTTCTGAAAATAAAGAACACACTTATTGAAATGCAAAATGCACTGGAAAGTTTCAGCAATAAAATCAAACAAGTAGAAGAAAGAACTTCAGAGCTCAAAGGCAAGGCTTTTGCATTAACCCAGTCTAGCAAAGACAAAGGAAAAAATGTCAGAAAATAAATGAACAAAGCCTCCAAGAAGTGTAGAATAATGTTAAACAACCAAACCTAAGAATAATTGGAAGAAGCTAAATCTAAGTTTGGAAAACATATTTCAGGGAATAAGTAAGGAAAATTTTTCTAGCCTTACTACAGATCTAGACATGCAAATACAAAAGCTCATAGAACACCCAGAAAATTCATTGCAAAAAGATAATTGCCTAGGCACGTAGTCATCAGGTTATCTAAAGTCAACACAAAGGAAAGAATCTTAAAAGCTGTGAGACAAAAGCATCAGGTAACCTGTGAAGGAAACCCTATCAGTTTAACAGCAGATTTCTCAGCAGAAACCCTACAAGCTAGAAGTGAGTGGGGTCCTATCTTTAGCCCCTTAAACAAAACAATTATCAACCAAGAATTTGGGATCTAGCAAAACTTAGCTTTGTAAATGAAGAAAAGATATATCCTTTTTCAGACAAACGAATGCTGAATTTGTCACTACCAAACCAGCACTATAAGATCTGTGCAAAGAAGCACTAAATTTTGAAACAAAACCTCAAAGTACACAAAAATAGAGCCTCCTGAAAGCATAAATCTAACAGGACCTATAAAACAATAATAAAAAATTTTTTTAAAAGGCAAGATATTCAAGCAACAACTAGCATGATTAACAGTAGTACCTAAGATCTCGAAACTAATGTTGAATGTAGATAGCCTGAATTTGACATATAAAAGATACAGATGGCAGAATGGATAACAATTCACCAACCAAGTCTCTGCTGTCTTCAAGAGATTCACCTAACACATAAGGACTCACATAAACTTAAGGTAAAGAGGTGAAAAAAGATATTCCATGCAAATGGACACCAAAAGTGAACAGGAGTAGCTATCCTTATAGCAGACAAAACAAACTTTAAAGTGACAATAGTTTAAAAATACATAGAGGAACATTATGTTATGATAAAAGAACTAGTCCAACAGAAAAATATTACATTCCTAAATATATATGCATCTAACACTGGAGCTTTCAAATTTATAAAATAATAACTACTAAACCTAAGAAATGAGACGGCAACACAATAATGATGGGGGGCATCAATACTCCATGGACAGCACCAGAGAAGTTATATAGACAGAAAGTCAACAAAGAAACAGTGAACTTAAACTATACCCTGGGAACAAATGAACTTAACAGATATTTACAAAACATTCTACACAACAATTGCAGGATACATATTCTATTAATAAGCACATGGAATTGCTGGGTCAAATGGGATTTCTATTTTTAGGTCCTTGAGGAATCACCACACTGTCTTCCAAAATGGTGAGGGGATGGAAGACAGCGAACCACACTGCCATGTGTGTACCTATGCAACAATCTTGCATGTTCTTCACATGTACCCCAAAACCTAAAATGCAATAAAAAAATTTAAAAAATAATAAAAAAAAGAAAACCCACAAAAGTACCAAAAAAAAAAAAAAGCACATGGAGCATTCTCCAAGGTAGACCATAAGATAGTCCACAAAACAAGTCTCAACAAATTTAAGAAAACTGAAATTATTTCAGGTACTTTCTCAGACCACAGTGGAATAAAATTGGTTATCAACTGCAAAAGCAACCCTCAAAACCCTGCAAATATATGGAAGTTAAATAGTCTGCTCCTGAATGATTGCTGGGTCAACAATGAAATCAAAATGGAGACTTAAAAATTATTTGAAATGTACAATAATAGTAACACAACCTATCAAAGCCTCTGGGATACAGCAAAAGCGATGCTAAAAGGAAAGTTCATAGTATTAAATGTCTACATCAAAAAGTCTGAAAGAGCACAAATAGACAGTCAGGTCACACCTGCAGGACTAGAGAAACAAGAACAAACCAAACCCAAATGCTGCAGAAGAAAAGAAACAAAAAAGATCAGAGCAGAACCAAATGTATTGGGGAAAACACACACACACACACACACACACACACACACACACACACAAAAGATAAGTGAAACAAAAAGCTGGTTCTCTGAAAAGATAAATACGATTGATACACCACTAGCAATATTAACCAAGAAAAGAGAGAAGATCCAAATAAGTTCAAATAGAAACAAAATGGGAGATATTACAAAGAATAACAGAGAATAACATTATTCAAGGTTACTATGAACACCTTTTTGTGTACAAACTAGAAAACCTAGAATAGATGGAAAAATTCCTGGAAATATGCAACTCTCCTAGATTAAACCAGGAAGAAATAGAAACTCTGAGCAGACCAATAACAAGCAACAAGACTGAAATCGTAATTTAAAAAAAAAAATTACCAACCAAGATAAAAAGTCCAGGACCAGATGGATTCATAGCTGAATCCTAGCAGACATTCAAAGAATTGGTACCAATCCTAATAACACTACTCCGCAAGATAGAGAAAAAGGGAATTCTTCCTAAATCGTTCTATGAAGCCACTAGTACCATAATATCCAAACCAGGAAAAGATACAACAACAACAAAAACTAAAGACCAATATCGCTGATGAACATAGATGCAAAAATCCTCAACAAAATACTAGCTAGCAAAATCAAACAGCGTATCAAAGAGATAAACTACCATAATCAAATGGGTTTTATACCAGGGATGTAGGGGTGGTTTGGCATATGCAAGTCAATAAATGTGATACACCACATAAATAGAATTAAAAACAAAAATTGCATGATCATTTCACTCAACACAGAAAAAGCATTTGGCAAAATCCAGCACCTCTTTATGATTAAAACTCTCAGCAAAATTGGCATAGAAAAGACATACCTTAAGATCATAAAAGCCCTCTATTACAACCCCACAGCCAACACAATGCTGAATGGCGAAATGTTGAAACATTCCCCATGAGAACTGGAACAAGACAAGGATGCCCACTTTCACAACTTGTATTCAGCATAGTACTGGAAGTCTTAGCCAGAGCAATCAGAAATAAATAAAGGGCATCCAAATCAGTAAACAGAAAGTTAAACTGTGACTGTTCACCAACAATATGATCGTATACCTAGAAAACCCTACAGACTAATCCAAAAAAATCATAGAACTGATAAATTCAGTAATGTTTCAGGATACAAAATTAATGTACACAAATCAGTAGCACTGCTATATACCAACAGCAATGAAGGTGAGGTTCAAATAAGAACTCTATCCCTTTTACAATAGCTGATATATATATATGAGATATATATATATATGTGATATATATATGTATATGTATATATGTATGTATATGTATATATATCTAACCAAGGAGGTAAAAGACCTCTACAAGGAAAACTACAAAACATAGACAACACAAATGGAAACACATCCCATGCTCATGGATGTATAGTATCAATATTGTGAAATGACCATACTGCCAAAAACAATCTACAAATTCAGTGCAATTCCCATCACAGTATCATCATCATTCTTCACAGAACTAAAAACAAATTTCTAAAATTCATATGGAACCAAAAAAAGAGCTCACATAAGCAAAGTGAGACTAAGCAAAATTAACAAATCTGGAAGCACTACATTACCTGACTTCAAACTATGATACAGAGCTATAGTCACTAAAATGGTGTGATACTTATATAAAAATAGGCACATAGACCAATGGAACAGAATAGAGAACACAGAAATAAAGCCAAATATTTACAGCCAACTAATCTTCAACAAAGCAAACAGAAACATAAAGTGGGGAAAAGACACCCTATTTAACAAATGGTCTGTAATAATTGGCAAGCCATATACAGAAGAATGAAACTGGATCCTTTTCTTTTATCATATATGTATAAAAAGCAACTCAAGATGAATCGAAGACTTAAATCTAAGACCTGAAACCATAGAAATTCTAGAAGATATTAGAAAACCCCTTCTAGACATTGGCTTAGGCAAAGACTTCATGACCAGGAACCCAAAAGTAAATGCAACAAAACTAAGATAAATAGATGGGACTTAATTAAACTACAAAACTTCTGCACAGCAAAGGAAATAATTAGCAGAATATGCAGACAACCACAGAGTTGAAGAAAATATTTACAAATTATGTGTCTGACAAAGGACTAATATCCAAAATCTACAAGGAACTCAAACGAATCACCCGGACAAAAAAAATAAATCCCATCAAAAAGTGGGCTAAGGACATAAATGGGCAATTCTAGAAAGAAGATATACAAATTGGCAGCAAACATATGAAAAAATGCTCAACCTCACTAATTATCAGAGAAATGCAAATTAAAACTGCAATGTGATACCACATTACTCTTGCAGGACTGCCCATAATTTAAAAATGAAGAAAGAATAGATACTGGCATGAATATGATGAAAAGGGAGCACTTTTACACTGTTGATGGGAATGTAAACTAGTACAACCACTATGGAAAACAGTGTAAAGATTCCTTAAAGAACTGAAAGTAGGTCTACCATTTGATCCAGCAATCCCACTCCTGGGTATCTACCCAGAGGAAAAGCCATTACACAAAAAAGATACTTGCATATGCATGTGTATAACAGCACAACTCACAATTGCAAAAATATTAAACCAGCCCAAATACCCATCAGTCAACAAGTGCATAAAGCAAATGTGGCATATATTTGTGTGTGTGTGTGTGTGTGTGTGTGTGTATACATATATATACATATATATATATATATGAATGATATAATGTACTTTGAGGACTAGGGGAAGGATGGGAGTGGGTGAGGGATAAACAACTACACATTGGGTACAGTGTATACTGCCCAGGTGATGGGTGCACCAAAATCTCAGAAATAATCACTAAAGACCTTCTCTATGTAATCAAATGCCACTTGTTCCCCAACAAAACTATTGAAACATATATATAAAACTATGATTTCCCTGTTGTCCTATGATGGCACATTTGTCATAAATCAAGTAGATCTATTTTTTAACTCTATTATGCTTCCTTTATCCATTGTCTTTTCTTATGTAAGTGCATACTCTCTTACTGTAATTTACTAGGAAAAAAGTCTTGACATCTGGTAGTCAAGTTCTTCAGCTGTGTTCTTCTTCAAGATTTTCTTAACTAATCTTGAGCCTTTGCCTTTTCGCATAAATTTTAGAAATCAGCATTTTTATTAAACTGCTGAAATTCTTACTGGGCTTGCTTTGAATTCATAGATTGATTGCTCCACAAATCAAATGGTATCTCTATAATATTTAGTTTCACAATCCATTAACCTTTTATATTCTTCCATTTATTTAGACATATTTAATTTATCTCAATTACATTTTACCTAATTTAGTGTAGTGGCTTGCAAATCTTTTCAGATTTATTTCCCTAAACAAAAATTTAATTTTCCCTGTAAACAAAAAATTTTTAAGTGTTTACTTTCTTCTTTAGATGGAAATATAATTGCAATTATTGGCCATCAATATGATTGAGTAAACATACATGTATTACAAATCTTAATGAATAAGTCCTAAACATAAAATAAAATATTTATTGGGAAAGCACCTCTTAATAAAATGGATGGAGCAGTTTTCTTTCAATCAGTTCATGTCTTCAAGAATGAATATTAGTTATTGCTAGAATAAGAGGCTACCTCAGATACTTCCAATATTTGGTGCTAGTATTTATTTATAGAAACCTTGTTCACAGAAAGAATGTGAGAATGGGAAGAAATTTGCTCTAACAATGTCACCCAATTTTTTAAAATTCCTTCCTTCCCCAATTATTTTTTAGGACCTGCTTTGTACTAGACACTGTTCTAGGTTTGGGGGCTATAGCAGGGAACAAAACATACAAGATCAGACAAAAGTTTTTGCCTTATAAAGCTTAACTTGTAATGAGGAAGTCTGACAACGAATGAATTTTTTAAGTAAAATGTACAATGTAGTGTAGTAAATATTAATAAGTGTAAAACAGAAAAAAATAAAGCAGGAATGGAGATAGAACATTTGCATAAGGTTGACCCTGTAGATGAAGAGGCTGAGATATGTGCCCCAAAATACATAGTGATCTATCATCTAAAGTTATTTTTAAAGTACTACTAGCTGATGAGGTTCTTCTTCAATTGTTTTGGAAGCAAAAGATTGAAAAAGAGGTATGTTTTGATTAGCAACTATTACTTTATTAACATCATCATACAAAATTAAAACTAGCATTTTGCTTGGTGACCTGAAGGCTTGTTCTCCCAGGGTGATGCACCAAGGTAAGATTCCCAATGGCTGAGATAAATGTCTGTCCCTGCAAAGTGGAAAGAAGATGATTATGGAAGGAAATGAGAGAAGCAAGATCCAGAATGGCCATACTTTTTCAAAAGCACATAAATTTTGGAATTAAGACTCTTTAAATTGAACACTCTGCATGTCCACACACCATTTGGGAGGTCTTACATTCACTAGGGTCACACCTTCTCCTGTTTGAAGATGACTGGTCTCTTACTGCCTCCCTTCTCACTCCCCAGAATGACGAAGAATGAGGATCCCAGACAGAGCAGGGGAGGCTTCCCCAGACTCTTAGGGATTGCCCTCAGTGTTTGCCAGAACAAGTTGCCATCAAGGAAAATTGAACTCTATCATTTCTTCACATCAGTACGTGAGACTGAGGGGGATAAGATAGATAGGAAGAGTTCATTTTGCATAATACTTCTGAGTAGAAAGAGGTTAAAAAAAATTTTTTTGGAAAATTCTGATCTGGACAATACAGCCTCTGGGACTGCATACTCTATTCTTCCAGTTGGAACTGGCTTAGCATTGAACATTTCATTGGTCCCATGTGCTTCTCTTCAATTTCACCTGCCTTCTGAAGGGTGAAGGAGATTTTAAACGTCCTGAAGCATAAAGAGAACAACCATAAATAGTCATAAAGCTGGCACTTGGTCATCATCTGCCTGCTTGGACAGCTCTTTAGGGTCACAAAGTTATTTCAGGTAGGTGGTACCACAGCCCCAACCACCCCCAGGACATAAGCAATGGTTTAAGGCACTGTCAAGTCCACTGTGCCCCACCCACCCATCACGGTGCCTTGGCAACCACTAGATATGCCATAAGCAGCCCCAGCTGTGGCCTGTGTTTTGGCACAGCAGGCCATGCCTACTGAATGCTCAGATTCTTCAGACAGGAGACAGTAACAGATTAGTGACACTGCAGAGTAGCTCATTCTCTAGTTACATCAGCAGAGTTTGGTTGCCAGCTACCTCTGAAATAACTGGGCTCTCCTAAAAGCGCTCATTACTGGTGGGGTGCTGCGAACTCCTCTCTGCAGTCTTTTAAGGGCCTCTCTGTGTGAACTAAATTGATGTCAAGTCTCTTCCCCAGCTTTTTTCTTATGAATTTATATCACAGAACAAACAAATCACAATGTAACGGCCCCCATATTTGAGTTCTTCAAATGTTTCTTTGAGACGTTGTTGCTGGACTTAACAACTTGTAAAATAAATGCTGATTAGAATAGGCTAATACCTATATAGCAAGAATAATGATGGACCAGAAAGCAGCTCAGAATAAATGCATTAATTGCCCCTCAGCTTGCTGAGTCTTTTCTTTCCTCTGAGCTAAACACAACGTTATAGGGGCTCTGTGCTCCTAAATTCAGTGACAAGGCAGTGAGTAACAGAGCTGGAGCAAAACAAAACGCCTACCTTCTGATTTATTATTTGGTGAATACAGTTAAACCTGAGACAGAAATGACAGCTTGACTTCGCTGGAAATGGCATGTTTTCACTTTAAGTGTATTAAAGTTAAAGGCAAAAGTCTCAATCTGAGGCTCATAACCTGGAGTCCATACATACGGTGGGCTGTGAACCCCATGAAATAATATGAAAATCATTTAATGGAGATTGAAGTGTTCACTTTTTTACAAACGGGTTCCTCAAGTTTTATAAAATTATGAAAGCCATTTGTGATCCTAAAGATAATAAGAGCTGTGACTATGCTCAAAACTTTACAATGAACCCTTTCCCCTCCTTTACTGAAGCAGCAAATAGTTGCTGAGTGTCTAAGACATCCGTAGTCCCATGACATCTACTTTGGGGAAACAAACAAGAATTAAAGATTAAAAATTTTCGTGCTAGTGGGCCAGGCGCGGTGACTCAAGCCTGTAATCCCAGCACTTTGGGAGGCCGAGGCGGGTGGATCACGAGGTCGAGAGACCGAGACCATCCTGGTCAACATGGTGAAACCCCGTCTCTACTAAAAATACAAAAAACTAGCTGGGCATGGTGGCGCGTGCCTGTAATCCCAGCTACTCAGGAGGCTGAGGCAGGAGAATTGCCTGAGCCCAGGAGGCGGAGGTTGCGGTGAGCCGAGATCACGCCATTGCACTCCAGCCTGGGTAACAAGAGCGAAACTGCGTCTCAAAAAAAAAAAAAAAAAAAAAAATTCATGCTGGTGAAGAAAAAGAATTAAACTAATATATTTGCGTGCCTACCAAGGGCTGACTAGGCACTATGCTGAATACAATATACGTTTTTCTTATCAATCTTCATAGAAACCCACTGGAAGTCACTATTAGTAGTAGCCATTGTAGAAGAATTTAATTTCTAATAACTTCCTGTCTTCCCCATCAAGAAGTAGAGTTGCTGTTCCTGCCTCTTAAGCCCAGGTAGGCTTGGCAGGTGTCCTGATGAATCAAGTTTGGTGGAAATGGCTCTGAGTGACTTTTCAAGCCAGATCATAGAAGGCGACACAGCTTTTGCCTAGTATATGGTCACTCGCCCTTGAACTAAACTACCATTTTGCGAGGAAGCCCAGACCACATGGAAGCCCTTGTGGAGACCAACAAAGTCTCTATCCCTCAGCCCCAGCTGAGCAAACAGCCAACAGCCTGTCGGGACTTGCCTGCCATGTGAATGCACCACCTCAGAAGCTGCTCCTGCAGCCTCCAAATGCCCCAACTAACACTGCACAGAGCAAAAACTGATAGGCTCTGCACAGATACGCCAATTCACCAGCAAATCCAAAGGTGATTACTGTTTTAAGACACTGTTATGTGGTTGTTTGCTATATAGCAATAGAAAACCAGAGCAAGCAGCTTGCCCATATGAGCAACTGCTACTTAGAGGTTAAATAATTTGCCCACAGTTACAAAGCTAATAAATGCAGAGCTGGAATTCAAAACAAAATCTGCCTGATATATAAAATCAAGCCAAGAGAATAAGGAGAGGGTTTTACCTATATCTGCGACTTGGCATTTCTTAAATAAAAAGAAATTTGAAGAAAATATAGCAAAAAGTATTTAATCCTACAGTGGAAACATGGGCATCTGTTATTTTATGTTCTGCATTTTTCTGTGTATTGGAAGTGTTTTACAACTTAAGAGTATCTTTTCAAAGATGAAAGCAAAGTACTTGTCAAATTTGAAAATATGTTTAAGATCAGACATGAAAAATAAGCTAAACTTTAAATTGCGTAAATTGCCATACTTTAATCAAACCAAAGGCATTACTAATGTGATGTCTAGATAATAAAAGATCGTGCTCCGATTTGCCCAGTTCCAACCTCTTTTTCTTCATCTAATGGTGTTAATTCACATCTTCATGCGTATGTTCTGAACTGTAGCTCAGAAGAATCTTGAAAATCCAAAGAGATGTGCATAAATGTACAAGAAAGTAGACTCCAGCCCACAGAGGAGAATCCAAGTATTGATTCTGGATTTACAATAAGCACCAAGCATTTCCATAAGAGAAGAGAAACATTAGCACTTAGACTGCCTCTGAGGAGCACAGGAAATTTCTCAGAGCTGAGGGTGACTCTCCCCAGATCCCCTGAAGGGCTACATCTTCAACTTCACGTGACATATAGTGAATTATTTCTCATAGGAAGCTACTGGGTTGACAGCCAGCCGCCTTGCCCATGGTGTCTCCTGAACAGCTGCACTGGATGGAGAAACAGTTGCCTTGAGTTTTCCTTTGATTCTGCATAAAGCCAATCAGGTTTGCCATGGCCGAGTGGGAAACTGAATCAGTAACATTAAATTATCTAATGGAAACTTCCTATATGATCCAGTGTCCTATAGACAAATAGAAAAGTTGCTATTGGTTGTGTATTTTTTAAAAGTAGAATACAAGTCTGTATTTGTACAGTAGGATGCTGCTATAAATCTAAAGTAGCTCTGTAATTCCTTCAGTTCCGTGAGAATCCTTGTCAGGAATCAGTGGTGGCTAGAGTGAGTAACCACAATGGTATTCTGTTACAAGTAATATTATTTCTTCCAAGAAGTTGCTTGATTGTGCTGCTGGAAGTTGGCACAGAAAGAAGATCTGAAAGGACTGCAAACAAAGGGGTTTCCTGGCTGCAGGCTGTCCCCAGGGGATCTTTGATGGTAACACCTCAGGTTCTGAGAATGGGTGTAGAGAGCCACCCTCTGTGTGGCTGACTTTTCGGAACAGTTGATGCCAACTCTTAATTATGTTGATTTTTTTTCTAAAATTTATTCTTCATGTCCAGGACCTAATAATCAAAGTACACAAAACTCAATTTCACTGTCCTGCAGGCTCCCAGCAAGCTGTGCCCTGATGCTTCCTTCTGTTTCTCCGTCTCTTTGGCTGAAGATCCCTGTATAGTTTCTTGCTGTTGTAACTGCAGATTTCCTTGAATGTTTTTATTCCAACCTTCCTTTTCTAATACTTTTGAAAACCTGTCCATGCCTTTTGTATTTCTTTTCGTGTTTCATTGAAATTTACCCCCTTATTTCCACTGAAGAAAGTACTAAATTCAGCGTCTTCTTTTCTCCTATCTTTTTCAAGAAAGTGAATTTTAAAATGCAACGTTGCTTTACTTTCTGATCAGTGTAATATGACTACCTTTCCCCAAACATAATTAAAAACTAAAAGTCTTTCCTAAAGAGTTGTTTTCAAATCTTTTGTTAAGTCTTCTATTTTTAAAATTTCTTCATTTTTAAAGCACTTGACATCATTTTTAAAAGTTTTCAGTCTTTAAACCCTCCCTCTGTGTACGCTTTAACTTGCTCTTTTACTTGAACTCTCATCCCACTCTAGCAAATGGAAAGTATTGATGCATGCATGACGAAGTATTTTTAATATGAAAATATCCTCATCTTGTGGACTTGGTGACTTCTGTGGCCAAAAAGCCTCATAGTTCTGTCTCATCCATGAAGAATTCTTCATATTTCAGTTTCTTTATTACCTACTTTTCAATGATCCCTTCTTAATAGTTAAATTTTTTTGTAGTCTTGTCTAGTTCTAGAGTCTTGATAATTTAAGTTTTACCTATATGTGGTATTTTATTTCTTGAGTTTACAACACTTACATCACGCTGTTTCTGATATGCAGAGAAGGCATAGCCAAAAAACGAATAACAATTTAAAAAGAAATTTAAAAAACAAATAACAATTTAAAAAAAAAAAAAGAAAAAACACAGAAAAGGTGTAGCTGATTTATAGTGCCATTGACTGCAGGGACCAGATGTCTTAATTTGCTTAAAACAGTCCTTGCTTACACAAGTTGCCCTAGCACTTTATCTGGTTTAGGCTTTGTCCTACATTTTTTTAGTTTTCAAATGAAATATTACTGTCAATAGTTGTATTAAGAAAATCTAGAATGGGCATGTAGACAGTTCTTTCCATTGCTACCATAGTTTCATCAAGGCATGTGAGATGCATAAGCAACAAACAGAATCTTTTTTTTTTTTTTTTGGAATTATCTTTTTTCTGTGTGGTTAAATCTGTAAGAAAACCAATAATACCACTCTCGTTTCTCCAATACTTAAAAGGCACAACATAACTAGCACCTTCCTTTCAAGGGCGGTATGCAACCTGATCACTGATAAAGATCACTCCTACTTGGATAGGAGTAGTAGAGATGACTAACTCCTTCTAGGCTCAGGTGGACGTGGGAGAGGCACTGCAAGCTACAGCTTCTACAAGCAACTCTTCCCACCATAGTAGGGTCAGTGGAGAGCACCTGAACATGTTGGTTAATGCACTGACACATTAGGAGGAGAAGAATTTCTCAGAATTAAAATAGCGATACCAGTCTTATAAGCCAGTTAATAATACCGGTATTATATTAGCTCACCAGATGCTTTCAACAGAACACCAATTAATTTATATAAATAATTTTAATTTTTTAAATTCATTTCATAGAAGTAGCCTAATCCTTTTAATTTTTTTTTTTTTTAAGACAAGATCTGGCTTTGTCTCCCAGCTTGGAGTACAGCGGCACAATCTGTGCTCACTGTAACATCTGCCTCTGCCGTCTGGGCTCAAACCATCCTACTTCAGTCTCCCAAGTAGCTGGGACTATAGGCACAAGCCACCACACCCAGCTAATTTTTGAATTTTTTAAAATAGGGATGGGGTTTTGCCATTGTTGCCCAGCTGGTCTCAAACTCCTGAGCTCAAGCAATCTGCCTGCCTTGGCCTCCCATAGTGCTGGGATTACAGGCATGAGCCACTGCACCTGGCCTAGTGTAAGCCTCTTTTTAACTTTATTTTTTATTTCTTTTTTTTTTATTATTTTTGGAAACAGTCACCCTCAAGGCTAGAGTTCAGTGGCATGATCTTGGCTTACTGCAGCCTCCTTCTCCCAGGTTCAAGCAATTCTCCTGCCTCAGCCTCCGAGTAGCTGGGATTACAAACATGTGCCACCACACCCAGCTAATTTTTTTATTTTTAATGAAGATGGGGTTTCACCATGTTGACCAGGCTGGTCTCAAACTCCTGGCCTCAAATGATCTGCCCACTTTGGCGTCCCAAAGTGCTAGCATTACAGGTGTGAGCCACTGCGCCCGTCCAGCATAAGCCTTTTAGATGTTCATTCTGTCCAAGGTAAAACTCTGATATTATTTTAAATCCTGTTATAATCTAAGAAGTAAATATTAAAGATAAATTTATTTATTTTGTGGAAATAATACAATACAAATTTTATGAAGTACAACATATGGGTAAAAAAAAAAAAACAAAAAATATTCTTACTAAGTTAAAAAATATGTGAAGCAGAACCATGGTTGGAATTCAAATGCGCAGGAAACTTACAACTGCATCCTAATAAAGCTGCGCTTTTTTACCAAAGAAAACAGAAATTCTAAGTGTTTTCAAAATTTATATATACATGTATATACACACATTTAGAGTAAATAAAATAGAATATTTTTGTGATGAAGCTGATGTTGAAAACAAAAAGAACTTCAGCATAAAATAATACATTTTCTCTCCTTCCCTTCGTCAATCTGAGTCATGAGTTTCTCAGCTTTTAAAGAGCTACTTTGTAAGTCAACCTGAGTTTCTTACAATGGCTATGAATATTTTTCTAAATGAATCATCTACATTTTAGCTGCATTACATTCAAGATCAATTGAAAAGCTTAAATTGATTATTCAACAAGCCACATCATGCCCCCCCAAAAAACTTTCAAAGCTCTTAGTAAATTGCAGTAATTGAAAGCTTACAGAAAACATTGAACTATATCCTCACAAAAGCAAAAGAAGACAAATGAAATGAGAACTCAAAATGTTGCACAAGATTTGATTTTTTATTTTTATAATTTCCCTTTGAGATATCTTGACTTGAGAAAAGACATTTTAGAATGGAGCCCCGGTTTTTAATTGGACAACTATATTTTCTGCACCAGAAGGAACAGAAGTTGATTTGAGAAGTCTTCAAATTTTGTAGCATCTATATTTGGTAAAAAGAATCATAAATAGATACAACTTATGGGTTTTGTCTTATAAAATTTTTGCCAAAAAAAAGATACTCTATATAGAGGCAAAATTACAGTATCTGGGAAAATATGTGGGCTGAAATATACTATGCATATCCTCCACTTAGCAAACTTGCTTGGCATTTACACATGCGCGCACACACACACACACACACACACACACACACACACTCCTGAGAGTTCAGTTTTCCTCCATCCATACCTGTATGCCTGTTAGAGTGCTGTAATACAACCAAATCTTGGTTTCAAGTAATTAGTATCTTTAATGGATTATGAAACAGGAGAAACAAAGATGATACATGTACGTTAGAATTGGGAGAAGAAAAGATTGAGGCTTTGATAAAACCAAAAGAAACTGGAAAGAATATTACGAAGATGAAGAGTCTATACAGACAGCCAGTTACTCTGCCATTAGGGAGGAAATGAAAAGTTTGCAAAAGGCAGATGCCTATTTCTTGGAGATGGCTTGGGGACAGAGGCATGGAGATGGATTATCTGGCTTCTCAAATGCCTTTCTAATGATGCAAAACATACTCTTAAGGAAAAAAAAAAGAATTCTGGCAACTAGAGGAGATAGTATATCTTTCGATATATAGGGAGAAAGGGCATGTCTGTGTGCCTAAGGACAAACACATTATTTAAAATTTCATACTTTTTAATATTACTTCATTTCTTACCGAAACCAATGACACTTTATTTTTTAAGACCCTAGGAATCCATTTGTGTTTCTTAAATTCCCCCTTTTGGCTCATTGACAATATTTTTAGTATCCTTTTTACTAAACATTTTTTCTCATTTTATGGTGAATGGATACTTTTATTAACTTTGCTCTTATGTCTTCTACTTTAAACATTTAGTATTGTATTTTTACACACTTATTCATATTAGCCTATGTTATATTTTCAGTTGATTTCATAGGTGGACTTGATACCCACTCCTACTACCAGGATCATGTTGAGTTAAAGCCTGTTAAACCAGTAAGTAAAGGTGTGATGATATGGAAAATATTAATCCTTCTAACTCAGCCAGAACTAACCAAACGTGATATAATTTGAACGTACTACTAATAATAATTGGTTTAATTTTTCACTCATATTTAAAACACACCTTTCACATGTAACCCAACATCGTCATTATTATTATTCATTCGAAAAAGGATTTGAAGCTGGTGACATGATTTATATTTCAAATATCATAATGCTGTCTTATTCCCCTTATTAATAGTTGGTTACCAAATTTTTTTTTTGAATGAGATTATTTAACCTGCAGGAATGAAGACTGAATATGTGTTCTGGGGCAGCACAGCAAAGTAAAAAGGAAAGAAAGATCTGCAGTGAATCCAGGCCCTCCATGTGAGGTCCAGGTGCCTTCCTCAATGTCCCTGAGACTTGTTCTATCACCATACTGTGGTTTCACAGCGGGGAAAATAGATTAAGACAATGTGTGTATGGTATAGGTAAAGTTGCCTATTACTGTTCCTAGTACTCAAACCCTTGACTAACAAGTTCAGGAACAAGTTTTTTATGTTCCTAGAGGACATGGAAGGAACTCAACAAAAACCAAACCACCTAAAACTGCTTAGATTTCAGTTGAGTACAAGAAAGAAATCTTAGTCACTGATTAGTAAAATACTAGGAAACATGGAAATAGATACAGTGACTCCATTTCTAGAAAATTCCAACTAGCACATATACAACTGTATAAATTAATAAAGCTATCATACACTAATCACTTTGCGTATATGATCTCAATCTTCATGAAAACACTGCAATGTACTGATTAATATTTCCATTTTATAAATAAGAAAACTGAGGTTCACAGAGGTTAGGCAACTTTCTCGAAGTCCCACTATTAGTGAGTTGTGGAGCTGAGATCTTTCCTGGGTGGCAAACTGTCACCCAACCTGATATGATGGACTTGCTCAGAGGATCTTTTGTTCTTTCAGCTCAGTGTTCTGTAATTCCGTAGTGATAGAAGAAATTATGTAAAATAGTCGCTTGTATAACAAACACATGTGACAAGCTTCACCTGTTGCCTCTTTGCCACAGTGGTTCTACCCCAAATATGCAGCTCCCATACCCAGCATCTGTGAGGATTGAAGCTCTGAGAAGGCTACACTGGCTCCTCTACCTCTCCAGCTTAAATTAACTTTATCCTGACAAAATGATCTAAAGTAACATAGCTCACAGGCAACAGAAATCAGCCCTGTGCCTGTCATATGATAGATGTTTAAATAAATTTTGGTTTCTTAAAGCAAATCCAATTTGGAAAAAGCATTCACCCTATATAACATTCCAGAGCCAAGCAGTCACCGCCTCATTATTCATACCACTGAGTGCTCATAAATGATATGCTCCAAAAGTTGATATTTGTAGATTTGGAAAACTTGTCAGGGGTTATGACAATAATCAAGATGATTACTGCACTGGAAGTGAGAAAAGAACTAAGACAATGCCTAGTGGTGACTTAGAGAGTCTTTATCTATTTGTTATGTCATAAGAGGATGATGAATGGTTTCTTTCATCTCCACTGTGGAAAAAAAAAAAAACTCAGCAGAGAAATTGCAATATGAAAAATGCTGCAATGTAGGAGAGATCTTTCTATTAGGGAAAGTTATGAAAAACTCCTTTTGATAAATTTGATAATGAAATTTTCTTCTTAAATAACTTTTAAAAACTGGACACCCATGTACCTGTGTACCTCAAAAGGGTGTTCTGTGGCATGGCCCAGAGGCAAGTGACTTCCATGTATGTTCTCTAAAGCCACTTCCATCTCTGTGAATCAAGAACACTGAAACATGTTTTTAAGATCACCTAAAAGGCTTTGATAAACTCCACTCTCTGCTCGAAGGGTTTTCTCAGCATCCCTGCTCACTGCTGACCTAGCAGTGGATAGCTGAATATAGCATAAACTACAAGCTATTCTCTACAGAAAGCAATAGAACAAGCTTCTGCTTTGACAGATTATGCATATTATCATGTCAGATGAATACGGAATGCCTTTCAACCATGAAGGAAGCAAAAATCTGAAATATCAAACTAAGCCTGAATTGAAATTATTGTGCATGAAACAATTTAAGAGGTCAGTATCTGTACTCTCCACCAGTGTGCAAGTATTGCAGCATTTATCCAGTCTGCCTCTATCAGTTTACTTTTAATAAAGTAAATTTCTTTTAATAAGACCGTTATACTAAATTCCACTGAACCCAATGATGCCACATCACTACCCAGCAACAGCTGGGAGAAAAAGCTGTTGCTGCGTAGTGTGAAGTTTCCAACCTTCTGTGTGAAATTGCTAGAGAGGGGAATGAAAGCTTGCTTTGACTTTCATTAAGCCTCTTTCATCTCCTTGAAGTACAAAGTCAGGTTTTGTGAGGAAGCCACTTTATTAAGGGGATAAGAATAATCCTTAGCATATTCTCAAGCACATGTATGTGAACAGGTAGCTTTGAACTCCATATGGATAGTTTCCAGCCAACAGCCTATTCTAGGTAATACTGCAGAATTGTACAGGAAGCCTTAATTCTCATGTTTGAGTGTGTCACTGCTGATAATCACAACGTACACCTTTCAAACTGCCCACAGTCAAATTGTATGTGGATGTGTATACAGGAAGTGGGGTTGGGATAGGGGTAAGGTGGTTCACATATGGATTTGGTCTTTCATGTTTTCTTTCTTTTTAAAGTAATGATATCAAGCTGTCAAAGCCCACTGATTAAATCAATCAGTTTAGTTCACTTTACAATCACTGATTGATTGCCTACACTGAGCAAACCAGGCACATCCTGAGTGCTAGAGATATAAAGATAAATAATACTTGAGCTTTGACCTTCAGCAGCCAATGATCTAGGAGGAGATATCTACAAAGAAAGGGTAGAAGCAAAACAACATCCCAAGGAAATTTTATGCAGGAGGGGAAAGGTTAATTCTTGCTTGGTGAGGAAAGGCTTCCCTGGGAAATAACAGTTGAGCTACTTTGAAAAGATAGCACAAAATTTATCAAAAACAGAATAAATATAACTACATTGGAAGATACTTTGGCAGTTTCTTACAAAACTATGCATACTTTTACCATAAGATCTAGCAATTGAGCTCCTTGGTATTTACAAAATACCGAGCTCTTTGGTTCACACAAGTATCTACACACAAATATTTATAGCAGCTTTATTCATAATTGCAAAAACTTAACAAAGAACCAAGATGTCCACCATAGCTGAATGAATGAACTCTGGGACATCCATACCATGGATAATTTGGTGCTAAAAAGAAATGAGCTATTGCATGATGAAAAGAATGGAGGAGATTTAAATGCATGTTATTAAGTAAAGAAGTCAGACTGAAAAAGCTACATACGTACTATATAATTCCAACTACATGGCATTTTGAAAAAGGCAAAACTATGGATACAGTAAATAGATCAAGAGTTGGGGGAGGGGAGACATGAGTAGGCAGAGCACAGAGGATTTTTGGAACAACAGAACTTTTCTGTATGACACTGGAATAATGGACACATTTCAGCATACGTTTATCCCAACTCATGGAATGTACAACACCAAGAGCGAATCCTTATGTCAGTGATGGTCTTCAAGTGACTATATCCATGTAGGTTCATCAGTTGTAACACATGAAACACACTGGTGGGGAATGCTGATAATTGAAGAGGCTGTGCAAGGGCAGGGGCGGGGGCAGGGAGTATACGGAAAATCTCTGTACCTTCCTCTCAATTTTGCTGTGAACCTAAAACTGCTCTTAAAAATTTAAGACTTTAGGCCAGGCACGGTGGCTCAAGCCTGTAATCCCAGCACTTTGGGAGGCCGAGGCGGGTGGATCACGAGGTCGAGAGATCGAGACCATCCTGGTCAACATAGTGAAACCCCGTCTCTACTAAAAATACAAAAAACTAGCTGGGCGTGGTGGCGCGTGCCTGTAATCCCAGCTACTTAGGAGGCTGAGGCAGGAGAATTGCCTGAGCCCAGGAGGCAGAGGTTGCGGTGAGCCGAGTTAGCGCCACTGCACTCCAACCTGGGTAACAAGAGCGAAACTCGGTCTCAAAAAAAAAAAAAAAAAATTAAGACTTTAAGGGGGGAAAAAAGCAGCAGAAGAAACCAGGTATCCCCAGCATGGAGGCTGATTCGCTTGGCCATTCTATAGAAGACAAAGTTGAAGCTCATGACTCTCTAATCTGGTGTTTGCCATAGTTGTATAAAGGGAGTGAACGGCTAGGAAGCAGAGGCGTAAGCAGAGCAGGAGTCGACAGCTCCTGGTGAAGACACTGGGACACCTTCAGCAGCCATGGCTCCACCATTATGTCTAAAGCTATTGAGATGCTTTCAGTGGTGGTTATCTGGGTCTGGCTTGGGGACATGTGACACATAGGACAGGGGTAATTTGTGCTGGGGTTCAATATCTTACCACAGCTACCAGTGGGAGCGGTGTAACGCTCACCGTAACTGCCATGGAGTCTTCACTCGGTCACTGCCCCCACTCATGACAGCATCTCCCATGAAAGGACAGAGTAAAGACTGCTCTTATCATAAGAACGCAGAGCCCAGTGGTCAGCAGTGGCTTTGAAGAGGACATCTGCACATCAGCTCATAGTAGGGGCAGCAGAAACACCAAGAGAAGAGGGTTAACAAAAGCAGATTTACCCCTCTGGATGAAAAATAACATGGCATAAACATGCAACTATCGAAGTGATGTGGAATGTCAGAGAAACATCATAGGGAGCAACTAAATTGAAGTTTGTCAAAATCATGACTTGTATATTTCCATCCAAACAGTTAGCAACTGGGTACCAGGAAGATTAAGCTCCATGTAGCAGTAATTCTTCACATAAAAATAATTAGAGCAAGGCAGTTTATCAAAGAAGGACAGCAGCTGGAATTCCAGAACCAACTTCTACAACAAAGGTAGAGCAGGATCTGATTATGTCAGAAATTTCCATGAGGATGATGCCTATGACTGCAGTTAAGAAAGACTTGAGGAGAGCTGACCGGAGATTCCTCCATAACTTTCAGCAAATCTTTTTCTAAGCCTTCCAAATGAGAACCTGACTTTTCTTTGGTATCTTAACTTGTCTGATTGCCTTTGCTGGAGGCCAATTTTTCTTCACAGAAAGTGCTACATGCTGTGTGGCCACTGTGGATTGAGTGGCTGCTATTGCAACTAAGTACTAGACACAGCCAAAGCTAATCCCTATTTCAGGGTAGCCCTGCAGCCAGCTCCACAGGTACTTTGACTGCCTGTTCTCTGTCTCTGATAGTCCTGGTCCACAGGAAACCCACCTCTGATGATCAGGCTGGAGGACAGATGCAGACGTGGTCAACTCTCTCTCTCTGCTCTTTCCTGAGAACAGCTGTTTTATATTACTTCCCCTATACATAAGTTGGGATCAGGCCATTTTGCATTTATAGCATGTAGATTAAGCACCAGCTAATAGGACAAAGCAGGGTGTGTGTGTGCTTGTGTGTGTGTGTGTGTGTGTGTGTGTGTGTGTGTGTGTGTGTAGAAGTTGGGAAGGTAGAGTGATGTGCTTTCAAGCCTTGATTTAAAAGCCAACAATCACCAGCCATGTGCTAGTAAACTGCAGCTGGAGGCACCTGAAGAGAAATAGAATGATAACTCTCTCTCGATACTCTTTTCATTTGTCCTTGATTAGCCTTCACGTGTTATATTTATCCAGATAGAGTGCAACGCTGAGCTATGTAAAATTCTGCATGCTGTCTGTCCCCTGTGGCATGCAGAGTAACGTGACTGTGATCCACTCATATCAATGGCTGTCTCACTGTTCGCACTACTGAGCATGGAGGCCTATTCCCTGAGGCTCACCATCAGTCCCTGGAAAGGAAGGGACTTAACAGAGGCATTAACTCTCCTGTGCTGTCTCAAGAGCACTACATCTGTGATGCACTCAACACCTTTTTAGTTGTCCAGAAGGAAAGATGGGCTTCCCTGTGTGCCTGCCTTACTCAGCACAAATGCAGTGACATTTAGGGTTCATTGTTCTTCTAACTTTGGACCTCTTTCCTTTTGTCACTGACAGTAATAACTTTTTGATGCATCGTAACAATGGTATAGCATGTCAGGGACTACTGTAAGAACACATCCTGATGTGTGGTTATTTGGCCATGTGGCAGTGAAATGGCTGTGTTTATATGGCTTATGCAGTTCAGAGTTACCACTGCAGTATCCAGTTTGTGCATCTTTGTCTTTGTTAGGAAAGAATGATGCCACCAAGAGTACAAATGGCAACTTGCAAGAGGGTTTGCTGTGACCGGTGGCCAGTCGGTGGCCAGTCATCCACCCTAATCTCTTTTTTAAATAATTATTTGAAAAAAACACCTTTACAGTGAGAGTTAAACTGAAGTTTTACCAAACACCTGAACACCATGGCCTGACCAAGCTGACACATAAAAGTAGTCATTGCAGGATGGGATGTGTGTAAGGGACATAGGTCAATGGTTGAGTGTTATGAAAGCAAGAGTAGGATGATCCTGAGCACTTCATCACCAGCATGCTGTAGAAAGAACAGGCTATGCAAATTATCTAGCAGTTTGGGGATACAACACTACCCTGCTATCTTTACCCTTAAGGAAAGCAATGGCGACAATGCCACATCACACCACAATTGCTGTGTGGTTGGCTCTTCTCTCAGAAAGTCATTCTGCACTCTGATAATGATGCCCAGTTACCACACCCTAATCTGAAAAGTGGGGGGGGGGGGCAAGTCTCTAACTTTCTTATTGTTACAGTCAGACAGCACCAGGTGCACCCAGGAGCTACTCTGCATTTCAAAAGGCCTGGATGAATATAAAAGTTATTTCGTTGTCAACCTTCAACTTCTTGAAAGCAATTCGTATTTTGTGTTTTAGGTCGAAATAAGTAATGACATTGAACCAGAAATGCGGCTGCTGAACTTGACTTAGGGAGCAAAGCACCACTGACTGACTGCGAGCCTCGGTGGATCTGACCCGCCTCACGTTCCTTCCACGGGCTGAACTGTGCTTCCCAGCTTTCCCACAAATCATGGAGTTCTTCGGTCATAGCCTTTGTATTATTAGCATTGTTCTCTAGATGAGTTTTAGGTACTTGGGTGGGTATTTTTTTAGTCATTTTCTTCTTATATGAACACTTGTAAATTGCAAAAAAAAAAGAAAAAACAATTTGATTTTAAATTTTCAGCAATATTTAATGTGAGGCATGCAAAATGAAAAAGCAAGTCTCTGAAAATCTTCTTTCTACAGTCAATTCTAAGAGAAATCTCAGTGTGTGTCATGGAGATGTTAAGTCAGCACTGCTGACTGTTGAAGTTATTCTAGGCCTGATGAATTTGTTTTAGCAGACATTACCTGTGGTTATCAGCCACCAAGGTAGACCCTGTAACAACTGATAAATGGGTACAAATAATGGATCTAGCTTTCAGATTGAATATTGGTCATTTTTTTAACACCACACACCAAAACATGAAGTCCTCCTTTGTTCTTCACTTCTTAAAACCCAGAACAATGTTACAGCAATCTAAATTTTCAGATTCGTGCATATCTTGTTCTTTCTGTATTCTGAAAAACAATATATATATATATATATATATACACATACCTATACATACATATTGTGGGCACATGGAAAAGCAGAACCCCTTTCTCCTTTGGAGGGAATGTGGTTGTCTCTGAAATCCATATTTTCTACTCATTATTCCACTCCTGACACTGGTGTCAGACCTAAACATACAGCTCATGGGCTTGTGGAACAGAAATCACAACCGTAGACCTCCAGTCAAGAACTTTGCTCTTGGGACATTCAAAACAAGCATTAAAATGCTGTGGCATGCTCTATCAATACTTCTAAAGGAGACATTTATGTTTGAGCAACATTAGGCTTTCTTTCTCCTACCCCAGCCCAATAACCAAGAAAATGATATAGGAAGGACTGTCTTGAAAATGCATCACAGTTGTGTTTTTTTAATTGGCATAAAATGTATATACATATGGTAAAATGCACAAATTTTGATGGTACAATTTGATTAGCTTTGATTACACACTCGTGTAACCAAAGCCTCAATCAAAATGCAGAACATTTCCGTCAGTTTAGAAAATTACCTTATGCCCTCTTTCAGGCAATGCCTACATTCTTATAGACAACCACTGTGCTAATTTTCAACATCACTGATAATTTTGTCTGTTCTCAATATAAAATACATACTCTTTTTACATTGCTTCTGCTCACACTTCTCAATCACTATTTTTTAAGTGAAAATAAGTTTTGCTCACTTTGTGTAACAACCACAGTGAAGCCCCCTATGGGTCAGAAAGTTGTGCATACATGATTATTAACTCAGTCTGCACATCTATAAGAAGTCAATCTATAAACCACGTAAAACTGTTACAAATGTTTGTATGTGTGTAAAAGTCTTTTTTTTTTTTCTTGTTCTTCTTTTGGAGCCTGTAGGTTTCCTGAGACTCTTTTATAAATCAGAGCTTAAGCTGGGTGTGGTGGCTCAAGCCTGTAATCCCAGCACTTTGGGAGGCCGAAGCGGGTGGATCACAAGCTCAAAAGATCGAGACCATCCTGGTCAACACGGTGAAACCCCGTCTCTACTAAAAATACAAAAAATTAGCTGGGCATGGTGGCGCATGCCTGTAATCCCAGCTACTCAGGAGGCTGAGGCAGGAGAATTGCCTGAACCCAGGAGGCGGAGGTTGCGGTGAGCCGAGATCGCGCCATTGCACTCCAGCCTGGGTAACAAGAGCGAAACTCCATCTCAAAAAAAAAAAAAAAGAAAATCAGAGCTTAATGTGGCAAAGTTTGCCTTCATTCCTCCAAGCTCATGACAACCACAGTGAGCCATCTGGAGACCTAATTTACTCCCTAGCCTCCAGATTATATCCCTTTAATCTGTTAGTACTCACAACCTCCTGTCACTCATTCTACTTAATAAATCCAAATTTAAAATGAAGAAAAGCTGACAGGGCCCTTGAAGATGGTAGAATCCAAGCCACCATTCTGCAGATGAGGGGGCTGAAGCCTAGGGGATTTGGTGAACTTGTCCAGAACCTATATCTGTACACAGGAGCAAAAGCCATGGCCAATGGACAGAGAACGTGGGAGCAAAAGTTGGAGTTTGGGTCCCATGCATCACTGTGTTCTTGGACAGTGTTTGACATCTCTGCACTGGAGTTTTCCTCATCTGTGAAGTGGAACTATGACCCCTACCTCCCAAAGGTGAGGTGACAATTTAACAGAAAATGTAAAAAACTTCTCAGTACATGGTGAAGCACTCCACAATCAAAGGAGGTGATTATTATTAATAAAGTCAAATCACTCCCTGTACCCTGTCTGCAGCTCCTGCTACCCACTCAAGCACTATGAGGAGCCCATGGAAACAGCTAACGCTTCTGTTTCCTAAAAAGCAGCTGGGAAAAATGTTGCCCAAGTTTAAATAATTTGAAATAAACTTAAAAGTGCTTTAATTTAAAAATAACTTTTATTTAAATGTCATAATGCTAATAATTATTGTTAGTATTGTTATGATTATTGAAAAAGCTGATAAAACATCAAAACTGTAAAGAATCAGTAAAACAGAAGGATAAAAGGAGTCCTGAAATATTTTAAGCTGTCACTTAATTACCCCCACGCATACACACACAAAAAAACATGGTTAACATTTCACAAAACAGTATCGTACTAAACTTTGTTTCTTTTTTTGTCTTTAGATGAATTTGTTCATACTTCCAGTAGACACTGCAGAGTCCTGAACTTTGTCTAAGTGCAGATAACAGCTTTGAGGAGAAAATCCTTACATTAGTGATCTGTCTATGAATATTCAATATAGGCAACTATTTAATATGGTATATCTGTTTTCATTTTTAATTTTTCTTTACTTAAATATGAAGTTATAACTCTTTCCGTCCCCAACCACAGCAATCCATAAAGATCGTCCTAGCCTTCTGGAAAATTTGCCACTCATCAGAAACAAGTGAGATTGATCTCCCACCTCCTCTTCTCTCTTTTCTTCTCCCTGCCTCTCATCTTCTGGGCAACTCTTTGAGGGATATGCTTCTATAAGGCAAAAGGAAAAAAAGAAGTTCGGAGTTATACAGTAATACTCAGCAGTTACCCGTTAATCTGGGTAACTCCAGTGCAGTACTATCGCACTTATCGTTCCATGGAAATGAATGCTTGCAGTTCTTGCTTTTGCCTCCAGTCTTAGAGAACGCACTCTGCATTGTGCATATCCAGTAGGGTTTTCAGCAAAGACATGGTCACTGCATGCACTGTATGTTCTTGCCAAACCTCAGCTTCTCCAGATGCAGTTGTGTGTCTGGGCAGAGTAAGGGAAAATGAATGCATCCCTTAGCCTGTACTCATTGTCCAGAATCTTCACCATCTTAAGAGATGATGTAGCTCTAGATTCAAGAGCTCTCCTCGGAAGTGGCCCTGGCAAAACTGAAGATAGGACATCCACTGCCCTTCAGCATCTAGTGCTGACTGGAATGGAGAGTTGAACATTTAAAGCCAGTGTTTTTCCTCTTGGAGCCACCTTAGCATTGAGTCTTGTAAACTTTGGCCAGCCCTTCCGCAGGCCATGCCTTCTGTCTTGTGTGAATGATGCACTTTCTCAAGTGTCTTCTGTTGACCTTGTGCAGCACTGAAGGAAGCTGGGATGCTTTCCAGCTTGGCTTTTCTTTATTTGAGCTTCTGGTCATGTTTCAAAGCCAGCAATATCTTAGTAGGGAAGTTACAGGGAGAGTTAGAAAATTACCAAAGGACACAAAATGTCTTGGGGTGTGGAACAGCACACATCAGAGAAATCTCAAACGTCTCTTGGGAGAGTCTCTAAATGTGCGTATGTCCCCAAGTATCTTGGCCTTCCACCTGCCACATAATGTGAGAGTATGTGTCCCTAAAATGAAAACACATGTTCTTACCACTTCAAATCTGGGAGGTGGTTGGCTCATTTGTTTGAAGACAACTTGACACTTTGCCCTAGCAAAATACTGACTTCTTTGATTTTTTTCCTCCAGAAAAATAAACCATACTATTGCTATAGATCTGAATAAGGGAGGCAACCAGCTTCAAGAGGCTGGCTCTAACAAAATATGGCAAAGTTGACATCTGTCTCACTTAATGAATAGGAAACTCCTGATTGAGAAGAATTTGTCTTCATTAAAACCAGCTAAAATGTACATTGCAAAACTGATGAAAACCATCATGACTCTTTGCTAAATTGAGAAGCAAAATCCAAAATTTCTCTTTTCAATTTTAGCAAATTAAAAGGAATCTTGCCAAGAATGAACAGATCTTCATTTCATCCCTAATTTACAAATAAATGTTGTCCCCAAATATGGACTATCCTGGCTAATTTTTTTAAGCAAATACTAACTTATTTTTTCTGAGTTGCTTCAATATGTAACTCGGATAAATTTTATAGTTGATTAGAGTGCAAATGTTCTAACTTGACATTTTTGCCTAAGATACTTTCTTTCAAAGTATAGCTGAATTAAGTAGAAAAATATAAATAATTGATTGTTTAAAACTATAACACCTTGAATGCCTGGGTTTTTATTTCCTTCTAATTTAAAAGTTATTCCTAACCTTTGTTTGACAGAAAGTCTGTTGAAGTGTCTAAGAACCGCGCTGAAACATTTGTGATAAATAAGCCTACAACTCAAGGATACTATGCCCAAAAGTGAACTGACACCGTGTCTGGTCGTCTGTTCCCTTTCTAAATTGTTCACTATGCATCACAGTGGCTCATGCCTGTAATCCCAAAGCTTTGGGAAATTGAGGTGAGAGGATCACTTGAGGCCAGGAGTTCAAGAACAGCTTAGGCAAAATAGTGAGAATCTATCTCTACAAAATGAAAAACAAACAACAAAAAAACACTTTAAACTAGCCAAGTGTGGTGGCATGTACTTATGGTCTCAGCCACTTGGAGGGTTGAGGGAAGATTACTTGAGCCCAGGAATTAGAGGCTCCAGTGAGTGCACTACTGCACTCCAGCCTGGGCAACAGAGCAAGAGCCTGTCTCTAAAAAAAAAAAGAGAGAGAGAAAGAGAAAAGAAACATATATTTTGATTATTAAAAAATGTATTTATCAATAAAGAATTATCAAAAAATGGAATTATCAAAAAATTCAAAAGTTGTGGGTAACATCTTTCTCATCTGAAAAAAGCTTAGTTTCTTATTGAAGACTAAAAAGAAAAATGCCAATTATTGAAGGTGGATGTAGCTTTTTAAATATTGCTATTTGTAGAAAAATTTGGTAGCAGGCAAAAAATGATCATCTCGCTTGAACTTGCATAGATATAAAGGGTAAGAATCATGTTAAATGCTAAACATTTTTAAAAATTGAAATATTTGAAGAATCCAAAATATGCTTTAGCTGGAACTTGAGAGCTAAGTTCAGTTAAAAAAAAAAAGAAAAGAAAAGAAAAGAAAAGAATAGAAGGTAGAAAGAAAGGGAAAGGGGAATGGAGAGAAGGCGAGGAAGAGAAAGAGAAAGAAAAGGAATGGATAGGGAGACAGGAAGAAAGATTCCAAAGTTGAACGTCTACCTAACTGGGATTAGAACAGTGTCAATTCTTAACTCAGGGCTTTGTTCTTCTTTCTTTGACTACAAACATTGAACATTTTCCATGTAAGGCATGTTTTCCCCTTCCTCTTCAGAGCTAATAAGAAACAGTTTGAAGAAACCAATTATCTATCCAGTCCTCATAGAATTTGTTTTGACACACAACTTTGTCAGTCTGTATTAGTTAGAATTAGACTTACAAGTGTCAGAAAAAGAAAAATGACAATGGATTAAATAAGATAGAGGTCTATTTCTCTTTTTATTTCAAAATTCTGGAGATAGTGAAGAGCTGGATGTGATTTCCCTAGAGACAAGGACCGAGACTCCTCTCTTGTTGCTTCATCCTCTGTGGCCACCATTTTTAAGACCATAACATGACTCAGAATGGCTGCTGAAGCACCAGCCATTGCTTTTGTATTCCGGACTTGGAGGTAGAAAAGGAGCAAAAAGGAGTGCTTCTTTCTATTAAGGATATGACTCAGAGGTACACGCACTACTTCTGCTTACATCTCATTAGCCAAAACTTGGTCCATCCCCAAATTTGATGCAAAGAAAGCTGGGTATCACAGTCTCTGTTCTTAATGACTTTAAACTATATAAAAATTAGGAGCTTTGCCAGGCATAGTGGCTTATTCCTGTAATTCCAGGAATTTGGAAGTCAAGGGTGTGCAGATCACTTGAGCTCACGAGTTCGAGATCAGCCTGAGAAACATGGTAAAACCCCATATCTACAAAAAATACAAAAATTAGCTAGCTGTGGTGGTGTGTGCCTGTAGTCCCAGCTATC
This sequence comes from Saimiri boliviensis, assembly GCF_048565385.1. Lineage (NCBI taxonomy): Eukaryota > Metazoa > Chordata > Mammalia > Primates > Cebidae > Saimiri > Saimiri boliviensis. The sequence goes on from NC_133463.1 coordinate 15,608,884, forward strand.
TGGGAGGCAGAAGTGGGAGGATTGTTTGAGCCTGGGAGATAGAGGTTGCCATGAGCAGAGATCATGCCACTACACTCTAGCCTGGAAGATAGAGCCACACCTTGTCAAAAAAATAAATAAATAAATAAAAGGAGGAGAGAGGCTTCATTTATTAGTAAGAAAAGGAAAATAAACTAATACTTAGCAGTTTCAGTCACACAGTTCAAACTAATTGACATGATTTTCTTGGAACGGTGTTTTCATTTATAGTACTTTATAATACATTCTAGAAAAATGTATATGTATTCTTCAGTTCTGTGAGAAATTTAATCATCAAGTCTGTGAAATGAGAATTTCTGCCTCATCTTGTTTTCTTACCTTGTCTTTGTTGTTAGAAAGAAATGAAAATAAATGTGTGGCACTAAATTCTTCTATGTTTCCCATAATTTTGCAGAGTGGTTTAGCTTTTCTTCTCTAAAATTGAATTTAAAATTTAGAGCCAATCTAACGTTTTGCTTGGTTCTCATTGTCCTGCCACAATAAGCTAATTCTTCTATGATCATAACACTTAGCTATTTTATTTTGGTAGAGCCTTCTCTTCCTAATTGATTAGTAGTATTATTATTTTCTTGCTATTCAGCCTAACAAGTACATAATAGATATCAGTGCTTAGGAAGTGAGGGGTAGGAGCGATAAATAAGAAGTAAAAGCTGGATCTGTTTTTCCCTTCACCTATTTTTCTTCAAGAACGTAATATTAGCTAAAGTGGAATGAGTATTTAAATTGTCCAAAAAAAATAATTGAGGGAATTCATAAAATTTTTTGTATTTATATATTTTTTGGGGGGGGAGAAAAATACGACTTTTTTTTTTTTTTTTTTTTTTTTTGAGACAGAGTCTCACTCTGTCACCCAGGCTGGAGTGCAATGGCACGATCTCGGCTCACTGCAACCTCCGCCTCCCAGGTTCAGGCAATTCTCCTGCCTCAGCCTCCTGAGTAGCTGGGATTACAGGTGCATGCCACCACACCCAGCTAATTTTTGTATTTTTAGTAGAGACGGGGTTTCAACATTTTGTCCAGGCTGGTCTCTAACTCCTGACCTTGTGATCCACCCTCCTCGGCCTCCCAAAGTGCTGGGATTACAGGCGTGAGCCACCGCACCCGGCAAAAATATGACTTTTTATTTTTATTTTTAAACACCAGATTAAGTGTGCTGATACACCAAATGCCAGTCTTTTATCTTTATATTTTTTGAAATAGAAAAGTGAAACTAATGTCAATAATTAAACTTCCCAATATTTTCTTGTCTCTCTCTCAATATCAAGTTCAATGTCAACTTACATACCTCTCAGTTGACATTTGTGAAGGCAGATTACAGATGAGACAGTGGTGAATAAATCCACTCTGAAATTCCTTTGCAGATCTTGAGTATTAGATAACAGTCTCCATGATTTATCTACCTTCTTCTTTTAGATATATATACTAAAAGTTCTGGTATACATGTGCAGAATGTACAGGTTTGTTACACAGAAATACATGTGCCACAGTGGTTTGCTGCACCCATCAACTCGTCATCTACGTTAGGTATTTCTCTAATGTTATCCCTCATCTTGCCCCCCAACACCCTGACAGACCCATGTGTGATGTTTCCCTCCCTGTGACCATATGTTCTCATTGTTCAGTTCCCACTTATGAATGAGAACATGCAGTGTTTTGTTTTCTGTTCCTGTGTCACTTTTCTGAGAATGATGGCTTCCAGCTTCATCCATGTCCCTGCAAAGGACATGCACTCGTCATTTTTATGGCTGCTATAGTATTCTATGGTGTATATGTGCCACATTTTCTTTATCCAGTATAACACTGATGAGCATTTGAGTTGGATCCAAGTCTTTGCTATTGTGAATAGTGCTGCAATAAACATATGTGTGCCTGTGTCTTTATAGTAGAATGATTTATAATCCTTTGGGTATATACCCAGTAATAGGATTGCTGGATCAAATGGTATTTCTAGTTCTAGATCCTTGAGGAACCATTACACTGTCTTCCACAATGGCTGAACTAATTTACACTCCCACCAACGGTGTAAAAGTGTTTATATTTCTCCACATCTTCTCCAGCATCTGCTCTTTCCTAACTTTTTAATGATAATCATTCTAACTGGCATGATATCTCATTATGGTTTTGATATGCATTTCTCTAATGACCAATCATGATGAGCTTTTTCTCATATGTTTGTTGGCCACATAAATGTCTTCTTTTCAGAACTGTCTGTTCATATCCTTTGCCCAATTTTCAATGGGATTGTTTTTTCTTGTAAATTTATTTAGGTTGCTTGTAGATTCTGGATATTAGCCCTTCGTCAGGTGGATACATGCAAAAAAAAAATTTCCCATTCTGTAGGTAGCCTGTTCACTGTGATGATAGTTTTTTGTTTTGGGGTGGGTTGTTTGTTTGTTTGTTTGTTTGTTTGTTTTTGTTTTGGTTTGGTTTTCTGTTTTGTTTTTTGTTGTTGTTGTTTTTTGTTTTTCTGTACAGAAGCTTTTTAGTTTAATTAGATCCCATTTGTCAGTTTTGACTTTTGTTGCCATTGCTTTTGGTGTTTTAGTCATAAAGTCTTTGTCCGTGCCTATGTCCTGAATGGTATTGCCTAAGTTGTTTCTAGGGTTTTTATGGTTTTAAATCTTACATTTAAGTCTTCAATCCATTTTGAGTTAATTTTTGTATAAGGTGTAAGGAAGGGGTACCGTTTCAGTTTTCTACACATGGCTAGCCAGTTTTCCCAATACCATTTATTAATTAGGGAATCCTTTCCCCATTGCTTGTTTTTGGCAGGTTTGTCAAAGATCAGATGGTTGTAGATGTGTGGCATTATTTCTGAGGCCTCTGTGTTGTTCCATTGGTCTATATAATTGTTTTGGTACAAGTACCATGCTGTTTTGGTTGCTGTAGCCTTGTATTATAGTTTGAATTCAGATAGCATGATGCCTCCAGATTTGTTCTTTTGCTTAGGATTGTCTTGGCATACAGGTTCTTTTTCCATTCCATATGAAATTTAAGGTAGTTTTTTTTTCCAATTCCATGAAGAAATTCGATGATAGCTTGATAGGGACAGCATTGAATCTATAAATTACTTTGGGCAGTATGGCCATTTTCATGATGTTATTCTTCCTATCCATGAGCATGGAATGTTTTTCCATTTGTTTTTGTCTCCTCTGATTTTTTTGAGCAGTGGTTTGTAGTTCTCCTTGAACAGGTCCTTCACATTCCTTGTAAGTTGTATTCCTAGGCATTTTATTATCTTTGTAGCAATTGTGAATGGGAGTTTGCTCATGATTTGGCTCTCCAGTTGTCTATTATTTGTGTATAAAAATGCTTGTGATTTTTGCACATTGATTTTGTATCCCAAGGCTTTGCTGAAGTTGCTTATCAGCTTACAGAGTTTTTGGACTGAGATGATGGGGTCTTCTAAATATGTATAATCATGCCATCTGCAAACAGAGATAATTTGACTTTCTCTCTTCCTATTTGAATACCCTTTCTTTCTTTCTCTTGCCTGATTGTTGTGGCCAGCACATCCATACTATGTTGAATAGGAGTGGTGAGAGAAGGCATCTTTGTCTTGTGCCACTTTTCAAAGGGAATGCTTCCAGTTTTTGCCCATTCTGTATGATATTGGCTGTGGGTTTGTCACAAACAGCTCTCATTATTTTGAGATATGTTCCATCAATACCTAGTTTATTGAGTGTTTTTTAGCATAAAAGGGTGTTGAATTTTATTGAAGGCCTTTTCTGTATCTATTGAGATAAGCATGTGGTTTTTGTCATTGGTTCTGTGATGGATTACGTTTATTGATTTGTGTATGTTGAACCAGCCTTGCATCCCAGAGATGAAACCAACTTGGTCGTGGTGGATAAGCTGTTTCATGCTGCTAGATTCAGTTTGCCAGTATTTTATTGAGGATTTTTGCATCAATGTTCCTCAGGGATATTGACCTAAAATTTTCTTTTCTTGTTGTATCTTTGCCAGGTTTTGGTATCAGGATGATGCTGGCCTCATAAAATGAGAATAGGGAGGAGTCTCTCTTTTCCTATTGTTTGGAATCATTTTAGAAGGAATAGTACCGGCTCCTCCTTGTACCTATAGTCGAATTTGGCTGTAAGTCCATCTGGTATTGGACTTTCTTTCTTTCTTTCTTTCTTTCTTTCTTTCTTTTTTTGGTTGGTAGGGTATTAATTGCTGCCTCAATTTCAGAACTTGTTATTGGTCTATTCTGGGATTCGACTTCTTCCTGACTTAGTCTTGGGAGGGTATATGTGTCTAGAAAATTCATTTCTTCTAGATTTTCTAGTTTATTTGCATAGAGCTGTTTATAGCATCCTCTGATGGTAGTTTATATTTCTGTGGGATCAGTGGTGATCTCCTCTTTATCATTTTGTACTGTGTCTATTTGATTTTTCTCTCTTTTCTTCTTTATGTGTCTAGCTAGCCATCTATCTGTTTTTATAATCTTCTCAAAAAGCCAGCTCCTGGATTCATTAAGTTTTTGAAATGTTTTTCTTATTTCTATCTCCTTCAGTTCTACTCTGATCTTAGTTATTTCTTGTCTTCTGCTAACATTTTGAATTTGTTTGCTCTTGTTTCTCTAGTTCTTTTAATTTTGATCTTAGGGTGTCCATTTTAGATCTTTCTCACTTTCTCCTGTGGGCATTTAGTGCTATAATTTTCCCTCTAAACACTGCTTTAGCTGTGTCCCAGAGATTCTGATAGGTTATGTCTTTGTTCTCATTGGTTTCAAATAACTTATTTATTTCTGCCTTATTTTCATTATTTACCCAGTAGTTATTTAGAAGCAGGTTGTTCAGTTTCCACGTAGTTGTGCAATTTTGAGTGAGCTTCCTAATCCTGAGTTCTAATTTGATTGCACTGTGGTCTGAGAGACTATTTGTTATGATTTCCATTCTTTTGGCTTTGCTGAGGAGTGTTTTACCTTCAATTATGTGGTCGATTTTAGAATAAGTGCTATGTAGTGCTAAGGAGAATGTATATTCTCTTGGTTTGGGGTGGAGACTTCTGTAGATGTCTAATAGGTCTGCTTGGTCCAGAGCTGAAGTTCAAGTCCTGGATATCCTTGTTAATTTTCCATCTTCTTGATCTGTGTAATATTGACAGTGGGTGTTAAAGTCTCCCATTATTATTGTGTGGGAATCTAAGTCTCTTTGCAGGTCTGTAAGAACTTGCTTTATGAATCTGGGTGCTCCTGTATTGGGTACATATTTATTTAGGATAGTTTGCTCTTCTTGTTGCATTGATTCCTTTACTATTATGTAATGCCCTTCATCTTTTTTTATCTTTGTAGGTTTAAATTTTATCAGAGACTAGGATTTAAATCTCTGCTTTTCCTTTTTTTTTTTTTTTTGGTTTTCCATTTACTTGGTAAATATTCTTCCATCCCTTTACTTTGAGCCTATGTGTGTCTTTGCACACAAGATGGGTTTCCTGAACACAGCACACAATGGGTCTTGACTTTTTATCCAATTTGCCAGTCTGTGCCATTTAATTAGGACAGTTAGCCCATTTACATTTAAGGTTAGTATTGCTATGTGTGAATGTGATTCTGTCATTATGATACTAGCTGGTTCTTTTGCCCATTGATTGATGCAGTTTCTTCATAGTGCCAAAGGTCTTTACATTTTGGTTTGTTTTTGCAGTGGCTGGTACCAGGTTTTCCTCTCCATATTTAGTGCTTCCTTCAGTAGGTCTTATACGGCAGGCCTGCTGATGACAAAATTCCTCAGCATTTGCTTTTCTGTAAAGGATTTTATTTCTCCTTTATTTATGAAGCTTTATTTATTTAGTTTAGCTGAATATGAAATTCTGGGTTGAAAATTCTTTACTTTAAGAATGTTGAATATTGGCCCCCACTCTCTTCTGGCTTGTAGGGTTTCTGCAAAGAGGCCTGCTGTCAGTCCGATAGGTTTCCCTTCGTGGGTAACCCTCTGGCTGTCCTTAACATTTTTTTCCTTCATTTCAAACTTGGTAAATCTGATGATTATGTTTCTTGGTGTTGCTCTTCTTGAGGAGTATCTTTGTGGTGTTCTCTTTTTTTCCTGAATTTGAATGTTGATCTGTCTTGCTAGGTTGGGGAAGTTCTCCTGGATAATATCCTAAAGTGTGTTTTCCAACTTGGTTCCATTCCCCCTGTAACTTTCACATACACCAGTCAAATGTAGGTTTGGTCTTTTCACATAGTCCCATATTTCTTGAAGGCTTTGTTCATTACTTTTCATTCTTTTTTCTCTAATCTTGTCTTTATGCTTTATTTAATTAAGTTGATTTTCAATCTCTGATATCCTTTCTTCCACTTGGTTGATTCAGCTATTGATACTTGTGTTTCATGAAGTTCTCGTGCTGTATTTTTCAGCTCCATTAGGTCATTTATGTTCTTCTCTAAACTGTTTATTCTAGTTAGCAATTCCTCTAACCTTTTTTCAAGGTTCTTAGCTTGCTTACATTGGGTTAGGACATGCTCCTTTAGCTTGGAGGAGTTTGCTATTATCCACCTTCTGAAGCCTACTTCTGTCAATTCAGCAAACTCATTCTCTGTCCAGTTTTGTTCCCTTGCTGGAAGAGAAGAGGTATTCTGGTTTTGGAATTTTCAGCCGTATTGCACTGTTTTTTCCTCATCTTCATGGATTTACCTACCTTTGGTCCTTGCTATTGGTGACCTTCAGATGGAGGTTTTGCACGGTCATACTTTTTGTTGATGTTGATGCTATTGCTTTCTATTTGTTAGTTTTCCTTCTAACAATCAGGCCCCTCTTCTGCAGGTCTGCTGGAGTTTGCTGGGGGTCCACTCCAGATCCTGTTTGCCTGGGTATCACCAGCAGAGGCTGCAGAACAGCAAAAATTACTGCCTGCCTGCTTCTACCTCTGAAAACTTCATCCCAGAGGGGCACTCACAAGATGCCAGCTGGAGCTCTCCTGTATGAGGTGTCTCCCTGACAGGTGGCATGGGGGTCAGGGACCTATTTGAGAAGGCAGTCTGTCCCTTAGCAGAGCTGGAGTGCTGTGCTGGGACATCTGCTGCTCTCTTCAGAGCTGGCAGGCAGGAACATTTAAGTCTGCTGAAGCTGCACCCACAGCCTCCCTTTCCCTAAGGCACTCTGTCCCGGAAAGATGGGTATTTTATCTATAAGCCCCTGACTGGAGCTGCTGCCTTTCTTTCAGAGATGCCCTGCCCAGAGAGGAGGAATCTAGAAAGGCAGTCTGGCTACAGCAGCTTTGTGGCACTGCAGTGGGCTCTGCCCAGATAGAATGTCCCAGGGGCTTTGTTTGCAATATGAGGGGGAAATTGGCTACTGAAACCTTAGTAATGGTGGATGCCCCTCCCCCCACCACGCTTGAGCATCCCAGGTCAACTTCAGACTGCTGTGCTGGTAGAGAGAATTTCAAGCCTTGCAGGGCTCCATGGGGGTGGGATCTGCTGACCAAGACCACTTGGCTCCCTGGCTTCAGTCCCCTTTCCAGGGGAGTGAATAGCTCTGTCCTGCTGGTGTTCCAGGTGCCACTGGGGTACAAAAAGAAACTCCTTCAACTATCTCCATGTCTGCCCAAACAGCCACCCAGTTTTGTGCTTGAAACCCACAGCCCTGGCGGCATAGGCAGCCGAGGGAATCTCCTGGTCTGTGGGTTGTGAAGACCATGGGAAAAGCATAGTATCTGGGCTGGAGTGCACTGTCCCTCACAGCATGATCCCTCATGGCTTCCCTTGGCTGGGAAAGGAGTTCTTCGACCCCTCGCACTTCCTGGTTGAGGCGATACACCACCCTGCTTCTGCTCGCCATTCGTGGGCTGCACCCACTGTCTAACTAGTCCCAGTGAGATGAACCAGGTACCTCAGCTGGAAATGCAGAAATCACCCGCCTTCTGCATTGGTCTTGCTGGCAGTTACAGATGGGAGCTGTTCCTATTTGGCCATCTTGCCCCGGAATCTGTAATTATATTGTATTGTATATTCTTCCTAGGCTGGGTTTGTGTGTGTTTGTGTGTGTGTGTGTGTGTGTGTGTGTGTGTGTGTGTGTGTGTGAAAGACAGAGAGAGACAGAAACAGAGACAAAGAGACAGACAGAGAAACAGAAACAGAGACATCTTCCAGGTACTGCTTATTAAGCAATATCCCATGAAGTCACGGAAAAGTGTTATATTCTCCTAATACCTAGTGTTTGCAAATCTGGCCACTGTCACTGATGACTTAAACAAGATTGGGTGACTTATTCATGTACACACATATCCACAATCAAACTTCAACAGCTGAGTTTACCCTTTTCTAAATAATCACATTGCTAAAATGTGCCATATGCCCCATTCCTTTAATTGATAAGTGGTAAATTATTATTTTGGGGAATGAAAGTTGAAAGAAATAAGATGTCTAATACAATGTGACATTTTCTCCATATAATACAATTTTAGCATTGAAAGAGACCTCAGCGATTCCATTTGCCCCATTTACAGTTAAGGAGACGGAGGCTGCTAGTTACAGTGGCTTTTGCTTTGTGTCCCATCCCACTGGGGCTGCCATGCAAGTTCCCAGTCTAGTATTCTTTCCTCTCCACTTGGTGGCCATCAGCTGTAATAAGTCCTGACTAAACCAGGACTTTGTTGTTGGCTACAATTCAACGTCTTTTTTCCTGAGCTTGTTCTGGCCCTGCTAATCAAGGCTGCAGGGGAGCTTCAGAAAGACACCTGCTATTGGCTTACCCACTCTTTGCCTTTCCTCTGCTCAGGTCTGAGCATCAGAAAGCCACCTTCCAGTGAGTCTTTGTCTTGCTTTTGCCTTGTCTTTGCTTTATATTCATCTTTACCTTTGTCTTCTCCAGGCAAATAAATTCTAGACTTCAGATCACTGTTGTTTGCCTCCCAAAAGACAGAAGAGCTCAGTCCTGGCTGCCATATTTTTTCTTTACTCTTAGTTTAAATGTAATTCCACATGCCCTAGACAAGCCTCCTGATAATTTTTTCATCAAACATGAAAATAGCTTTCTTTTAACTGCTGGATGTCAGTCTCTTCTAAAAATTTGTTCCTACAGAACTGATTTTGCAAATCAGTGCTTATTGTCACTTTTTAACTTCCTCATTTAGTTTCATTTCTTTGATATATCTTTTTAAAGGGGATTGCTCTCTTCTTCTGGCTTCTCAAATCTATTTTTAACCTCAAATACCAGTCATGCAATGTAGTTTTATAAAATAATATACTAGAACCATCTATCTAATGTGAAACCAAGCATAATCATTGCAATTATTCCTACTGAACTCATATAATAATAATACAAAAAAGAGTATGACATATGTAAATGGTGATTAGCTTTCTGGTTCCTTCATTAAAACTTGCATTGTGTTGTGCAGGCTTTTCTTTGCATTGTCCAGGGGTTTTGTTATTACAAACCATAATATTTAACCCATTTCTTCTACCAATATCTTTTAATATTTACTTTATTATATAGCTTTTATTTTTGACATGTATCTAAACCAGAAAAAATATTTCCCGTGCATGATATTTTTAGGCAAAACATAATGTAGGGAGCGCCAAGTGAAATACCTGTAGAGAATGAAATTTTGGGCAGTCTGTATGGCATGCTTAATTTGTTTCTATGGCAAAAGCAAAGCTCATTAATTCTATTTATCATTTTAAGCCACTTGTTTAATGTTATGAATTTTAAAAATCAGTTGGTTGGTTTTAGAATTTTTAATATCACAGAGAAAAGCCATTGATTATGGAACTCAAATTATCTAAGTTTTACCCAGAAGCCAGAAGTCAAAATCACTTGGCCCTCTGTAAAGTTCTGTTTATGATCCTAGGCCCATGAAGTCTTTGGTCTGAAGTCTCAGAGCTTAAATTGCATTGGCCCTGTTAATATTTGTCAAAAAGGAAGTTCGGGCAGTGGTTTCAGGGTAGGGTTGAGAAGATAACTCCTGGTCCTATTTTATTCTTTCTTCATTTGTTCAGAACTCATGGCCATCTACAACCTTCCTTGATTGTATTATTCCTAAGCCTCTTATTTCCACATCTATAAAAATAGTGCTACATAATAATTACAACCTTTAAGAAAATGGAGTTTTCATTAAAGGGTCCCTTCAAATCTATGATGATAGATGACAGATGTTATTAGAAAGCCCCCACCCATGATAAAATAAGAATATTTCTCATTTTCTTTTAAAGGCATAGATATTCCATTTAAATCCTGAATAACTCAAAGAAAATTTGGATGTTAACACTTCAAAATACTTTTACCTCCTTGAGGGGAACTCTGAATGAAAGGAATGAATATCCATTTCAGTTTCTAAAGCAAAATGCCTGACATAGGCTAACAAAGCTCTTTCTCATCCCCTGTTAGGAACTTAGGGGCGAGAACTCACACTGAGAATTTGTGATGTGAAAACACTAAGGAATTTCTGCCATTGGAGGGGAAAAAAAAAAGACAAAAATGGTCTTCTCCGGTGAGCTTACCTTTCCAATTTTTCTGAGACTTCCTATATGTGACAAGAACTCTGCTGCCTGGCAGCCCCATGTATCCACAACAGAACTAAAAACCAAAAAACAAATTTCTATCCCAACAGATTTTATAAAATCCATACTCTAAAACTCCTGAGTTTTATTTATAGGAAAGCTCTCCAACTCTTCATTTAAATCCTATCTACTCTTAACTGATACACAATTCAAATTACCTTAGTGAAATAATTTTCAAGCACATAACAGATTAAAAGCAGAAAATGAGAAAGGTATAGTAGATATTATGTAAAATAAGCAGAAACAGTGACAATAATTAAATACATCTCTACCTAAAGGAATAGAGATAGAAAATTCATGTAAAAATCTAAACCATAGTTTTATGGGGATAATTAAGGTAAGAGCCTCCAGGAAGCACTGTATTGCTTTGCAAAACAGCATTTCCTTTATATTATGATGAATTCAGAATATCAATGTAAAAATTAATTTATGTGAATTAAGAACAAATATGCTTTTATCCAGATACTTTCCCTTCATCTGTCCTGAAATTGTGAATTATTGACTTTTATTTAAATAAGATACCTTACTTTCATCTGCAGGAAAACTTTCTGATAATCATACATATCTTCTATGTCTACAATTTGCATGGGAGCCTTTTCAATGTGGCATTGCTGTTTCTTGCATAACCTCACAACGATGTGCAGTGACCCCGCACTCATTATGGTCTTCTTAAATAATTAGGTTGGTGTAAACTATATTTTAGAGAGAGTCTCCCAAAATGCCTCTCCTTCCAAAGTGGCTAAAAGGGCAAAACATCAGTAGTTCTGCAGATATGCACCATTCATGTTCTGAAGAGGAGCCATGGTATAGTGAGATGTTATCTCTGGAAAAACAATGAATAGATTTTCAAGATTGTGGGCCCAGGCATGAAGTTCTCTAGAATTTTCCCCTTTGATAAATTTTTCTTTACCTAGCTGTTGCCAAACAGTCTCTTCTAGCCAAATGCCCTGATATTTTTTTTGTTCCAAAGTTATCAAAATCCCAGGAGTATTTCACAGAAAAGAGAAGCATTAATAGCAAGTATGGGTGTGGCATGCTTTCACTTTGGGAAATAGTCATCCTCCACAAGATCTTGCCCACACTCAAAACAAATTTGCTTCCCATCACATTCTTGGTCTCTCAGCATTCTGTAAATGGAAATCTGCTCTCTCTTGATAGAAGAGCTTATATCAAACTGAGACATGTTTCTTCTTCTTTCATGGATAAGTCTGATTTGCTCTCTGGTATGTAAAACTGACAACACCCACAAGATACTACTGACCTGGAGTTTCACTGCCAAGTAGCTACCATACCAGCATTTGGTAAACCAGCTCCCTAGGTGAGACAGCATCATACTGCCTACCAGTATCCACTGGGGGGAAAGTTATGATTGCTATTTCCTTCTTTGAAAACACCCCTGCTAAGTATCTACTGCATGTGAAGCACTGTGCAGACACTAGAAATATAAAGAAAAAAAAAACAGATTCTACCCACAGAGAGCTCCCAGTTAAGTGGTGAAGAAGTGTATCAACCCTCAAGGCCCTGAGAAAATGTCCAATAGTGCTCTGCACAAGCTGGGTCTTGATGGGAAGTGCCAGTGCTTTTCTTCCTGATTTGGAGCCCCAGCGATCCCAGCATGAAGGAGAGCCCATTTGCAACCCTCTTCTGTCTTCCTAAGCATTTGTCAAACACTTAGTGGAGCATCTGTTTTGTGCAAAAAGCTTGGGAAGTGATAAAAACAAATCAAATTCACATTTTTAATTTCGGGAGTTTAGGAGAGAAATCCCAGTGTAGATTTCACATGGTCAATGATGTGCTTTCTTCGAGTTTGCTCCCTGCAACCAGCACCTGTTCGTGCTATGATGCCGAAGTCCTGCTCGACCGCCCCTTTCATTGGGTAGTTATAGCTCTGGATGAAGGACAAATGGACAAAACAAGCCCCACCTCTTGCTCAGGACCTGACTAACAGATTTCAGAACTGCAGTCACCCATTTTATTTTATTTATATATATATATATATATATATATATATATATATATATATATATATATTAGTGTGTTTTAGGTTTGGGTGTACATGTGAAGAACATGCAGGATTGTTCCATAGGTACATACATGGCAATGTGATTTGCTGCCTCCCTCCCCATCACTTATATCTGGCATTTCTCCCCCTGTCATCCCTCCCCAACTCCCCACTCCTGCTGTCCCTGCCCTAGATCCCCCCGCCGACAGACCTCAGTGTGTGATGCTTCCCTTCCTGTGTCCATGAGTCACCCATTTTAAACAAACCAAAGCGCGTCTAACAAACCACTAAATTTTCATTGAAAGAGCATGTCTACAGCTCCTAACAATCAAAAACATTTATGACCACTGCATGCTTCAGTGATACCAACAGATGTTTTCTTGTCACATGTGTGGTGATCTGAGAGTGGTGACATTGGACCTAGTTTGACTAGTTAGTGTTTAAATAAAAGTTAACAGAGCAGGCAACTAAGGAAACTCAGTAAAAGGTTTCTCCTTTTACTGAGAAATTCCAAAAGCAATGCTCAAAGGGAGTGCCTAGGTAACCATGGTGTAATTGCAGATTGACACATATTTGGGTTTTTTGTTATTGTTTTCAAAAACTAGATATTATTGCTTTATTATTATGTTGATGATTATTATTATTGAAAGCACGATAACAATGTTTAAGTGATGAGAATGACTCTAAGCCTCTTTTTGTTACTGTGACTGACAGAACTAACGTGAGTTTGCACCCAACGTTCACAATACCAACTCTGCCATCTTACGGAAGATATTGGAAGTACCTAAAGCATTTTATTATATTTCAAAGGCATGGGTTGCTGGTAAGAGGAACAGAAAGACAAGAACGTCGTACCTTCTGTCTATTTCTACTACACGTTTTTAATCGTTAACATTTTTACCAGCAAAAATCATTTTTTTAAATCTCTCAATCTTCAAATAATTCTTAGATTGCTTGCCAACAAAGATATCTCTCAATCTTGACACCAATTCAATGTAAAAATCTTGAATGATATTTTGTACTGATATGAATTTCTACTGTCCCATGACACTGTGTAGTGACTTCACTGTATATTAACTTCTTTTCTACAGATGTTTGAGCTACCAGATGAATTAACTGAAGAAAGTCAAAGCCTAGCAGGAGCTATCCTATACAATGCTGGTAGCCTGTGAAAATATAAACGTCTTTTTTCTTATACAAACTGGTAACAAGACTTGGTTTCTCAATTAATTTTTACATTTTTTGTACATATAATACCTGTATATTATACTCATATTTGAAAGTAATCAGAAAGTGTTATTTAATAGAAACTACATACATTTTTATGTCTCTCTGGACCCTTTGATTCTGAGTAAATCTACAATAAGTTAGCAGTAATAGACTATTCTTTTCAACTACGAATAAAAATGTACATTGAAGTAGAAGATGACTACTGACTGTTTTTAATACAGTTTTCTCATTGTAGTATATATTTCTTGTAGTAAACTTAAGAATGACATGCATCTTGAATGCTCCTGAATTCTTCAGATTTTGGAGAGTTATTCCTCTATTTCACATACAAATAAAAGTCTTAAGCTACATGGTTATAGGAAACCTGGTCCCCCCCAAAAAAAAAAACTTTATGAGCAACCCTGGAGAGGGTGTAAATGCTTTGCAAGTACACCCAGGTGCTGCCACTGCCCACTGCAGACAGGTGCTCTGGGCTCCCGACCAGTGCCCCTAACTCCAATTACCTCTCGCCTCTGTCACCCACTCCACACTGCCTCTTCCCAAAACAGGAACTTGGCTTCTCTTTTGATTCTGCAAGCAAAGTTAAAACAAACCTTTGTAGCTAACAAATGTTACTATGGCTTTGTGGTAAATATACTCCAGAAAAGAACAGCTTAAAATAGGTCTCAGGTACCAGTGGCTCTAGAGTCATTCTGAATCCACCTTCACAGACTGGACACCATTAGTCTCTCTCTTCTTACTCCCCAGCTCTCTCTTCTCGTTCCCAAAGAGATCTGCCCACCTCTGACTTCTTCATTGCCTCTGTGTCAGATCACCATAGCATCCTCCACTACAGCCCAGCCAGGAAATAAAATCCCTTTAACTTGTTCTGTAATCTCCACAAAGATTATTTAAAACAACACTGTATTCTTTACATTATTTGACAGAACATGTAACATCTGACCTGAGTCATCTGCACTGGGATTCCATCCCCGGATCAGACTTTCTCAAAAACAGTGAGTGAATTTGTCTTGAACCAATCGCTAGCACCTCACAGTGCATTCATCACAGAAGAAAAGAAAAGGAGGGGGTTAAGTTTTATAGAAACTTGCTGCACTGCTATTGCAATTTTTCTGTAGTTCTACAACTTTATTTAAAAGAGGCAGGGAGGCTTGTTTTAGTGACATATTGCAGATTCTACTCTTAGAGATGAAAGCACAACAACATAAAAATTTATGTTTCTTCAATTTCCATTTATCAGAGTTGAAATATAGTCTAGTCTCAGAGTGCCTATCCACTTACAAGCCAAATTTTAAGAAGAAAAGTTTACATTGCTGATATGACTGCCTCTTCCCTTGGATGAGCATTTGAATTCCTACACCTCATTGGACAAACGGAAATTATATTGTATGGCAAACACACTTTATAGCAACAACTTAATTTAAGCATGTTCTAAGAATGACCGTATGGCTTAAGAAGAATGTGTATTTGTTGATCTGTGCTAAGGAATCCAGGAGTGGCCAACCTGGAGATTCATCCCTTATCTATGAGGAACATCTGAGCCCCTAGTCCATCCTGTGGAGTGCAGCCCATGCAGGAGATTGAGGCCCTTCGTTTTGGGTTAAAGAAGGCTGCCAAGCGGAGGTTAGCAGAAGGGTGAAAAGTGGAAATGCATATAAACTGCATGCTTTTTACAAGTGATTGCAGTTTTCCTCTCCAGCCCACTACCACTGGACTGCCCCACATGTAAGTCTCTTCAATAAACCCTGTGTCTCATTCACTGGCTTCAGGTCTTTTCTTCAGGCTCTCAAATATGGTGCCCTCCCTACTGAAGTGAATGACATCTGGCATGCTACATATTAGATATTCTTATAATCTAATCATAGCTATGATTAAAGCTACAGGCTGGAATATATTCTTTTCCTTCTCTTTCATCTTTTGCCTATGTCAAAATAACTTAATCATCTCTTTGCTCCTCTTCTGCAATTCCACTGCCATTGCATTCATTATGGTTCTCTTTATTTAATAGCCTCTTCATGGAGTTTAGACCCTTCATCCTCCAAAACTATTCTTTCAATATTGTATTTCTTTCAAAAAAAAAAAAAAAAACTATTGTGGCTTTTTTTTTTTTTTTTTTTTTTGAGACAAAGTTTCGCTCTTGTTACCCAGGCTGGAGTGCAATGATGCGATCTCGGCTCACCACAACTTCCATCTCCTGGATTCAGGCAATTCTTCTGCCTCAGCCTCCTGAGTAGCTGGGATTACAGGCACACGCCACCATGCCCAGCTAATTTTTTTGTATTTTTAGTAGAGACAGGTTTTCACCATATTGACCAGGATGGTCTCGATCTCTTGACCTTGTGATCCACCTGCCTCAGCCTCCCAAAGTGCTGGGATTACAGGCGTGAGCCACTGCTCCCGGCCCTCAATATTGTATTTCTAAAGTAACAAATCTGAACCTTGTTTTTTCATCCTGCTTAAAATCTTGACATAAAGACTCAGATTCAAATTTCTCATCTTGATATGTAAACTAATTCATTATCTGACCCAAAATGGATAGTTTTTCTTACCCGTGGTGCTCTTTGAGAATTTATATTGATTCCTAAAGATTGCCATTGGTTTTTATAAAATGTTACAAATTATCTTAGCGTCTTACCTGGAATTTCCACTAAATTCACCTATTTGTGATTTGTGAAATCTAATTTCTTTTACTTTTTGATAATTTTAATGTGAATTTCCCATTTTCAGTGTTGTAGCACCTCTCTCTTCCTCTAAGATCCTCCAAGCTCACCAAAAGCCATGATCTTATTTTACCAACAGTTTTATTTATTCAATCTTTCAACAAGTAGTTATTGAACTTCTATAATGTGCCAGGCTCTGGATTTGGTTCTGGAGCTCACCTTGTGCCAAACAGATACAACTGATACATTCAAAGGGTCCTAATTACTCATTGAGGGACCAACTAGATCTTTTCTCATTGTAAACTTGGAACAAAAGTAATTAAAATAAATTTATATTATAGTGCCACCAAAAAATGAACAGAACCAGAAAAGCATTTTTTTTTTACAAAAATTAACAGAACAATGTGCTAGAGGGGAAAAGATGTGCGATCATGTGGCCCTGCCTTCAATGGAGTGGCCATAAAACACCTCTTTGAAGAAGCAGCATCTGAGCTGAAACCCAAAGAACAAGGAGTCAGTGATGCAGAGAACCTTAAGAGATGCCTTCCAATCAGAATAGAGCAAGTGCAACGGCCATGAGATTCGAAAGAGGTGAACAATGTTCAGGGAACCTGAGAGGAGCCCTCTGGGGTTGAGCCCAATAAGTTTAGTAGAGAGGCTTGAGACTGGACAGGTGGGAGGTAGGACATAGATGGATTATTCAGAGCCTTGCAGGTGAAGACAAGAAGTTGAGGTTTTACTCGCTAGGAAACCACGAGAGGGTGCTAGGTGTTGAGTAGCAGTGGGTAAACCTAATCACTTCAGTGCTACCTTATTGGGTTTAAAATACCAGCAAATACTACGAACTGCATGTATCTTTAGAAACCAGAACTGCTGGCAAAGAACAAGGACGCTGCACTCTTCCTCTGCTCGAGTAGAAGTCAAATTTAATGTCACTCCTCCCAGCTTTTGTTGCATTCATCCTTTGAGAATACACAGACACCAATGCAGAGCAAAGTGTGTGCTTGTTCAGCTCACTGACATGTAATAATCTGACATTAGTCAATATGAAGGAAAAGGAAATTCAATCACGAAAGACGTTTTTGCTTCCAGATTATGTAGAAATGACTTCATTACGTTTGCTTTCAAGCAATGTTTTTCCAAAAAGCAGATGTCTCTTTAAATGGTTACATTAAAGGGCTCTAATGAAGACTTACATGAGCTGAGATATCAGCACTAATAGTGCTTGATTCTGTCTTTGTCATTTTGGTGATGAAAAATAATAGAAGACTGGATATCTCCAGTTGATGCAGTCCTTTTAGAACTCTTTAACTGAATGCATCCTTAAGGGACAAAGTGTCCTGGAGAATAAAAACCAGCTCAAGCAATTTCCTTGAGGTGCAGGCATTGGTACAGAGCAAATATGTTTAGAAAAAAGAGGGATCAGTATATAGAGTTGAGGTGTCACTGAGACCCCTAGCCCCTATCCAGCGCTGCTGTTCCCCTCGCCCCTCCCCTTTCTTCTCTTTACTTTTTTTTTTTTTTTTTTTTTTAGACAGAATCTTGCTTTGTTGCACAGGCCAGAGTGCAGTAGCACAACCTCGACTCACTGCAAACTTCATCTCCCAGGTTCAAGTGATTCTCCTGTCTCAGCCTCCTGACTGGCTGGAATTACAGGCATCCGCCACCACACCAAGCTAATTTTTGTGTTTTTAGCAGAGACGAAGCTTCACCATGTTGGCCAGGCTGGCCTCAAAATCCTAACCTCAAGTGACCTTCCCGCCTTGGCCTCCCAAAGCGCTGGGATTACAGGGGTGAGCCACTGTGCCTGACCACTTCTCTATTCTTCTCTACCTTTCCTTTCTATTTCTCTGGTCTCTCTGTATTTCTTATACTTGGGGATGCCCCTCTCTGTGTTACTTTAGTGCCAATGCTATTATTCATTTACTCCATATTTTTGTATCAGTGAAGCTTCCTGGAGGCTGAGTTTTCTTGCCGTTATATAAAGAGAGTCTGACTCCTGTCCCATTGGGTTGCTAAGGAAAACAGACAACACAGGCCGTGACATATTGATAAGACTCCTCCAAATGTTGGTGCTCCCTCACCCATCTCACTCCTTTCAACTTTCCCTTTTCTTCCCTTCCCCTGCCCATGACATAGATCAAGTTGTTCACGTAGCCATTATTCACTCTATCTGTGGCTTCTAAGGGCTGGAGGTCACCAGTATAGCGTTTAATACACTCAAAAATATGTTCTAGCATGAAGGGCAAACATCTATTTTGTTTTTCATTTCACTTTTAAAAAGAATATATAATCCCTTTGCTAGTTAAAGGCAGGATTTTTTTTTTAAGTTGGAGAAAGCTTTATAACAAAGTTGAATCCTCTACTTGCCTTTGTGCATAATGGCAATCTGTCAGCAGAGGCCAATCGAAAAGATAACTAACATCGTAATGCTAACGAAAGCATAAAACTCCAGCTTTCTTGAGTAGCTCTCCTTCAAGCAGATTCAGGGACCGAGTCTCATTCTGTGTTCTGGTTTTGTGAAAGCCTAGGATCCTGAAGGTTTTGTTTTGTTTTGTTTTGTTTTGCCTGCCGGTACAAAAGGAAAAAGAGTGAAAGTAGGAGTGATTGCATGGGGATTTTTTTGGAGGCCAGGCCTGGAAGTGGTTCACATCACCTCTTTCTGCTCACATTCCTCAGGCCAAAACATAATCACAGTACCTCACCAGACAGCAAGGAAAGCAGAAAAACAGGGTCTAGCTCTGACCCAAAAAGGAAAAGAAATAGAATGTGGTAAACACATAGCAAACACTGCCACACAACCTTTTATTACAAACAGTTTCCTTTAGTATTTTTTCATTGTAATGTATATTTGATGTATTAGGATTTTACCAACATTTAAGAAAATTAGAAAAAAAGAAAATTTAATCAAACTTTAAGTTTCCATAGAATAATAGGGACTGTCTTAATCTTTATCCTCTGTGCATCTTACAAAAATAATGTCAGCTAGGAGAGTAAATAATGCTACCCACAACATTATTCTCTAGGGCACCATATGGACCCTCTTCTCCTGGCAGTAGAGAAATCTCTCACCTGTCCTGTCTCTTTTTCAGCCTTCCATGGCCCCTTGGTCTCTTCACCCACTCACTCTTGTGATTGGCCTCTGGCATTTGTTCTGGTTGGACCAGATGTTGGGGTTGGGAGGATGGAGATGAAAAAAATACTATAATACTAAAAATGTTGAAAAAGTCCTTGTAACTTCTATTCCTTGAGCTGCATCACCTAAGGCAGCCTATGTTACTTTGTGACTTAGACAAATGAAAAAGAGTGAGGCAGGTAAGGGGTTGGAAGTAACTACCTTGTCTCATTGAGGTAATTTCTGCTCTGTTAAAATAAGTTGAGAGCAGCCGGGCGCGGTGGCTCAAGCCTGTAATCCCAGCACTTTGGGAGGCCGAGGCGGGTGGATCACGAGGTCGAGAGATCGAGACCATCCTGGTCAACATGGTGAAACCCCGTCTCTACTAAAAATACAAAAAAACTAGCTGGGCGTGGTGGCGCGTGCCTGTAATCCCAGCTACTCAGGAGGCTGAGAGGCAGGAGAATTGCCTGAGCCCAGGAGGCGGAGGTTGCGGTGAGCCGAGATCGCGCCATTGCACTCCAGCCTGGGTAACAAGAGCGAAACTCCATCTCAAAAAAAAAAAAAAAAAAAAAAAAATTTGAGAGCAAGGAAGAAAAGTACAAATGAAAGAAGCATACGCCATAGCTTATAAACCATCTCATCTAACTTCAGGTCACTGGTTTCATGCCCTTACATTATTCCGGAGCCTTTTGCAAACTCTCTAAATGCATTCATTACTTTGGGAAGACTGTAAATTGAAATATTATTAGTGTGAATTTGGCACCATGTGTTAACATTAAAAATGCACATACCCTTTGACCTACAAATTTTTAGAAAGTCATCCTGCAGATGTACCCACATTTGTGTAAAAAAGTCATTCATTGCTTTCACTGAAGCATTCTGGTAGTAAGAAAAGATTAGAAATAACCCAAATGCCTACCAGTGGAAAACTGCTTACATAAATTATGGAACTGCTAAGCCATGGGTCATTATGAAGCATCAGAAACATCAGAAAAGAACGAATAAGACTGTATGCTGGAGTATTTCCAAGATAGGGTAAGGGGAAAAGCTACATGCAGAAGTGGGTGCAGTATGCCACTATGTTTGTGAAAAGCAGGGGAAGGGATTGTATGATGATTTGTCTAAGTCTCAGGAAGGATATAAAAGAAATCAGTTGCACTGGTCATCTCTGGGAAAAAAGATTGAGTGGCTGGGTGCCATAGACCAAGGAAGGAGACATTTTAGTCTTTCCTCATATAACCTATTTAGGAAAATTCAAGTTCATTCATGCATTCATTAAATGCTATGGTCTTTAACCAGCTGTGTCAAACGCTACTGAGAGCAGAGTTTCAGCTCCTCACTTGAGCTGGAACATTCAAGGAAGGAGCATCTCCTTGAAGGGAATTTGACTAAGGCATTATCTGAGAGAAGAGTAGGAGCCATGTAACCTACATTTCCTCCATGTCCATCTGGAGAGTACTCTGAGGTGTCTTAGGAAAATCTAGGTTTTCCCTTCACAAGGAAGGAAGCATTTTCTTTCATGGAAAATTGAACTCTGCTTTCTTATAGTCTTTTCAGCTTGGTTTAAGCTCAGGAAAGTAAATAGCAAAAATAGCTGAACCATAAAATTAAGCCTACATCATTGGGGTGTTAACTAAGGCCATTAAATTTGTCATTTGGGATCTAAATATTGGAGTAGGACTTTGATGATACTGTGAAATTGTACCTAAAGTAGACTAATCCAGAATAATAATATAGTAAACAGCATGATTGAAAAATTTGAAAAACTACTCAAGCTTTCCAATTGGTATTTACATTTGCACATTCCCATCCTTAATGACATAAAATGAGATAGCTCTACAGATGCTTAATGCATCAGGGCTCAATGAATCTGGAGGGAAAGCAGATGGCTTATGTATATCTGAGAGCATTTTAATATTAAGCAAATAAACCACAATTAGATGGGCGTGGCAGAGGCACATCCTGTTGCATGATTCATGGTGAGAAGTGAGTATTTCAGACGTCTGTCCTCTGTACTTCACAAGAGTTTATTCAAAATGGCTGCAGGGTAAGGGCTGGGGAATTAAAGACTAAGAAGCAAGACAGTAGAAGAGTGAGAATCCACACTGTGGTACAGATGAATGCTACAGTAGAGGCTGCTCAACTGGTTCCTGAGAGGGACGGGAGGACCTTTGTTCACGCTGCTCTGTCTCTGTTGTGCTGAGCTGGAACTGGGGTTGTTGCAGAACTAAAAACAGAGAAAAGCTGAACTGACCTATATCAGAAATGTCGTAGAGATAAGTGGTAGAAGGAAGAGGAAGAAAATGGGAAACACAAGGAGGAAGAAGGAAATGTAGGTTGGGAGTTTAGAGAGGTAGGAAGAAAAAGAGGTTAGAGTGACATAAGCAACTTTAAGAAAAGTAGACAATCAATTCAGAATTTATATGTATATCAAAACATCGTGCTGTTTACCATAGATATATACAATGCCTGTACATCAGTTATAATTCCATAACGCCAAAAATATTTAAAATATTAGAATAATTATAATAGTATCCCAAAAAGTGGTACCCAAATTAGCAGCATCAGCTTCACCTGGGAACTTGTTAGAAATGCAAATTCTCAGGCTTACCTCAGACTGAATCAGAAACTCTTGGGTGGGCCCAATAGTCTGTGAACAAACTCTGTAGGTGATTCTTATGCAGTCTTCAGACTGAGAACCACTGGTCCATACCTTCTATCTAACATGATATCCAGGTTGACCTATGTTTTATAACATTTATATATTCCCATTGAACATAAAAGTGATATCAAATTGCTGGAAGCTGTCTGTATTGGTCTGTTTTCACACTGCTAAAAAGATACTACCTGAAACTGGGTAATTTATAAAGGAAAGAGGTTTAATTAACTCATAGTTCTGTATGGCCAGGAGACCTCAGAAAACTTACAATCATGACAGAAGGTGAAAGGGAATCAAGGCACAACTTAGCTGGCAGAAGAGAGACAGAGTGTGCAAGGGAAAGCTGCCACTTTTAAAACCATCAGATCACGTGAGAGCTCCATCACTATCATGAGAACAGCATGGCAAAAACCGCCCCCATGATCCAATCACCTCCCTCGACACTTGGGGATTACAATTCAAGATGAGATTTGGGTAAGGACACAGACAAACCATATCATTCTGCCCCGGCTCCTTCCAAATCTCATGTCCTTTTCACATTTCAAAACCAATCATGTCTTCCCAACAGTCCTCCAAAGTCTTCACTCATTCCGGCATTAACACAAAAGTCCAAGTCCAAAGTCTCATCTGAGGCAACACAAGTTTCTTCCACCTATGAGCCTGTAAAATCAAAAGCAACTTACTTAGTTCCAAGGTACAACGCGGGTAGAAGTATTGGGTAAATGACCAAAACAAAGGAACCACAGGCCCCATGCAAGTCCAAAACCCGGTGGGGCAGTCATTAAATCTTAAAGGCCCAAAATGATCTCCTTGGACTCCACGTCTCACATCCAGGAAACGCAGATGGAAAAGGTGGGGCTCCCATTGCCTTGGGCGGCTCTGCCTCTGTAGCTCCACAGGGTACAGCCTCTGCAGCTGCTTTCCCAGGCTGGCGTTTAGTGCCTGCAGCTTTTCCAGGCACACCGTGCAAGCTGTCAGTGGATCCGCCATTCTGGGGTCTGGAAGATGGTGGCCCTCTTCTCACAGTTGCACTAGGTAGTTCCCCAGTGGGGACTCTGTGTGGGGGCTCCAACTTTCCACACCGCCTTAGCAGAGGTGCTCCCTGAGGCTGTGTTACGAAGAACAGCTTGGGAGGCAATAGAACTGTTCGCTGAAAGAAATACTAAGGACAAATCCCCCACCCCAACCCCTGGCTTTGGAAAAAAAATTGCTTCTGGCACTTTTCTGGAAATTAAGCTCCGAATAAAATTTGTAAAATGCAGATGGAAAGGGATAATAAGGACAGTCACGTGATAATAGGAATGTATTTGGATTAACTTCTGAAAAAAACAGAAATGGGGAGATTTTTAAATCACGGCAGTAAGAATGAAGAGGTGAACAGAAAAAAACAAATTTGGGTTCATTTTAATTAAAAAGTATGAAGGTCAATAATATACAAGACACCTAAATAAAAGTGATAAGGAAGAACAAATTGAGGATTTGGAACTCGTGATTCCCTTGAGGGTCACCTTTGTAGTAGTGATGTGTAATGGCGTGAGAAGAGCCTGGGTTTTCAGCGTCAATGTTCAGATCCACCAGCTGTAACTTATATCATTCTGGATAATTCACTTAACAGGGATTGACATGCTTTAATTTGTTCATACTTTGCTCTATAATGGGAGAAGAAAAGTATTTAATTAGGGCCATTATTAAATTTCAATTTACCAAATAAATGAACTCAGGGAAAAAAAGGAGGAGGAGGAGGAACAATGTCTAGTGAGTGTATTAGTAAATTTTAGCATATTTTTGACAATGCCCATCCTCCAGAACCTCATAAAAATAAAAACTTCAACTAAAGACTTTTATTTCTCCTTAGGACTTTTTGGGAGTCAGATTTATAGGATTTTCTGTGTTTGGAACTGGGTTGACATGAGGTCTGAGTTGGAAGCAAGAAAGTCTCACGTTATTTGGGTTGAATTATTAAAATTGAGACTCTGAGTCCAGTACATTTTTTCCAGTATACTTCATGTTTGGGCCATTGACATCAGCACTCATTTGCTGTTTGCGGTCAGAAGGTTTATACCCTCTTGGGTTTCCAAGTTCTTGGCATTTATTTTATGAAAGAGGCCATATGGACACCATCTTCTGTAATAGTGTCAAATTTTAGTCAAAGGGTCACGTTGTAAAATGAGTGCATAAAGCAAAAGCTAAGTGTAGTCAAAATTTCCATTACACATGCTGTAACTTATCTCTCAAGTGCTGCGTCCACAAACCTGATTGTTTACTCACGTTTGGCCAGGTCAGGGGTTCCTCTGGCCTTGAATGCACAGTCCTTCATCAGCGATCTAAGTGGCACCAGCCACACACAGATAGCGATCAGGGACAAAATGAAGTCCCAGTCTTCACGTAAACTATATTCTAGGTGGCGGCAGAAAACAGTTATGTGAGCAAGTAAATAAAATTACTTTGGATAGTTTAATGTGCAGTGGAGACAAATAAAGCAGAGGAAGAGAGCCACAGGGCCAACCAAGATAAGAGTTATTGCAGGAAGGTGGTCAGAAAAAGCCTCGCTGGGAAAGTGATGTTTAAGTAAAGACTGGAAGGAAGGCCAGGACATGGGCATTAAGTGAGGAAGGGCAGGGTGGCTGGAGATGAGCCGAAAGTGACAGCAGGGGCCAGATGACGGAGGCCTCAGAGGCCAATGCATGCAGTCCACTGTTACTGTGAGTGAGTTAGGAATCTGTTGGAGAGTTTGGCACAGAGAAGTAACATGATGGGACTCGGGTTTTTGAAGGATCTCTCCGACTCCTTTCTTAAGAATGGATAAATCAAGAGCAATCGCAGGAACAGGCAACAGGTCACAGACTCACTCTGTACTTGGCTGCGGCCCCAGTCAGGTATTTCTTTTTTCATCTGCCAGAGAGATATTGCTGTGGCCACCTGACCTGCTGAGGGTGATGCAGCTTCCCAGGGGACGTAGGGAGAAAAGAAGAAAGAAAAGAAAATCAGGCTACAGGTAAGTAGACTGTGGCAGTGCTCCAGGTGAGAGTTGGTGGCGGCTTCCACCACATCAGTAGTGGCAAGAGTGTGTGGAGGTGACTGGATTTTGTGGTCACCAGAATCCAGTGGTCACCAGTCAGATGAGTTAGTTGACAGATGTCTGTTATGGTGTGACTGTCCCCCAGAATTCAAGTGTTAAAACTTCATCACCCATGTGACTGTATTAAAAGGTGGGGCCTTTAGGAGGTGATGACATCATTAGGGTAAAGTCCTCGTGAACGGGGTCAAGGCCTTTATAAAAGACGCTCCACACAGTCCTTTTTGCCCTTGCAGTTTTCTGACATGTAAGGATGCAGTAATAAGGCCCTCATCAGACACTAGCCTTGCCAGGACTTTCATCCTGGACTTTCCAGTCTCCAGAACTATGAGACATACATTTCTGTTCTTTCTAAATCACACAGTCTGTATGGTATTTTGTTATAGCATCTCAAACAGACTAAGACCAGATATTCACAGTGGAAAAATCAGACTGTTACCCCTGCATATACTGATCAGTCTTCCCACCATTCAAAGTGGGATATCATACTTTAGGTCCTTTCTGATGTGATGTAGGATGCTGTACTCATCCAGCACTAATACACAGTATTTCTGCCAAAGATTCAAACCTGCTTCCAACTTTCCAGTTTACAGAAAATGTTGTTGGTAGAGGAAAAGTAAGATGACACTATGAGAGAGCAAACAAAATCAGCATTCCACAGGAAAACTGCCACAATCTCTCCAACAAGTTGGTAGAATTTTTTACAATAAGAATGGAAGAATGAAGATGGTTCAGGAAGGTTTTCTGCCTGGGGCCCTGTTTGCACTCAGCTTTGATACCACCTTCTGGAATCCACTTTCCCTGACTTCCTCTCCCACCCACCAGCCACTCTCTGAACCTTCTCTCTCTTTGCCTCAGGATTCCTGTTCAGTTCAATTTGGTTTCTATGATTCTCCCCAGTTGCACACAGTCTTCTGTACTCACTTGCATCTTGGAACCATGTGAGGACTTCTATTCAGCAGCTGTTCTCATATCCAGGTACTTTGGTCCCACTCAGGGTGGCTCTTCTATGTTTAGGAACATATATGGGCTTTGTTTCTTTGGTTTTAGTGATATTCCAATTTTACAACTTGTAGGGCTTGTTATATTTGCTTTTTTTTTTTTTTTCTTTTTTTGATGGTGGGGAGGGTTGAAGTAGTCTCACTCTGTCACCGAGACTGAAGTGCAGTGGAGAGATTTCAACTCACTGCAACCTCTGCCTCCTGGGTTCAAGTGATTCTCGTGCCTTAGCCTACCAAGTAGTTGTGATTACAGGCATGCACCACAACACCCAGCTAATTTTTGTATTTTTAGTAGAGACAGGGTTTCTATGTTGGTCAGGCTAGTTTCGAATCCCTGACCTCAAGGGATCCACCCTCCTCGGCCTCCCAAAGTGCTGCAATTACAGGTGTGAGCCACCGTGCCCAGCTGCTTTTCATTTTCCTATCACTTGCGTTAACAGCTACTGATCCCTCCCCAGTCCTGTTGCTGGCTCAGGTTTGGCTGATATACCTGAATTCTGTGATTTGGGAAGATTTTCCGTCATCCAGTTTTCTTGAGGATGATTTTCATGCTTATTTTTTCCTTTCATTATGCTGATTGGTCCATTTGGCTTTCAGTGATAACTTGAAAGATGCAATTTTCTGCTTGATAAACCAACTAAGACTAAAAACTAACAGTTAATGAGATCAGAAGAGAATAAAAGGAGCGTGTCTTCTGTTCTAACAGGTATGAGGTGATATCTCATTGTGGTTTTAATTTGCATTTCCCTAATAATTAGTGATTTTGAGCATTTTTTCGTGAACCTGTTAGCCTTTTGTATGTCTTCTTTTGAGAAACTTCCATGCAGATCCTTTGCTCATTTTTTAATTGGGTTGTAGATTTTCTTGTTGTTGACATTTTTGGGCTCCTTGTATATTTTGAATATTAATCCCTTATCAGATGTATGGTGTGTCAGTCTGTTTTTGCATTGTTATAAAGGAATACTCAAGGCTGGGTAATTCAGGAAGAAAAGATAATTAATTATCTGGCTCACAGTTTTACAGGGTGTACAATCAGTGTGGTGCTGGCACCTGCTCAGCTTTTGGAGAGGACTCGGGAAGCTCTTACTCATGATGGAAGGCAAAGCAGGAGCAGACACATCACATAGCAAGAGTGGACGCAAGAAAGACACCATGCTTTTTTAACAATCAGGTCTCATGTGAACTAACAGATCGAGAACTCACTCATTTCTGTGGGGAGCACATCAAGCCATTTATAAGGGATCCACCCTCATGACACAAACGCCTCCCGATATCTCCCACCTTAATAATAGGGATGACATTTCAACATGAGATTCAGAGGGGACAAACATCCAAACTATATTGTATGGTTTGCAGATATTTTCTTTCACTTTGTGAGTTATGTCTTCACTTTGTTAATTGCTTCCTTTGCTTTGCTGAAGCTTTTTAGTTTAATGAAATCCCATTTGTCTATTTTTGCTTTTGTTGCCTGTGCTTTTGGGATCCCAGCTAAAAAATTATTGCCCAGAGCATTGCTGTGAAGCTTCCCCCTATATATTCTTCTAGTAGTTTTACAGTTTCAGGTCTACTATTTAAGTCTTCAATCCATTTTGAGATGATTTTTTAATATGATGTGAGATGGAGATCCAATTTCATTCTTCTGAATGTAAGTATCTGATTTTCCCAGCACCAACTATTGAAGAGACTGCCCCTTCCCCATTGTATGTTCTTGGCACCTTTGTCAATAATGAATTGACTGTAAATGTGTGAGTTTATTTGTGGTGTTGGTGAGAATGTAGATAAAAGGGACCCCCTCGTACACTGTTAGCAGGACTGCACATTACAGCTATAATGGAAAATAGTATGGAGGTGCCTCAAAAGACTAAAAATAGAACCACCATGTAATCCAGCAATTCTACTTCTTGATATATATTCAAAAGAATTGAAATACCTATGTCGAAAAGATATCTGCACTCTCATGTTTACTACAGCATTATTCACAGTAGCCCAGATACGGATTCAACCTAATTGTTCATTAATGAATGAATGGATACAGAAAATGCGGTATATATACACAATGGAATACTATTCAGCCTTAAATATGAAGGAAATTCTATCATTTGTGACAACATGAATGAAACTTAAGGACATCATCCAGGCTGGAGTGCAGTGGTGCAATCTCGGCTCACTGCAACCTCCGCCTCCCAGACTCAAGTGATCCTCCCACCTCAGTCTCCCAAGTAGCTGGGACTACAGGTGCATGCCAGACCTGGCTAATTTTTCTATTTTAGTAGAAATGGGGTTTTGCCACGTTGCCCAGACTGGTTTCAAACTCCTGGACATAAGATATCTACCTGCCTCAGTCTCCCAAAGTACTGGTATTACAGGGGTGAAGAATAAGTTTTTTAAATCTATGCCACAGCGGGTGACTATAGCCAATAATAGTGTATGATATATTTCAAAATAGCTAGGAGAGTACATTTCAGATACCTCACTATAAAAAATGATAAGTAAATGAGATGATGGATATGTTACTTAACAGTTTAATCGTTCCACATTATTTACATATATCAAAAGATCACACTGTACTCCATAAATGTATACAATTATAATTTTACAATTAAAAATAATATTAATAAGAAAAAAAATTTAAGGAGCATGTCTTCCTAGTACCAAAGTGTTTCCAGAAGCACAGAGGGACAACCACAACAAATGATTGATTAAGTTACATGAGAATTTGGGACATTGGATTAAGCCACCTGGAGTTCATTGGTAACCTTAACAAGAGCAATTTCTATGGAGCACAGGAATGAAAACACGAAAGTCCTGTGGAATAGATTTGAGAGAGGATAGGAGGGGAGAAATGAGAGTCATCAAGTATAGATGACTCTTTCGAGAAGGATTATTATAAACGTATACAGCAAATTAAGGAGATAATGAGAGAGCGTGCAGAGTCAACAGAGGACTTTTAAAGGTAGGAGGTACTATAGTATGTGTGACTAATGGAATGAGTCTGGAGAGATTGTGAATGTTGATGATGTAGGAGGAGGGGACCATTTGCTGGTGTGATGCCCCTGGGTAGTAGAACAGTGTAAGGATCTGGTGCACAGCAGAGGAGCTGGTCTCAAATAACAATGAGTGACTGGCCAGAGCTTCAGGTAGGGGAGGGAGAGAACATGTGTACAGATGAAGGTGGGGAAGCACTGAACAGTGGGGCTTATTAGGAGTTCTCTTCTAATCTTTTTCAATATTTCTGAGCTAACAGAAGGAAGTTCATCAGGTAACAGTGAGGAGAGAAGAAAGGTGTCGGAGATTTGACAGGAAGGGTAGGAAGCAGTTACAAAGGAGAATGAAGAAGGAAGGTGTATTCAGACGGTGCAGCAGTGAGGGCCTGCTTACCGTAGTGCCAAAACCAGCTTGGTCCTCCTCGGATAAGCACCAAATGAAAGAATTGGTTTGCATTTAGGGGTCATTTATACACAAAATGCAGGGTTTCATTTTTTAATCATTATAGCTTCTTCATTAATTTTTGCTGATTGTGCAAAGTGGAGTTTGAGAAATTTGAGAAATTAAATGCATATCTGATGGTATCCACTAACCTTCCCTTTTTAGTCAGATATTTGTTCACCTAAGGATTATGGTTCCAGACTCACATTCAGTTTGGCTCTCAGTATTATCCTGCTCTCAGCAACCTACGTACATAGATGAGTGGAAGGCATGTACATGAACACTTAACCATGTATACTTCTGGTTGGTGGCACTTAAGTAGAACAGGCAAATATCAAAGAAAAAAATACTTGAATTTCCTAGGAGTAGGTAATATTTCTCCCATTTGTTTCACAAAATTTCACCAGTGAGAAAAATCATGAAAGACGGTCCTTGATCTCTTTCACCTCTTGACAATGATTCAACATTTCTTTCTGGTTTACAAGGTGAATTTTTTTTTTAATGTTTTAAATCTAAAATCTCAAACAATGGTGTCAAAGCACCAGGCGGGAGCTCACCATAGGGAGCCAGCTGGGGTCATGCCCTGGATGGTGCTGAGCTCATGCTGTGCACAGGGCACAGGGACAGCTCCAGAGCTTAGGTAGAGGCTCTGGTCCTGAACATGGACCACAGGCACAGCATGTACTACTTATTCCTTAGACTTTATACACTCAAATGCTTTCCTTCAAGAAATACGGTTTAAGTTCCAGGCTTTGAGTTAGGCACAGAGGCAACAAAGTAAACAACCTGTGGTTCTTCCTACTCAAGAGCTAACTCCCAGTCCAGTGGAGAAGAAAGGTATTAAATCAGCGAGCTCCATGGAAGGCTAGAAGAATCTGCAAGTCAAAGTCTACACAGAGCCAAGTGTCAGAGAGGGCCAAGGTCAATTTCAAGGGTCCTTTCAGAAGGAGTGTGGTGAAGCTATAGGCAGGTCACAGTCTCTGAGCATCTGTTTTCCCATTTGCAAAATTCGGGTGGTAATATCAATAAGAATAATGAGTTACAAGAGGATGTGCTAATTAAATGTTTATCAACTGCCCTGTACCGGGGCTTTGCAAGTGCTCAGCAAATGTCAATTCCCTTCCCCTGTTTCTGCCCTTGCATGTTTGAGTTCTTTAACAGTAATTTGGAGATGAATGTTTTCAGATTAGACATGGAAAAGTTAAGATAATCAGGGAGTTCAATTTCAAGTGAAAAGTCAGGCCTCTGGAATTAGTTGAAGATTTATAATTAAGAGAAAGCTTCTACAAAATAACTGGCCTATAGTCTTCGCAAATGTCAAAATCATAAAAGACAAAAACAGATTAAAGACTAAGAAGACATGACAATTAAATGCAACTTGTGATTCTGAATTGGATTCTAGATCAGAAAATACATTTTTT
Organism: Saimiri boliviensis; assembly: GCF_048565385.1. Taxonomy (NCBI): domain Eukaryota; kingdom Metazoa; phylum Chordata; class Mammalia; order Primates; family Cebidae; genus Saimiri; species Saimiri boliviensis. Next base: position 15,640,020 of record NC_133463.1, read on the forward strand.
ATTTTCATAGAGGATGATGTCAGGACAATGTGTAAAATTTTAATACGATCTGTTGATGTCGATAATTATGCAGTATTATACAAGAGAATGTCCTTGTTTTTAGGAAATATACACTAAATTATTTAGGAATAAAAGGCAACACATCTGCAATTTAATCCCAAGTGGTTAAAAAAAATATGTATGTCAGTGAATATACCCACATACCACACACAAACACAGAGAACAGAGAATGGGAGAGAAAGAGAATAATAATGCAAATGTGTAAAATGTTAACATTTGGGTGTGGGTGAAGGGCATATTGGAATTCTTTGTATAATATTTGCAATTTTTCTATAAGACTAAAATTATTTCAAAATAAAGAGATTCCATTATAAAAGGCAAAATAAGTGACTTTTAAGTCATAATGATTCAGGAAATCCTACAGAAAAAAAATCCAAATTAAGCAAGGCTTTAGAAAAGAAACACATTAAAATCACCCAAGCCAGAATCTTGGCTAGGTTCACAGAATTCGGGAAGACCTAATTAGAACTGATGAGACCTGAACTGGTAATACCTTGATACACTCTCATTAGCTCAGCATCAGTTCTTGCCTTAAGGTACAGTTCAACAGGGGAGCAGCATTTGTGTAGTTTCTGGGCACCCTGAGGCACTTCATAGTTTGTCAGGTCTTTCTGTTTGAAAGCAAAGAAAAGGTAAAGGCTTAACTGTAGTAGCAGAGCAGTAACAAAGCACACACAACTGATCCTACATGTAAATAGCTGGTTTAGGATCATGCCTTCCGGAAAACTTCATTCCTCTTGGAATGCTTTCATTCATGTAAAGCAGAAGAAGTCTGTAAATCTTAACCACACTACTTTAATTGTACCATTTCAGTGTCAGAATGATTCAGCCTCCTTTTAATTTAATGTGCACAATCAATTCTTTATTTCTGAAAAAATCCATTATATAAAATATGGAAATATTCATATGTACAAAAACATAAATTAATAATTCTAATGTTTTATATTTATGTACAACATGTAATTACATATTTATGTACAAATATATATAACAATATTTTTTTAGGAATCAATTAAAAATTTGCAAGAATTAATAAATGACCCAATAAAAAGAACCAGTACAAAAATCACAGACAAACACATCAATGGAATGCTAGTAAACAAACTCCCCACTCCTACACCCTAAAAAAACCTGTTAAAAATCTATAGAGATACTATTTTGACAGGTTCAAGGAGTGTATGTTTAAAATTTTCTGTTTAAGATAGTAAACAAATTAATTTCTTTGAGAAATAGCAACAGATAATGAAATAATTAATCCAATGAGAAATGTACCATATACAAATCTACTTAGCTGAACTAGGAGGTATAAAAGACACTCTGTATATTGCCATATCAAAAAAGAAAACTAAACATTGTAAAGATATGGGTTTTTCTCAAGTCAATACATAGGCTTATTGCATTCCCAATAAAATCATGTTGTGGGGAAGAGGGGAGATTTTGAGAAAATAATCCTAAAATTCATCTTAACACATAAATAGGAAAGGATATCAAAACTAATTCTTTAAAAGAAAACCAAAAAGGGAGGGTCAGTCCTATATTAAAATGTTACAAATATATTGTAATTAAATGAGAAGTATTGGCATAAGAATAATTAATGAAATAAAAGAGGTGGCAGAAAACAGACAACAGCATTTACAATAATTCATTATATCCTATAGACAGCACCATGAATAACTGGAAAAAGATTATTTGACAACGATTCTGGAAAAACTGGTTGTAAATATGGAACAAAAAATTAGCTACTAACTTCATTTCATACTCCAAAATCAACTGTGGTTGAGTCATAGGGTTAAAAAATTATACCACAGAAAATTAGAAAAAAAAACATAAAACAAATTAAAAATAGGGAAATACTTTCTTTTATTATTATTATTTTTTGAGACAGGGTCTCGTTCTGTCACCAGCCAGGCTGAATTGCAGTGGCTCACTGCAACCTCTGCCTCCCCTGTTCAAGCAATTCTCCTGCCTCAGGCTCCCAAGTAGCTGGGACTACAAGCACATGACACCAAGCCCAGCTATTTTTTTTTTTTTTTTTTTTTTTTTTTTTTTTTTTTTTTTTAAGTAGAGACGGGGTTTCACCATGTCGGCCAGGATGGTCTGGAGCGCCTGATCTCCTGATCCACCCTCCTCGGCCTCCCAAAGTGCTGGGATTACAGGCGTAAGCCACCGAACCCAGCCTAAAAGAGGGAAATACTTTCTGGGATTAAAGAAAGAGATAAACAAACATTGCAAGAAAATCTAAAAATGTGGCTACATAAGAAGAAAAATTTATTTATGTTAAGGAAAAACGAAGAAATAAAGTCAAAGAAGACTGAAATAAAAGCATTTTCTATAAAGATGACAAGGAGTTAATACTGTCATGTAAAGAACTATATACCTAACTTGTGAGCTTGAAAGCAGGGTAAATAAAAATGAAATAAAAGAAGAACTACATATCAAAAGAAAAAAATAACTATATACCAAATAAGATAAACATTAGAAATTAATTAAAGGTAAAAGAAATGAATAGTTAATTCACAATACAGATAAAACAAATATTGAGCCTAGTGTGGTGGTGTGTGCCTATAGTCCCAGCTGTTTGGGAGGCTGAAGCAGGAGGACTGCTTGAGCTCAGAGGTTGGAGGCTGTACTATGATTATGCCCATGAATAGCTGCTGCATTCCAGCCTGGGCAATACCGAGAGACCTTGTCTCTAAAAAATTAATACTCAAGCCTGTAATCCCAGCACTTTGGGAGGCCGAGGCGGGTGGATCACAAGGTCGAGAGATCGAGACCATCCTGGTCAACATGGTGAAACCCCGTCTCTACTAAAGGTGCAAAAAATTAGCTGGGCATGGTGGCGTGTGCCTGTAATCCCAGCTACTTAGGAGGCTGAGGCAGGAGAATTGCCTGAGCCCAGGAGGCAGAGGTTGCGGTGAGCCGAGATCGCGCCATTGCACTCCAGCCTGGGTAACAAGAGCGAAACTCCGTCTCAAAAAAAAATAAATAAATAAATAAATAAAAATAAAAAAAATAAATTAATTAATTAATAAATTAATAAAGAAATTAAAAAAAAAATACTGAGCTCATTTATTACCACTAGCCGTCAAAGAAATGAGAGAAACAATAATGTACCCTTCTTCGTTTATTCGCACATAATGTGTTCTTGCCTCAATATCGGAAGCTTTGACCTGAGAGGCTTCCTCAAGGGGAGGAGAGCCTGTGGGGGGAGGCGGGGCGCTGCTTTTCCCAGGGTCCGCTGATTCTTAAAAGTAACTAGCCCTCCTCAGATGGTGCCTTTCATAAGCAAACTAACCAGCTCAGATCGGGCTCCCCGCCCCTGCTTAATGAGCTCTTGCCCTGGGGGACACTGTTCCACTGTCCTAATCGCCTCAGGCGCAGGCAGCGCATCGAGTTATGCAAGCGAGCCAATCCCAAAGTTGCTTAGCCTGCTTACTCTGCCTCCCCACTCCTTCCTGTAGACACCACAAAAAGCCTCTTTCTGGCGGTGGCTCCACTCACTCTCTGCGCCTGCAACCGACCTCCGCGCCCCTCCTGTGGCCTGCGTGGGTGGCTGACCTGCGCCCCTGCTCCTGACAACTGTAATAAACTATCATTTCGATGGCAGTTGTGTTCCGATCTGTTGGCCTCACCATGCCTAAATAAAAAATAAAATCTACATTTTAGAAGGGTCTCGTGGGCAAACTGTCAGCCTCCATCCAAGCTGGCAAATTTGAGCAGTCTTGTCTGTGTTTTCAGGGGGCCATGGTTTCTAACTGGCTCAACACTTGGACAAAGACAGCTCATGAATACAAAAGTGGATTAAATACTCTGGATGCTTTCAGCATCTCACAGGCTTATTCTGGGAGGATCTGGGTCAGGAATGACCCATGGTTGTCTGTCTGCTGCCTGCCCAGACGACAAGGCCTGCCCAGTGGACCACATCATCAGGAGCCAAATAAAATTGTTATTTATTTGTTTGTTCCAGGCTGGAATGCAGTGGCTCGATCTGGGCTCACTGCAACTTCCGCCTCCTGGATTCAAGCACTTCCTGTGCCTCAGCCTCCCAAGTAGCTGGCATTTACAGGCACGCGTCACCATACCCAGCTAATTTCTGAGTTTTAGTAGAGACAGGGTTTCACCATGTTGGCCAGGATGGTCTCGATCTCCTGACCTCGTGATCCTCCCACCTCGGCCTCCCAAAGTGTTGGGATTACAGGAGTGATCCACCATGCCTGGCCATAAAATGGTTATTTTAAACCACAGAACTAGGAGAAGATGGAGTTGTTGCACAACAAGGGCTCTGAAATAGTTTGATGCCCTGAGATTAGCACCCCCCCCCAACCTGGACCTGAAACCCCTTCCTGTGGGAGGACTACATGAACACGGAACACGGAACTGAGCCTGACAGACACTGCGAACGAGGTTCCTGCCAGCCGGGGGGGTGGTAGGTACCCTGAGGGTATCCCGAGGAAGGCACTGAGGTCCAGATCCAGGAAGCTGCAGCAACATTAGGCCACTGCAGTGGACCTCATCTTGAGAAGGATTTTTAAGCCGAAGTTCAAGGAAAAGGGGAGCAAGTACTCTTGGGGCTTGTCCTCGTGCAGGTATTAGGGGCTCTGAGGAAGCTTAGTCCTTCAGCTTTTTTCTTTTTCCTGTACATATAGGAAAGGATTCAAACGCAGTCATCACTTTCTTTTCTTTTTTCTTTTTAAATAGAGACAGGGTCTCGCTGTATTGCTCAGGCTGGTCTCAAACTCCTGGGCTCAGGTGATCTTTGTGCCTCAGCCTCTGAAAGTCCTGGGATTACAGGCATGAGCCCCCATGTCTGGCCAATTTTCTAGATCTTTAAAGCTACATTGCTTAAGCACAGGCCAAAATGAGGTCTCTCACGACTTCTGCCTGAATTAAACTTTCGCAGTGAATGCTGGGCTGGGCAGTCAGTCTTCCCCACATGTGGTAATGTTCTGTTCCCGTCGTGTTTTGATCACAAGGCAGCAGACACTGGTGCAGCTGAGGCTGAGGCGGGGGCTGCAGCCTGAACCCGTACATCACTCAGTTAATTACAAAGCCAGGCAAATCACCCCAAAGACCCACCTACCCAAGGGTGCTGGATAAGAAAAAAAAAAAAAAAACTCGTGAATATCAAATCCCCTCTGCAGGAGAGACCAGGGAGAATACGGAAGAGAAGAGGTCTGGGGTATGCAGTGGCGGTGGCCCAGAGCAATTCTAACCTAGGAGGCCTCTGCAGGGAGCCTACACCTGAGCGCTGGGAGAAGCAGGGTTACGGTCAATCTGCGTTGGCTTTAAAGAAAACATCTTTCCTGCCCAAAGGAGGCAAGTGCTGGTAGCTTTTACAGAGGGAATGTCTTACAGTCACTGAAAATTTTTAAAAGTGTAATTCTTGATACTGCATCTCCAAAACAGAGAGAGAAGGCCCTAGTCACCCTCCTGAACACCATAAAGTAAGTTGTGATCTCCACCAGATACTGGGACACTGGTTCTGGACTCTCTTGGCTTGTGGGAACCTGTGCGTGTCAAGCTTTCTTCAACTCAGTTCCTAATTCCAGGCTCCGTTGTCCAGTTACTAAATTACTCTGGTCCTTTTGGCTCTTGCACTTTGATTCCCCGGGTAGACTGGCTTGGATCTGCTTCCCTGCCCCACTTTGGACCATGTCAGATAGAATTCCTGACCTGTCTGCACCCTCAACCCACCTCCTCTGCTGACCAATCCTAGCCTGCTGAGCTTAGTCACTGGGCAGGGCAATCCAATTCTCCCAAAGGGTAAAGGCCCTGCAGCAATGAAGAAATGTGCTTTTGATCCAGTTAAGTAAAGGAGCAAGACACAAACGGTATTGGCAACTGTGTGAAACTGGGCCAAGAGGAAATAACAAAAGAACTTCCTTAATTCAATTTTTTTATTATCATTGTTACATTGTTATTGTTGTAAAGTCCTATTCTAAGGCTGTTCAAATCTTGTTTTATGTGGCTATTTTCCCTCAAAATTGGAGCCAATCACTATATTTAATTATACTAACAAATTCACATACATTATTTGTTAGCTCCTTTGTCCTTGGGTAGAGACTAGTAAAGAGGAACCAAGTAATTTAGATCCTTTTGACTAGAGAAGAAAAAAAATGCAAATTCCCATCCTCACTTCATTTTACAAATCTGAAAAAGAAAGGATAGTTTTAACTATTGGGAAAGTAAAATTGCTATTCTAACTGCTCAGGTTGAACACTTTTATTGTGTAAATTATTTAGTTTTATTAAAAGTATATGGAATAATTTTTTAGATTATCAGAGACTATAAATGAAAAAGCATATTCTCTTGGTTTAAAAACGAAGGACAATTTTAAAGGACCCTAAGTATGCAGAGTATAAATAGAGACTTTCATGGCTAAGTGAATGTATGCTTTGCTGAGGTTACACAGTTAGCGAATGCCACAAATAAAACGACCCTCAGCATCCTGACTTCTGGTGCACCTGTCCACTCTTCTCCACTGGAAAGCTGGATGGAAAGTATGACACACAAACTGGCAAAGACAGAGTTGCAATTTTTAGTTTGTGAACAGTTCATCGTAATCCAGGACTGACATGGCTGGCGTAAAACAAGTACTATGTAGGCTTCATTAATGGAAATACAGTCTTCCCACTTCACAACGTAATAATATAAATTCTCTTCCATTCTGAGCTTCTCTAATTCCCTCAAACCCTTGAGTTTCTCTCTGAAAAACTTGAATGCTGACCTATAGCAAAAGATGTTACAGTGGTATTGTAAAATTCGAAAGAGTATCTAGACTATGAAACAAACTGGCTCTAAATTAAGATTATGAGAAATTATAATAAATGTCAGCGAACTGGAAGCCTAAAAGGATGCAAAATTTATGCAAAAAGGAACAAGTTCAATAGGAAAACTAATGATTAGAAACTTTCCCTTCAAATTGGAGGGGAAACTATGACAAGATTTAGAGGACATTATGTTGTACTCTTATGTACTCCATGGAAAAAAAAATGCAAACCAAGTTCATGTTTGTTTGAAGCACTTCTCCTGTCCACATTCTTAGAAATGATCAAGGAATGCTTGATTGATTCGGTGCCTTCCCTGCAGGCCTCCTCAGAAGCATCTCTTATTACATGAGAGATGTGTTGGTTCTTTCTTCAATCACCCTGAAAAACACTCTGCTAGCCTAGATTTTGGCCAGTTAAGCATCAGGGAAAAGGGAATTGGAATTTTATGTACAATCCACAGATTTATGTGCATAATAGCACCTGGCCCTTAAAGTGTTTCTATCAAGTCGTTAGGGCCTCCTCATAGATGAGAATGGAAAATATTCGGTATTGGGTGTAAGTCTATGTTTATGTTTATATTTAAATATATATATTTAAATAAATTAAATGCAATATTTAATATATATAATTTATTCATAAATGTTCCTTATGTTTCTAACAATTTCCTAAAATCTACTATTCTAAATGCAAACACAACCCGTTAAGCATTAGTTTAGCTTGTTCTCTCCTGACATCTAGTGTTTCTAATACATTACTGCAAGACAACTCCAGTTTTTCTTTTTTAATGTTTACAGGTTTATTATAAAGGGTATTACAAAGGACCCAGATGAAGAGACACATAGGGTGAGGTAGGGAGGAAGGGGCACAGAGCTTCCGTGCCCTCCCTGGGCGCACCACCCTGCAGGAACCTCCCTGTGTTCAGCTATCCAGACGCTCTCCAAACTCCGTCCTCTTGGGCTTTAATGGAAGCTTCCTTCCCCCAGGATATGGGGTGGGACCATCTCTAGAGAACCCGTTAATTTTTAACTAATAGAACGACAACGCTGGGCACGACAGCTCACACCTGTAATCTCAGCACTTTAGGAGGCTGAGGTGGGCAGGTCACTTGAAGTCAGGAGTTTTGAGACCAGCCTGACCAATATGGTGAAATCATGTCTCTATCAAAAACACAAAAATTAATCCCAGCTACTTAGGAGCCCGAGGCAGGAGAATCACTTGAATCCAGGAGGTGGAGACTGTAGTGAGCCGAGATCATGCCACTGCACTCCAGCCTGGGGTGACAGAACAGGACTCCATTTCAAAAAAAGAATGAAAATGCTATGTGGCAAAAAATTTTTATTCATGTCCTAGACAAGAAATAAAATCCCAAGCAAACAACAAAGCTGTTTCTGAAGAGTGAAAGACCTTTTTTGCTTAATTCTTCCCATAGGAGAAAATTCTGAAATATTTCTTGCAATTGGATAAAAATGGAAAGACCCAGCACGTAGGTAGGGCTGCTTAATTATTGCCATGGAGGGAGGGAAGATGTGGGAGGGGCATGCAGTCCTTCTGTGCGCCAGGCCCCCGGGTGTGAGGAGTCTCACAGGACCATCTGTGCAACAACAGATTCGGCCTACTCACAAGGTTTTGAGGATTTCCCTACTCTGCTACATGGAAATGGAGACACACAACATCCCCTCATAAAGTATCTTGTGCCAGCCCTCAAGATACGTGAAGTTGTGGGCCCTCAGAAACATCTGGCTCAACAGAAATGAGAGCGGGGCCTGCCCTTGAAGCCCAGTGTTTCTACTCCATTTGGGATATTCCATACAGGCAAGAGAATTGGAAATGCCGGAGGTAAGAGCTTTGGCAATCACCCTCCAAAAACCCTTGGAAACCGCAGTCAGCTTTGGCTGGGGAAGGGTACACATTAGCTGTCTCTTCCATACCACCCAGTCCTTCCTGATTCTGCTCTTTCTTCATATTCCTCGTTCTAATCCACACCTGCTCCCCTCAGTCACTCTTTCAGCCTCTGCCCTCCCCTGCTGACAAAGAGGGCTGTGACCTCCCCTCCTCCTAAGGCTCTCCACGTGTCAGGCAGTCCTCCAGGAGCGGCCGCCCCTCTCTCAGAGCTTTCCAGACTGCTACCCAGCAACTTCAACAGGCACCTCTAAGCAACGTCCTCTCCTGCTGATGTAGTGATGCCTGGCTTCTGAACAGCACTGCTCTCCTCACTTGCCCTCACGCCCTGGCCTGCCTTTCCTGCTGGTGGTGCTGGGCAGAAGGCAAGGGTGTGTCAGCTTTGAAAGAGATTCCATTCTCGGAATAAAGTGATACTAGCAAATAAGGTCTTCAAAAAATAATAATAATAATAATACACCGTGAGAAAAACAAGCTGAACATGAGCAGAAACATTTTCCTGCATTTGTGGTCGTCATCTGTGAAGCCCCGTAAGAATCTTTGGAAGGCAGCATGCAGGGCAGAAGGATGGAGAAGGGCAGCATCATGAGTGACCAGTCAGGGTAAGTTGCTCTTGGGAAATGCAGACAAGCAGATCCACATGGTTTCAACACAAATGGGTTGGGAAGAACCCTGGCACTGTAAGCAATAATAGTGTCGCTACCATTTTCTAGTGGTGGGAGATAACTTAGCCAGGCACATTCAACGATAAGACTTAACAAAGAACTTGCATGTTCACAGACAGAAAATGAAGTCTGCCATATTTCTGGTAAAATTCTTTCTTGGTTAATTAAATGTATTCATCTCTTCCACTTTCTATGTGCCGTTTGCCCTCGCTGCCCGAAGATGATGGCTTAGCTCAGTGTCTGCAGGTGATGGTTCCTCTCGTTGCATGTGGAATCATCCACGATGCCCTGCAACATCATTCCCACTTGCGGTTTCTTTCTCCTGCTCTAGAAGCAGCTCTGGAAGCCCAGAGAGAACAGATGCATAAACACCATTTACTAGGCATAGCTTAGCACACCCTCTCTCTTCTAGCAGCTTGGTTGTCCTCAAGGGGTCCGTGAATTTCACACTTCTAAGGGTCACATGGGATGGTCAGAGGTGGAGGAGAGTAGCACAAATTGAAAAATACATCAAAACGTACCAAAATAAATGTATGACAGCTTTTTAATTATTTTACAGGGGAAAAAACTTACAAGTAGTGGCAATTACTTACTGAGGGACTACTGTGCTAAGTATTGTGAAAGATAAAAAGTTCAAGACACAGACTCTGCTTTCAGGATGTGTATACTTTAAATGTGAAGTTAGCATGGCAGAAAAGTAGATACACACACACACACTCCTGAGACCCAAAAGAGGGAGACATCACAATGAACAAGTGGTAGGATTTTAAGATTCTTTTCTTTTTCAGCAGGAGGATGGGATGGGTAGGTAGGGGATGGTATTTGTTTCCAAAGCAAATCAATTAGAAAAAATATTTGTATTTCAGTAAATTTATTTTTTTCCAATTTTCAGACATAAGAAAGCTTTTCCATGAAAAACACTGATTATTTATGTCTCACTGTTTAGTTATGAAACATTATAAACAGTCACATACTGAATGAAGAAGCAAAGGCAGTCACATTACAGAAAAGATTCGGTGACATCCCAATCTCGCCATGAGTAGCAAGTTATTCTAATAGTTTAATCATGGAATTATTCAAAGTTGCTCTGTTAACAAATTGAATAATTTCAATCAAATATGTAACATTGCTGAAATGAAGAAATATTTCCAGTATAAATTGGACTGAACTGATAAATCAGTGACTTCTCCTCTTCAGATTCAGATCTAAAATGATGGTTGTTTTTCCGAGCTGCAAGAAAAAAATTTAATTTTTAAAAGGATCAGATAATAAAATCTTCAAGAGATTACTTTTTAATATTTCTTCCCTCTAATCAGTATTATTAAGTGGGAAAATACCAACAGGAAGAAAAATACAACTGCTCTGCCTACAGAGTAGCCATCCTTCTTATTTCTTTACTTTTCTAATAAACTTGCTTTCCAAAAAAAGAATGAGAGGGAGAGAAGAAGGGAGAGATGGCAAGGAAAGGAAAGACAGAAGGGAAGGGAGATGGGAAGGGAAGGGAATGGGAAGGGAAGGGAGAGGGAAGGGAAAGGAGGGGAAGGGAATGGGAAGGGAAGGGAGAGGGGAAGGGAAGGAGCAACAGAAGGGAAGAGGGAAGGGAAGAGGGAAGCAAAGTTTTGCTTAAAGTCGTTAAGACTTACTGGACCTATAATGCTCAACTAAGAAAGAAGCATCTACAACCAAATTCTCGATTTTGCCCACAAACAGAACACAGCATGAATATGTCTGTGTTTTCATCACCAAAAAGCAGGCAGAGTTTATTAGCTTTCTCCAGTATGTTAATGCCTATAGACAAGTAGCCTTAAAATCACGACCTGGTGGGCATATGTTCCATCTGTATCCTTGTCTGGGAAAAGTCACATCTAATTCTCAGAGACTGTTATAATTAAAGCATTATTCTAAAAAATGGAGAATAAGGGGGGAAATCTAAATAAAAAGTATCCAGGAAGAAAGAGCTAGGTGTGGTAGTGTGCACCAGTAGTCTCGCTACTCAGGATGCTAAGGCAGAAGGATCCCCTGAGCCCAGGATTTGGAGGCTGCGATAAGCTGTGATCACACCACTGCCTTCCAGCCTGAGCGACAGAGCAAGACCCTGTCAAAAAACAAAACAAAACAAAAACACCAAAGAAAAAGAAAGAAATAAAAAAAAACCCTCGATATTCTTCATACTGTTGTTCAAGAATTCTGCCCACTCAAGCATGTATGATGCTGTTAATTGAAGTAACTGTCCTGGTTTCATGAGAACACCTAATACCTCAATACCTAATAACTCAAGTTCAGGACTTCCACATTACTTAACATTTTTATTTTCTTTAAGGTAAACCTACAGCACCTACAAAACATTTACACAGCAAAAAGGAAGGCAAAAGTTCAGATGAGGGCAATTTCCTTCAAAACTACCCCAGAATGACAAAATTATGTACCCTCATATTACCTTCATTAACAAAGAACTCTGCTAAATAAAATGCAGTTTTCACAGCTTTAGGTGCGTGGGAAATGCCATCCAATTTCTTCCACTCATAAGGTGCTTTCTCTGGATGCCACTGGACTCCATACACTGGATATTTATATCCTGTGGGAAGAACGCAAATCAGTAAGTACTAAGAATGGTTTAAGATGTGACTTACGATGAAATTGGTTTATGTCTTATGTAAAACATTTTGTAACTCACAACAGAAGACAACGTAAAATTGTACATATTCTCTCAGACACAAAATAATATCCACTCACATTCAATGTGAAAATTCCCAGTAACACATTTCACTGATTAGCAACCTTTTACAATCTGTAGTACAATTTGCTTTTGAGATACTCATAGCACAGTAAAAGCTGAGCTGAGGAATCTATCCCTGTCCAAAAGTCAGGTGTACATTTTATTGGTGATACAAGTTTCTTCCACAATGGGCCTCTTACGGGAGGGCCCCCTCCTCCCATAATGACTTATTCATATGAGAATGAACTATGAACTATGGCGGCCCTTCTGGTGTCCTTCCACACAAGCCAGTCTGTCCCAGCCTAAACTGTGTCTCTCTATCGGTCTATGGAATGACTGATGACTTTGTGGTATAAATTTTTTAAATACTTTTAAAAAGTTTAAAAGTAGACATGAAAGAAGGGACACAGAACTGTTGATAATTGTTGAAGGTGATACATAGACACCCAGGGGTCGTATTACTCTACTTTTACATACACATGAACAATTCCACAATTCAAAAAAAAAGTGACTATGTATAATAGTTACCTTCAGAAAAATGCATGTATTTCTCTCTTTTTCAGACACGCCTTTCCTCATTTTCATTTGAAAAAAACAAAATAAAATCTCCCCTCTGTTATTTTTTGCTTTAGAATTGTAACCACGAATACCACCAGAAAGTACTTGGAGAAATGAAGAGAACTAACGGAATAAGAGATATGTAGGGGTATAAGCACTGACCATTCTCATCTCAGCAAGCTTTCGACTAAAAAGCAGGCCACAGAAGGGAAACATTTTATCCCAGCTTTGTGGGTGTTCACGAGAAGAAACACCTGCCTCATGCAACTCCAGGCACTCAGCTCCCTGCCTCCCCCACTTCCCTGTGACACTGCCCTGTCTTTCTCTCTGTTCTGGGACTACATGTGAAGCTAGGAGAAAGAGACCCACAGGCTGGGGGACCAGGAAATTAACTGTTACACCCAGTTAACTGAAAGGCAGATCTTGTAGTATATTTGTCCAATGCATGAAAAGCATTGAGAACAAAAAATGTCTCAAATCATAATAACGGTTTATATCTAAGAGACTCAGAGACAGAAAGAGAGATGTACACACACACACACACACACACACACACACACACACACACACACACAAATATATGAGAAGTCTTCAAAAAGCTCATGGAAAATGTGTATTATGCAGAGATTTCAAAATTTTTTTGCACCAAAATAAAATTGTACTAACTTGTATGAACAGGATTGAGTATGAGGCACTAAGAAGGATAAGACATCAGTTTGAAAAGAACCCCTGTAAGAGCAATATGAATTTTGCTGAAATTGAAGACACAACAAACAGCAAATTTAAGGTGACACGTGGATGGAGGAATGGTGAAATCACTGACGCTTTTTGAAAAGTTTATGGGGATAATGCCCCAAAGAAGTCAGCAGTTTACAAATGGATAACTCATTTTGAGATGGAGTAAGACAACGTTGAAGCCCTTGGGTCAGATTATTCACATCCATTTGCCAGGAAAATATGTATCTTGTTCCTGTCCTAATTGAAGAAGACCGACAATAAACAGCAGAACCAATAGCCAACACTATGAACATCTCAACTTACACAATCCTAACTGAAAAATTAAAGTTGAGCAAACTTTCCGCTCGATGGATGCCAAAACCATTGCACCCAGATCAGCTGCACACAAAAGCAGAGCTTTCAATGCACATTTGTAACAGGTGAGGTCAAGATCCTACAGCATTACTTTGAAGAACTGTCACTGCAGAAAAAACATGGCTTTATCAGTATGAACCTGAAAACACAATCAAAGCAATGGCTACCGAAAGGTGAAAGTGGTCCACTCAAAGCCAAAGTGGACTGGTCAAGAGCAAAGGTCATGATGGTTTTTGGTGCCCCAAAGCATTATGCTTGTTGATTTTCTGGAGAACCAAAGAACAGTAACATTTGCTTTTTATGTGTTTTTAGAAAGTCAGACAAAGCTTTAGCAGATAAACTCCCAAGAAAGCTTCACCAGACTCCTTCTCCACCATGACAATGTTCCTGCTCATTCCTTTCATCCAACAGTGGCTATTTAGTGGGCGTTTTGATGGGAAACCATTAAGACCTTATGGTCCTGATTTGGCTCCTCCTGACTTCTTATTTCCTAATCTTAAAAAATCTTTGTAGGGCACTCATTTCTGTTAATAAAAAAGACTGCATTTGACATGGTTAGACCCACAGGACCATCAGTTCTTTAGGGATGGACTGAAAGGCTGGTATCATCATGGGCAAAAGTGTCTTGAGCTTGACAGAACTTACTTTAAGAAATAAACTTTATAGTTTTTATTTTCATATTTTAATTCCATTTTCCCACAAACTTCTTGAAGTCACTGACATTCAGTAGTGAGTGAGATCTACCCTTCTTTAGTAAACTGCATTACTAAAAGACCAGTGCAGTTTCCTGAAAACTAGGAATCACGTCCTGCCTCACTGATTTAGAACAAAAGTATCAAAAGTGGAAAGAAAATATGCAAATAATAAAGCATCTCCAGTGTTCCTATCTTGGAGGTATGAGAACATTTTCAAACGATCCTGGGATGGCCCAGTGAAAAGCAGAACATGGAACCTGATTCCCCAACTTCCAACTCAATGTTCTTTCATGTAAATAATTAGGCATTCATTCAACATCTATGAGGGTTACATAAAGCCCTGGAAACACAAAGAAGAATTAAGACGCAGTTGCCGATCTCCAGGAGCTCTTAGTCTAGAGGGTTGACAGAACACGAGCAAATTCATGCATTAAGAAACATTCCCACGTAGTACAAAGCACCAAGAGTGTGGAGAGGAGGAGTAATGGTAGAGGAGGCCTCTAGGGATGGCAGGTGGCCTGGGTTTTTCAAGATGGCTATGAGTTCATCAGGAGAAAGGAATAGGAGAAAGGGGGAGCTTTTCAGAGAAGAGGAAAGCACAAGAGAAGCAGTGCAGAGACGAGAAGCATGGCTCTGTGGCAGGGCTGTGTGTACCCGACAGGCAGTGCAGGGCACCAGCCAGAGGTGAAGGCAGGGAGAGGGCATGGAGGAAATGAGCTGGGAAATCTAGACTTCATCCTCCGATGCAGAAGAGCTACTGAGGAGTTCTGTTCAAGCACTACCATCAGACTGGTACTTCAGTGATCACGAGCGGCTGGCTGGAAGATGGGTTTTTGGCTGATGGTTAATGCTGCTCATGTAGCGAAGTACACTGGATTGGGAGGAAGAAACATGACTAATACTTCCAAAGCCCTTCCACAGTCCCTCCCAAACCTTCAGCCCAGTGAGAATGACTCTCATAATTGTTCATCACCCCATCCTTTCCTTAGATTTACCACTAAACAATACGTTGTTTCTTTTTTGCCAAATTTTAATCATCATATAAATGAGAACATACAGCATATATTCCCTTGTGACCTGCTTCTTTAACTCAAAACTGTCTTCATGATTCATTCGTTTGTACATGCAAGTATGCTCACTCATTTTAATAGTATTACTTATCCTTGCACTGTTGGACTTCTGGGTCGTTTCTCATTTTTTTTGCTTGTATGAACATAATGTCACGTACATTTCTATGTACATGAAATTATTTCATTAAGGTATTTTTTTAACCAATGAATAAAATTGCCAAGTAACAAAACTGGAAAATGTTTGATTTCATTAAGAAATGCCAAAATGTTTTCCAATCATCAGTGCATGAGAGCACCCGCCGTGCCACATCCTGGGTGACACTAGTTATCAGCAGACTTCTTAAATTTGCCAATCTGATGGGTATAAAATGTTTTTTACTTTGGTTTCCATTTGCATTCCCTGATCAGTAATTACACTGAGCAACTTATTTCACCAACCCGTAAGTGGACAGGACAATCAAGTTTCTTTTGTATGGTACCTATTCAAATCTCATATCGTGCGTGCGTGCGTGTGTGTGTGTGTGTGTGTTTGCGTGCGTGTGGAGTCTTGCTCTGTCGCTGAGGCTGGAGTGCAGTGGTGTGGTATCGGCCCACTGAAACCTCCATCCCCTGGGTTCACGCAATTCTCCTGCCTCAGCCTCCAGAGTAGCTGGGATTACAGGCATGCACCACCACGCCTGGCTACATTTTGTATTTTTAGTAGAGATGGGGTTTCACCATGTTGTCCAGGCTGGGCTCCAACTCCTGACCTCAAGTGATCTGCCCACCTCGGCCTCCGAAAGTGCTGGGATACAGGTGTCAGCCACCACACCCGGTCCATGGATCCATTTTTAATAATCTATCTTTTCTTCTTAAATCATAGTTTTACTTTATGTAAGTTGGAAACATATCCTTTGTCAATTATGTGTATTGCAAATATTTCCTTTTTTTCTCCATGTAATTTTTTTTTCATGTACACAACTTCTTCATTTCATTGAATTCATCAAACTTTTCCTTTATGGTTTGTTTCTACTTTGTTGCTCCTTCCCTTAAACAAGATCATAAAGACATTCTCCTTTATTTCTTCTAAAACCATTGCAGTATGCCTTTCTCCTTAGGTCTTTTATCCACCTGAATTTTTTTTTTAATATGGAAAAAGAGTCTGTCTCTGTCCTACTTTTTCCCATTCCTTCAAAATCACTTTACCCTCCAGATTCTAACCTTTATTCCAACACATTTGACATTTACATTTACATGTCTGGATGGACATTGGATTCTGAATGCTTCCTTCACATCTATTTTCTATTCTAGTTCATTAATCTCTCCTCAACTATGTCTAATCTTTTGATTAATTCAATCATAATTTCTTTTTGTTTTTTTGAAACAGAGTCTCGCTCTGTCATCCAGGCTGCAGTGCAGTGGCACAATCTCAGCTCAATGAAACCTCCAAGTAGCCGGGACTACAGGCATGCACCACCATACCCAGCTTTTATTTTTTATTTATTTATTTTTTTCATACCCAGCTTTTTAATTAATTTATTTATTTTTTATTTTTAGTAGAGACAGGGTTTCACCATGTTGACCAGGTTGGTCTTGAACTTCTGATTTCAGGTGATCTGCCTCGGCCTCCCAAAGTGCTGTGATTACAGGCTTGAGGCACCACACCTGGCCTCAATTTTAATTTCTAATAGTTAAATTTGTTTTTTTCAAATCTGATTGTTTCATGCCTATATTTTCAAGCATTCTTATTTAAAACTTAAAATATATCATACTTTATCTCATAATACCAATATCTAACATTTGTGCAGGTCTACTTCCACATCTGTTATTTCTGCAAGTTCTCACTCATAGTACATTGCTTGATTGTACATTAGTAGTATTTTGGCTATGAAGTGCTCATATTCCTTCCAACTTCAAATATGGAAATTCCTTGAAGCCTGGGATGAACGTCTGGTCCTCTTAAGATAATTATTTATATTTGCTTCAGCCTCACAAGTAAGGCCATTACCAGTCTGAGACAACCTTATACGAAATTCTTGCCTTAAGATTTGTCCAGCTTCCCAGTTAGTATAATGCTGGCCATACTAGGAGAACAGCCCATCATTATGAACACTCCTAGCTGTATTCACTGCCCCAACCCACTCCCTTACTGCCAAGACTCAGGATGGGCAATTTTCCTCGCAATTCTGTAGGCAGGATTCTAGGAATATTTTGAGTTCATCCTTATATTGCAGGCATAGTTTTCCAGGTCCTGCTCCATGAGATACTATTTATATAGAGGGTCCTGACATTGTCTCAAGTGCTCCTGATTCAATAACAATACTGGTTTAAATATTCAACTCAACCCTTAAAATTTTGGACCTGAGTATGTTTATTTCCTTGCTACTTCATCAACATATTTAATACATTTTTCTATATCACCCACATTTGCTTTGTTGTTGGCTAGAGGACAGCCTATCAAGGTATTTCATCTGCAATATTGCTGGAAACAGAAGTCATTTTCTTCATTTCTTTCTTTATCCCCGCACCCTTTTTTCTTTTATGTTTCTTCTTCACCACCCCATTCAAGAAAATACCCAGGAAAACTGCAATTAATTTGAAACATGGACAAAACATGTCTCCTGTCTCCCAAAATGCCCTAACTTCCATCTTCAGGCCCCGAAGTCACATGATTTTATCCGTAAGTGACATATAAAATCAAAATTTAAAAATATAAAATTAGTAAGTCAAATGAAGGATACATGCGATGATGATTACCTTCCATTGTTGAAATAAACTCAATGTCGCCATCTGTATTTGTAGTTAAGACATTGAAAAATTTCTTTAAATTTTCATTCTTCGTAAAATTCTAGAGTATGAAAATAAAATAATTACTTTGGCAGTTAGTCTAAACGTATTAATTTCGTTGTATAATTAGTGTGATACCTTCATGGAGAGGCTCCACTTATGGTAATTGGCAGTCAGAGGCTCTGCTGCTAATGACAGCAACAAGTCAGCAGGAAAATTCTGGAACATTCTGCTCTGCAAGTGACCTGAAATAATTTAAGTACAAGAGAAATAATTCAAACCAAAAAGTAAAATCCACTGAAGTCACTTATCTGCACCCAAAGAGAAGCCATTATAAAGACCATAATCAAGATGACTAAAGGATAAGCAAAACACATCATTTCCATAGAAATATTCCAATCAAGCACACAAATGTGTTTAACATAAACTCAAATATGCTCCAGATATAAGTAGCTTTCTTCTGGAATTTTCACATAAATAAGTAAAATTATTCTGACATGAGTACTGGCAAGCTAGCTATAGAACAGGCAGAGAATCTTAACTAGAGTTCCACAGACAATTTTGAGAAAGGTAAAATTTTCCATGAGTGTACTTATTTGCCCAGGAAAGGATCCAAAACTTTCAACATATCTGAGACAAACAAGTAAAAATACCAACAATGTAGAAAAGAACATAACCAAGCCCTCAGTAAACAAATCAAAAAGCAGTATCTTAGTGGTCAACTCGGAAGGCTCTATTGTCAGATGCACAGACTCAAACACCAGCAAACAGATTTTGAAAAAAGAAACTGATGTTTTCAAGGGATAGTACCAGCTGTTTCAAACCAGACCACTTATTCTTGCTAGAGACTTCCATACAACCGCAGAACCTTGAAACATGCCTTTTTGTATAAACTGGGTTCTGGCAACACACAGCCAAAGTACTCTGACCTAATACATGTACTTCCCACAGGTTTTTGCAATGATTAAGTGAGACAATGGAAGAAAGAGCCTTCAAAAGCATAAAGCATTCTGTAAGTTTTATGTATGACTACTACTTTCCTTGCAAAATCCTTATGAGAATAGAAACAGCTAGTGGCTTCAAGTCTGAGCAGAGATCAAGTAACATACAACAATCATTATCTAGTTAGAGTCGTATCATCAAGAATCTTCCTGGTCTTTGTCCTGGGTTCCTGATGGGAAGCTTCTAAAACCCTTGGAATTCCCAGAATGATAAAAGTATTTTTGGTATGCTAATGTGGTAATTCAAGGTGGGTCCCTCAATTATTTCAGGATGAGGACTAATCATCAGAAAAACTAACTTCATGATTAGAAGGTTGAAACTTTGAGCCAGCCCAACCAATCTCCATGAATGAAAGACGGGCTACAGATTGAGTTCAATCACATAGCCAATGACTCAATCAATTATACGTTCATAGTAATGCTCCAATAAAAACTCTGGACACCAAAACTCACTGGAGTTCCTGATTGCTGGGTAAATACAACACTTTCCAGTGGCCCAAGCCTGTAATCTCAGCACTGTGGGAGGCCGAGGTAGGCAGATCTGAGGTCAGCAGTTTGAGACCAACCTGGTCAACATGGTAAAACCTTGTCTCTACTAAAATACAAAAATCAGCCAAGTGTGATGGCACTCCTGTAGTCCCAGCTACTCAGGAGGCTGAGGTATGCTCATGTGAATTTCTTAAGCCCTGGAGCTGGAGGTTGCAGTGAGCAGAGATCATGCCATGACACTCCACTCTGGATGACATGTTAACTTTATATATTAATTATATATATATATACACACATATATATGTATATATACATATATATGATATGTTAACTTTATATATTAATTATATATATATATACAGTACTTAGCACAGGGACTAGAAAACATCATCTTATTTAATTCTCTCAAAAAAACCCAAAGGGTTGGTTAGATCCTTTTGCAAATGAGGACACTGAACCTCAGAGACGTAAAATGATTCCTCAAGGTCAAAGTGAGAAAGCTAGGACTCAAAACCAGATCCAATTTCAGAGTTCTTAATCTGACCTCTTAATCAGGACA
This sequence comes from Saimiri boliviensis, assembly GCF_048565385.1. NCBI lineage: Eukaryota > Metazoa > Chordata > Mammalia > Primates > Cebidae > Saimiri > Saimiri boliviensis. The sequence goes on from NC_133463.1 coordinate 15,660,360, forward strand.
CATAGTCCTGATATCACTAAAAGCAATGAGTTATTAAAATTCACAATTCCCTAAGTCATCCGCATAAATGAGTTCAAGGATTGTCATTCACATTTTCCACCTGTGTCAATAATTTAAATGCTAAGATTATAAGCATTTTTTTCTTCAGGGAAAAGGCTAAAAAGAAAATAAAAATAAGCACTTTCCTTCACATTTGCTACTTACTAATCCTGCCCAGCACATATTTTTTAGAGGGTTGAAAAGAGTACTCTTACCTCCAGTGAAGTTCAGCGGCATTGCCACGTCAACAGTATCTGTGACAGTTAATAAGTACTCTCCACTAACCAGTACTGAAAGTTCTTCAAATCCTAGGCATGTGCCCCACACTGGAAAATAGTCTCCAGCATCAAAACCCTTCGCAAATGGAGAAGAGAAAACTAAGTTTATTCAATCTTCTCAAAATAAAAATTAGCCATATCTTTTGTCATTACTGAACAGGTACCTGAGTTACCCATGGATTTCTGAAGAATTCCCCAGGATCCATAAGTAAACTATCACTTAATCTCTCTTCAGACCAAACTCCCACACAGGGTGGAAACCATGAGCTGTGGACACACTATATCTTGGCCGAAAGACCATAAAAGCCTAAAGATGATTGAGCTTAGCTACTAAAAGTTTGAAACAAGTATTTCAAAGGCTAAAGATGGCTATTTAGGGAAAGGTTTAAGGGGGGATTGGTAAGATACTAGGGCCAGCAAGATTAATTTAAAAATCACTGTTAATAGTTGAGGAGAGAAACAGTAAGGGTCTGAGCTATGGTACAAAGGCAGTCCCAGTGTGAACACCGCAAAGGAGAAGTCAGAGGCTCAGAGGTTCTGCTTGGTAAATTAACATGGAGTCTACGGTAACTGTGAAGAAAGGTCAAATAGGATTGAATGAGTTGGAAAGAACAGATTTCAACAAGCAGTGAGAATTAACAACATAGAAACAATGCCCATAAAAAAATAAAAATGAAAATAAAAAGAGGACAGAGAGAGACATCAGAATGACTACACCACATGAGGACATGATTCATATTAACAAGCACAAGAGAGGGCCAGTCAGCAGGGCTCTGAGAGTCTCTGGAAGCCCAGGATTAGATGAAGCACATGGAAAACAGGCAGGAACAGCCAAGAACAGGTGCCTCTAGGTGAAAGGTGTGATGAGGCCAAGGGTAATTGTGAAGGAAGCATTACCATCTGTTAAAAAATGAACTATTCTCACAGAAACTTACAAAAACCCATCTGGAATAATAATCAATAACTGATATTTACCTGTATGGAGAAGTTGTAAAATATTTTGGCTACCTCAGCATAATCTGAGCGCTCGAGGTCCACACTTCCTCCGGGGAAAAGGACTCTGAAACAATGTCGCATAAATCAAATAGGGTCTATTTTGCCACCTCCAACCCATACGCACACAGAAAACAATCTTTTTATTTTAAAACAATTTTTCTTATTATATAAGCGTAAGATCCTTGAAGAAAATTAGAAAAGTAAAGCAAAAAAGAAAATATAAAGTATTTACAATTGTAGCCATTCAGAAACGATAGCACTTTAGTGCATATTTTCCCAATACTTCTTCAATACATTTATTTAATGAAATAGAGTGTGGAAGAACTAAAAGTATATAACTAGGAGAGAGGCAAGAGTACACAGAGCTAGAAATCAAAGACAGACAAAATTCCACATATAGCCAGGTTTAAATGAAGATGATCAGTGATCCCAAATCAATTGCAGGTCCATACTTGTGGTTAGGTTTTAGTTCACAAATAATTTATTTTAACTGTAAAGAACAAGCTGGTCATAAAAATATATTTAAGCTAGAATTAAATATCTGCAAGCATTTAATTATTATCACCCTAGGCCTCTTCAGATATAAGCACAGTATCAGAACACTTTTTTCAAGAAACATAATTATGATTCTAGAAAAAGTCTAAGAAAAGAAGGCAGTCATAAATATTTGATATTATTTTACCTATTCATAAAGGTAAAATATAGAAAAATATTTTACCATGTTTTTATGCCAACTTTTAAAATTAAACTTTAAATTTAAAATTTATAGCAAGGTCTTAAAAGAACCAACAATATTCAAAAGAGGTAACAAAAATGAGATTAAACAATTAAACATACTAAAATTTTGAAAACATTTAAATATGAGTTTGAGATATGTGAAATATCACTTGTGAGACTGTTGTTATTCAAGAAGTATATTCTGTTTCTTCCATGTGCCAGGCTCAGGGCTAGCCTGGAAAGACAAACATGAGTGCTTTTTGCTGTTAGGAAGAACAGTCTGGCAGAAAACATATAAACATCTGTGTGGGAGAACATCTGCCACAAAACCAAGCAAAAGCTCCCACAATCCAAAGTGGCTTAGTGAAGACTCATTAGCAGTTCTCTCTTTCCACTGACTCAATTTTTTTTTTTTTTTTAATTTTTATGTTTTGCATCCCAGGTCTCCAGCTTGCAGACATTAACTTAGTATTTAAAAAGCTGCCTCTGACCAAATCTGGTATGTCTAACCCCAAAGTCCTTTCATGTAGCTAAACCTGACTGTTCCTCCTATATGACAAACTCCTTAAAAGCATGGCTCTTTCTGTTCATCTCTGTATTCCCCTGCAAAATACTATGGGGTCCACTGCATAAAAGAGATTCAATAGAATACTGCTCATTTTCTGGTGACACTCAGAGATATAAATAAGGTTCCCAATTTACCCCACTTTGGAGTGA